>NC_069131.1:44057749-44657749 GCF_026914265.1 Mya arenaria | reverse complement strand
AAGTCTACAGTAATGGACGTAGTGTACATGTCTACTGTAATGGACGTAGGGAACAAGTGTACAGTAATGGACGTAGGGTACAAGTCTACAGTAATGGACGAAGGGTACATGTCTACGGTAATTGACGTAGGGAACAAGTCTACAGTAATGGATGTAGGGTACAAGTCTACAGTAATGGTTGTAGGGAACAAAACAACAGTTATGGACGTAGGGTACAAGTCTACAGTAATGGACGTAGTGAACGAACCTACAGTTATGGATGTAGGGTACAAGTCTACGGTAATGGACGTAGGGAACAAAACTACATTTATGGACGTAGGGTACAAGTCTACAGTAATGGACGTAGTGAACGAAACTACAGTTATGGACGTAGGGTACAAGTCTACGGTAATGGACGTAGGGAACAAAACTACAGTTATGGACGTAGGGTACAAGTTTACAGTAATGGACGTATGGTACAAGTCTACAGTAATGGAAGTAGGGTACAAATCAACAGTATTGGACGTAGGGTACATGTCTACGGTAATGTCGTAGGAAACAAGTCTACAGTAATGGACGTAGGGTACAAGTCAACAATAATGACCATAGGGTACATGTCTACGGTAATGGACGTAGGGTACATGTCTACGGTAATGGACGTAGGGAACAAGTCTACAGTAATGGACGTAGGGTACAAGTCTACTGTAATGGAGGTAGGGTACATGTCTACGGTAATGGACGTAGGGTACATATCAACAGTAATGGACGTAGAGTACGTGTCTACGGTAATGGACGTAGGGTACATCTCTACGGTAATGGACGTAGGGAAAAAGTCTACAGTAATGGACGTAGGGTACATGTCTACAGTAATCGACGTAGGGAACAAGTCTATAGAAATGGACGTAGGGTACAAGTCTACAGTAATGGACGTAGGGTACAAGTCTACAGTAATGGACGTAGGGTATATGTCTACGGTAATGGACGTAGGGTACATGTCTACAGTAATGGAAGTAGAGTACATGTCTACGGTAATGGACGTAGGGTACATGTCTACGGTAATGGACGTAGGGAACAAGTCTACAGTAATGGACGTAGGGTATAAGTCTACAGTAATGGACGTAGTGTACAAGTCTACAGTAATGGACGTAGGGTACATGTCTACTGTAATGGACGTAGGGAACAAGTATACAGTAATGGACGTAGGGTACAAGTCTACAGTAATGGACGAAGGGTACATGTCTACGGTAATTGACGTAGGGAACAAGTCTACAGTAATGGATGTAGGGTACAAGTCTACAGTAATGGTTGTAGGGAACAAAACAACAGTTATGGACGTAGGGTACAAGTCTACAGTAATGGACGTAGTGAACAAACCTACAGTTATGGATGTAGGGTACAAGTCTACGGTAATGGACGTAGGGAACAAAACTACATTGATGGACGTAGGTTACAAGTCTACAGTAATGGACGTAGTGAACGAAACTACAGTTATGGACGTAGGGTACAAGTCTACGGTAATGGACGTAGGGAACAAAACTACAGTTATGGACGTAGGGTACAAGTTTACAGTAATGGACGTATGGTACAAGTCTACAGTAATGGAAGTAGGGTACAAATCAACAGTATTGGACGTAGGGTACATGTCTACGGTAATGTCGTAGGGAACAAGTCTACAGTAATGGACGTAGGGTACAAGTCAACAATAATGAACATAGGGTACATGTCTACGGTAATGGACGTAGGGTACATGTCTACGGTAATGGACGTAGGGAACAAGTCTACAGTAATGGACGTAGGGTACAAGTCTACTGTAATGGAGGTAGGGTACATGTCTACGGTAATGGACGTAGGGTACATGTCTACAGTAATGGACGTAGAGTACGTGTCTACGGTAATGGACGTAGGGTACATCTCTACGGTAATGGACGTAGGGAAAAAGTCTACAGTAATGGACGTAGGGTACATGTCTACGGTAATCGACGTAGGGAACAAGTCTATAGAAATGGACGTAGGGTACAAGTCTACAGTAATGGACGTAGGGTACAAGTCTACAGTAATAGACGTAGGGTATATGTCTACGGTAATGGACGTAGGGTACATGTCTACAGTAATGGACGTAGAGTACATGTCTACGGTAATGGATGTAGGATACATGTCTACAGTAATGGGCGTAGGGAAAAAGTCTACAGTAATGGACGTAGGGTACATGTCTACGGTAATGGACGTAGGGAACAAGTCTATAGAAATGGACGTAGGGTAAAAGTCTACAGTAATGGACGTAGGGTACAAATGAACAGTATGGACGTAGGGTACATGTCTACGGTAATGTAGTAGGGAACAAGTCTACAGTAATGGACGTAGGGTACAAGTCAACAGTAATGGACATAGGGTACATGTCTACGGTAATGGACGTAGGGTACATGTCTACGGTAATGGACGTAGGGAACAAGTCTACAGTAATGGACGTATGGTACAAGTCTACAGTAATGGACGTAGGGTACAAGTCTACAGTAAGGGACGTAGGGTACATGTCTACGGTAATGGACGTAGGGAACAAGTATACAGTAATGAACGTAGGGTACAAGTCTAACGTAATGGACGAAGGGTACATGTCTACGGTAATTGACGTAGGGAACAAGTCTACAGTAATGGATGTAGGGTACAAGTCTACAGTAATGGTTGTAGGGAACAAAACTACAGTTATGGACGTAGGGTACAAGTCTATAGTAATGGACGTAGTGAACGAACCTAAGTTATGGATGTAGGGTACAAGTCTACGGTAATGGACGTAGGGAACAAAACTACATTTATGGACGTAGGGTACAAGTCTACAGTAATGGACGTAGTGAACGAAACTACAGTTATGGACGTAGGGTACAAGTCTACGGTAATGGACGTAGGGAACAAAACTACAGTAATGGACGTAGGGTACAAGTTTACAGTAATGGACGTATGGTACAATTCTACAGTATCGGACGTAGGGAACAAAACTACATTGATGGACGTAGGGTACAAGTCAACAATAATGGACGTAGGGTACAAGCCAACAGTTATGAACGTAGGGTACAAGTCTACAGTAATGGACGTAGAGTACAAGTCTACAGTAATGGACGTAGGGTACAATTCTACAGTAATGGACGTAGGGTACAATTCTACAGTAATGGACGTAGGCCACAAAACTACAGTTATGGACGTAGGGAACAAAACTACAGTTATGGGCGTAGGGTACAAGTCTACAGTAATGGACGTAGTGAACGAAACTACAGTTATGGACGTAGGTTACAAGTCTACGGTAATGGACGTAGGGAACAAAACTACAGTTATTAATGTAGGGTACAAGTCTGCTGTAATGGACGTAGTGAACGAAACAACAGTGATGGACATAGTGTACAAGTCTACAGTAATGGACGTAGTGAACGAAACTACAGTTATGGACGTAGGGTACAAGTCTACGGTAATGGACGTAGGAAACAAAACTACAGTTATGGACGTAGGGTACAAGTCTAAAGTAATGGACGTAGTGAACGAAACTACAGCTATGGATGTAGGGTACAAGTCTACAGTAATGGATGTAGGAAACATAACTACAGTTATGGACGTAGGGTACAAGTCTACAGTAATGGACGTAGGGAACAAAACTACAGTTATGGACGTAGGGTACAAGTCTACAGTAATGGACGTAGTGAACGAAACTACAGTTATTGACGTAGGGTACAAGTCTACAGTAATGGACGTAGTGAACGAAACTACAGTTATGGATGTAGGGTACAAGTCTACAGTAATGGACGTAGTGAACGAAACTACAGTTATGGACGTAGGGTACAAGTGTACGGTAATGGACGTAGTGAACGAAGCTACAGTTATGGATGTAGGGTACAAGTCTACGGTAATGGACGTAGGGAACAAAACTACTTTATGGACGTAGGGTACAAGTCTACGGTAATGGACGTAGTGAACGAAACTACAGTTATGGACGTAGGGTACAAGTCTACAGTAATGGACGTAGTGAACGAAACTACAGTTATGGATGTAGTGTACAAGTGTACGGTAATGGACGTAGTGAACGAAACTACAGCTATGGATGTAGTGTACAAGTGTACGGTAATGGACGTAGTGAACGAAACTACAGTTATGGATGTAGTGTACAAGTGTACGGTAATGGACGTAGTGAACGAAACTACAGTTATGGATGTAGTGTACAAGTGTACAGTAATGGACGTAGTGAACGAAACTACAGTTATGGATGTAGTGTACAAGTGTACAGTAATGGACGTAGTGAACGAAACTACAGTTATGGATGTAGTGTACAAGTGTACGGTAATGGACGTAGTGAACGAAACTACAGCTATGGATGTAGTGTACAAGTCTACAGTAATGGACGTAGGGAACAAAACTACAGTTATGGACGTAGGGTACAAGTGTACGGTAATGGACGTAGTGAACGAAGCTACAGTTATGGACGTAGGGTACAAGTCTACAGTAATGGACGTTGTGAAAAAAACTACAGTTATGGACGTAGGGTACAAGTCTACGGTAATGGACGTAGGGAACAAAACTACAGTTATGGACGTAGGGTACAAGTCTACGGTAATGGACGTAGGGAACAAAACTACAGTTATGGACGTAGGGTACAAGTCTGCAGTAATGGACGTAGGGTACAAGTCTACAGTAATGGACGTAGTGAACGAAACTACAGTTATGGACGTAGGGTACAAGTCTACAGTAATGGACGTAGTGAACGAAACTACAGTTATGGACGTAGGGTACAAGTCTACGGTAATGGACGTAGGGAACAAAACTACAGTTATGGACGTAGGGTACAAGTCTAAAGTAATGGACGTAGTGAACGAAACTACAGCTATGGATGTAGGGTACAAGTCTACAGTAATGGACGTAGTGAACGAAACTACAGTTATGGACGTAGGGAACAAAACTATAGTTATGGACGTAGGGTACAAGTCTACAGTAATGGACGTAGGGTACAAGTCTACAGTAATGGGCGTAGGTAACAAAACTACAGTTATGGACGTAGGGTAGAAGACTACAGTTATGGACGTAATAGGTACAAATCTACAGAATTGACGTACGGTACAAGTTTACAGTTATGGACGTATGCATTTTTATATGTTTTCTTTCATTGTTAAAGTATAGTCCAAGTCACTGTTCTTCTCTATTGCTGGCGTAACAGTGACAACTGCATTCACTAACTGAATACAAGCTAGGAAAACAACAACTGCTGACCTCAGTAACATTCACAGCAAACGGGGCATGAAGAAATGTTGGTTTGAATTCGTTCACTGGAACAACCGTTATGTTGAGCAGCTGCAACAAGACAAACAGTATAAAAAGGGTGCTGAATGTGAAAAATCGGCGGCCTACTTTACGTTTCCACAGTGCAATGTGAAACCCAAAGTGATGGGTAAGAAACGAACTGCTTAATTGTTAATAATAAAAAAGATAAGAATTGGATACAAAGTTGGGTTTCATGAAACCGTTCTTATACATGCGCATGTACTTAAAATCTCTTCAAGACAAGTGGAAATGTGTGGTCATTAATTTTCCTTCATTACCTGAAATTCAAGGTTAATTTTGAATGGGGTGAAAACCGCCTTAGAATTGTCAAATAAAAACAATCACCAAAAAATATTGCAATCTCACACTGATACTGGCACCTGTGGTGACGACATTGGTGGCTAAATTGATGGATGTGTGGATTACCTACGTTAATTACTTCATGTAACAACGCTAATCGTTTATAGAGAGTAGATGTCGAGAGATCTTCTCGCTTGATTTCATTGAACTACCATAAATTATGAAATAGTGGTACTTTCCGCCAAAATTGATTTTAAACAGATGCATATAACAAGTTCATTATTGCAACATTTAAACATAAGACAACATTTGTCCGCCAGGAGATGAAACAGCCGTTGTACGTATTTGCGTCGCTAAATAAAGTTTACGCTATTAACAAATCTCTTAGAGGTATGTTTACTCACATACATTTAGGACGTCCATGATAAAATATACGCTTGTTCACATATCTATGGTAGGTCCATGATACGATGTTCGTTTACTAACAACTCTATTAGCCGTCCATCATACATTGTACGTTTACTCACATACCTCTGGTAGGTCCATGATACAATGTACGTTTACTCACATACCTCTGGTAGGTCCATGATACAATGTACGTTTACTCACATACCTCTGGTAGGTCCATGATACATTGTACGTTTACTCACATATCTCTGGTAGGTCCATGATACAATGTACGTTTACTCACATACCTCTGGTAGGTCCATGATACAATGTACGTTTACTCACATATCTCTGGTAGGTCCATGATACAATGTACGTTTACTCACATACCTCTGGTAGGTCCATGATACAATGTACGTTTACTCACATATCTCTGGTAGGTCCATGATAAAATGTACGTTTGCTCACATATCTCTGGTAGGTCCATGGTACAATGCACGTTTGCTCACATATCTCTGGTAGGTCCATGATAAAATGTACGTTTGCTCACATACCTCTGGTAGGTCCATGATACAAAGTACGTTTACTCACATACCTCTGGTAGGTCCATGATACAAAGTACGTTTACTCACATATCTCTGGTAGGTCCATGATACAATGTACGTTTACTCACATACCTCTGGTAGGTCCATGATACAATGTACGTTTACTCACATATCTCTGGTAGGTCCATGATACAATGTACGTTTACTCACATACCTCTGGTAGGTCCATGATACAATGTACGTTTACTCACATATCTCTGGTAGGTCCATGATAAAATGTACGTTTGCTCACATATCTCTGGTAGGTCCATGGTACAATGCACGTTTGCTCACATATCTCTGGTAGGTCCATGATAAAATGTACGTTTGCTCACATACCTCTGGTAGGTCCATGATACAAAGTACGTTTACTCACATACCTCTGGTAGGTCCATGATACAAAGTACGTTTACTCACATATCTCTGGTAGGTCCATGATAAAATGTACGTTTGCTCACATATCTCTGGTAGGTGCATGGTACAATGCACGTTTGTTCACATATCTCCGGGACAACCATGATACAGTGTACGTTTACTCACATATCTCTGGTAGGTGCATGGTACAATGTACGTTTACTCACATATCTCTGGTAGGTGCATGGTACAATGTACATTTACTCACATATCTCTGGTAGGTGCATGGTACAATGTACGTTTACTCACATATCTCTGGTAGGTGCATGGTACAACGTACGTTTACTCACATATCTCTGGTAGGTGCATGGTACAATGTACGTTTACTCACATATCTCTGGTAGGTGCATGGTACAATGTACATTTACTCACATATCTCTGGTAGGTGCATGGTACAATGTACGTTTACTCACATATCTCTGGTAGGTGCATGGTACAACGTACGTTTACTCACATATCTCTGGTAGGTGCATGGTACAATGCACGTTTGCTCACATATCTCTGGGACGACCATGATACAGTGTACGTTTACTCACATATCTCTGGTAGGTGCATGGTACAATGTACGTTTACTCACATATCTCTGGTAAGTGCATGGTACAATGTACGTTTACTCACATATCTCTGGTTAGTGAATGGTACAATGTACGTTTACTCACATATCTCTGGTAGGTGCATCGTACAATGTACGTTTACTCACATATCGCTGGTAGGTGCATGGTACAATGTACGTTTACTCATATATCTCTGGTAGCATCATACAATGTACGTTTACTCACATATCTCTGGTAGGTGCATCATACAATGCACGTTTACTCACAAATCTCTGGTATTTGCATCATACAATGCACGTTTACTCACATATCGCTGGTAGGTGCATCAAACATTGTTCGTTTACTCACATATCTATGGTAGATGCATCATTCAATGCACGTTTGCTCACATATCTCTGGTAGGTGCATGATACAATATACGTTTACTCACATATCTCTGGTAGATACATGGTACAATGCAAGTTTGCTCACATATCTCTGGTAGGTGCATGATACAATGCACGTTTGCTCACATATCTCTGGTAGGTGCATGATACAATGCACGTTTGCTCACATATCTCTGGTAGGTGCATGATACAATGCACGTTTACTCACATATATCTGGTAGGTGCATGGTACAATGCAAGTTTGCTCACATATCTCTGGTAGGTGCATGGTACAATGCAAGTTTGCTCACATATCTCTGGTAGGTGCATCATGCAATATACGTTTACTCACATATCTCTGGTAGGTGCATGATACAATGCACGTTTGCTCACATATCTCTGGTAGGTGCATGATACAATGCACGTTTGCTCACATATCTCTGGTAGGTGCATGATACAATGCACGTTTGCTCACATATCTCTGGTAGGTGCATGGTACAATGCAAGTTTGCTCACATATCTCTGGTAGGTGCATGATACAATGCACGTTTACTCACATATCTCTGGTAGGTGCATGATACAATGCACGTTTACTCACATATCTCTGGTAGGTGCATGATACAATGCACGTTTGCTCACATATCTCTGGTAGGTGCATGATACAATGCACGTTTGCTCACATATCTCTGGTAGGTGCATGATACAATGCACGTTTGCTCACATATCTCTGGTAGGTGCATGGTACAATGCAAGTTTGCTCACATATCTCTGGTAGGTGCATGATACAATGCAAGTTTGCTCACATATCTCTGGTAGGTGCATGATACAATGCACGTTTGCTCACATATCTCTGGTAGGTGCATGATACAATATACGTTTACTCACATATCTCTGGTAGGTGCATGATACAATGCACGTTTACTCACATATCTCTGGTAGGTGCATGATACAATGCACGTTTGCTCACATATCTCTGGTAGGTGCATGATACAATATACGTTTGCTCACATATCTCTGGTAGGTGCATGATACAATGCACGTTTGCTCACATATCTCTGGTAGGTGCATGATACAATATACGTTTGCTCACATATCTCTGGTAGGTGCATGATACAATGCACGTTTGCTCACATATCTCTGGTATTTGCATGATACAATCCACGTTTGCTCACATATCTCTGGTAGGTGCATGATACAATCCACGTTTGCTCACATATCTCTGGTAGGTGCATGATACAATGCACGTTTGCTCACATATCTCTGGTAGGTGCGTCATACAATATACGTTTACTCACATATCTCTGGTAGGTGCATGATACAATGCACGTTTGCTCACATATCTCTGGTAGGTGCATGATACAATGCACGTTTGCTCACATATCTCTGGTAGGTGCATGGTACAATGCACGTTTACTCACATATCTCTGGTAGGTGCATGATACAATGCACGTTTGCTCACATATCTCTGGTAGGTGCATGATACAATGCACGTTTGCTCACATATCTCTGGTAGGTGCATGATACAATATACGTTTACTCACATATCTCTGGTAGATACATGGTACAATGCAAGTTTGCTCACATATCTCTGGTAGGTGCATCATACAATGCACGTCTGCTCACATATCTCTGGTAGGTGCATGATACAATGCACGTTTGCTCACATATATCTGGTAGGTGCATGATACAATATACGTTTACTCACATATCTCTGGTAGGTGCATGGTACAATGCAAGTTTGCTCACATATCTCTGGTAGGTGCATGATACAATGCACGTTTACTCACATATCTCTGGTAGGTGCATCATACAATATACGTTTACTCACATATCTCTGGTAGGTGCATGATACAATGCACGTTTGATCACATATCTCTGGTAGGTGCATGATACAATGCACGTTTGCTCACATATCTCTGGTAGGTGCATCATACAATATACGTTTACTCACATATCTCTGGTAGGTGCATGGTACAATGCAAGTTTGCTCACATATCTCTGGTAGGTGCATGATACAATGCACGTTTACTCACATATCTCTGGTAGGTGCATGATACAATGCACGTTTACTCACATATCTCTGGTAGGTGCATGATACAATGCACGTTTGCTCACATATCTCTGGTAGGTGCATGATACAATGCACGTTTGCTCACATATCTCTGGTAGATACATGGTACAATGCACGTTTGCTCACATATCTCTGGTAGGTGCATGGTACAATGCAAGTTTGCTCACATATCTCTGGTAGGTGCATGATACAATGCAAGTTTGCTCACATATCTCTGGTAGGTGCATGATACAATGCACGTTTGCTCACATATCTCTGGTAGGTGCATGATACAATATACGTTTACTCACATATCTCTGGTAGGTGCATGATACAATGCACGTTTACTCACATATCTCTGGTAGGTGCATGATACAATGCACGTTTACTCACATATCTCTGGTAGGTGCATGATACAATGCACGTTTACTCACATATCTCTGGTAGGTGCATGATACAATGCACGTTTACTCACATATCTCTGGTAGGTGCATGATACAATGCACGTTTACTCACATATCTCTGGTAGGTGCATGATACAATGCACGTTTGCTCACATATCTCTGGTAGGTGCATGATACAATATACGTTTACTCACATATCTCTTGTAGGTGCATGATACAATGCACGTTTGCTCACATATCTCTTGTAGGTGCATGATACAATATACGTCTACTGACATATCTTTGGTAGGTGCATGGTACAATGCAAGTTTGCTCACATATCTCTGGTAGGTGCATGATACAATGCACGTTTGCTCACATATCATTTTGAGGTGCATGGTACTTAATACGTTTACTCACAAAATTTTGAGAAGTGCAAGATACAATGTACGTTTACTCACAAATCCTTGAGAGGTGTATGGTGCAATGTACGTTTACTTAGAATATTTGGGAGGTGTTTGATACAATGTACGTTTACTTAGAATATTTGGGAGGTGTTTGATACAATGTACGTTTACTTACATATCTCAGGGAGATACATGTCACATTTAGTTGTAGAGTCGTGGTGCTAACCTATATGATACAAAAAACAAAAAGAATATCAAACTTATCATGCCAAACTCACGGCAAAATGCAGTTACCACTCAATACTTGTAAACATTAAGTCTTAAAATAATGGCTGTATGATTTAAGGCATTCTGGCATATAAAAGGAACATCGAACTGTATATTTTCCTCAAATAAGACATTTTTAAGTATCGTAATTTCAGCAATATATATATAACAGTAAAAGTATACCGAAAACCCCTCAAGGTCAAGTTCTTGAGTTAGCGTCAATTCTCCGACCTTGGATAACCGAAAACACGTCCTTACTCCCGGTGGTGTAGCAGACGTCAAGGAACAGTTACTGCTTTCAGTGAAGTTGTCTACTTGAAATCCTGAGTGGATGAGTGAGTTTGTATTTAATATGATTTTCGCCTGAAGAGAATAACGTTAGAGCCGCAAAGGTCTCCACAACAGCTTCTTATTTCCGCAGTACAAAATGTGATACCCCGTTAACAATATGTATTGTCCTATCCAAATACACGAAGCTCTTTCCGAATACCAAATACACTATCCGAAAACCAAATATTATATCCGAATATCAAATACAAATGAATAACAAACAAACAGCTTGTCCCGTTGTTGTGAATTTATCTTATATATATGCTATGCGTGTGTTAGCTTGTGTGTGCATGCAGTACATGCAATGCGTGCGTGTGTGAAATTCTCATAATATCATGATAGTGATCCAACGTATCGCAATATACATCGCTATCCAGTTTTGGCGTATTATTTTTAAAAACCGATAAAAGAATATTTAAAAAATCACTTTATATATAATTCGTTTGTCTATCATTTCCAACAACTAGTGATTTGTTTCTTTACAAACTAATGTATAGCGCCATTTGATTCTTTACAGCAATGGTCCTTGTAAAGAATTACAGATGTCAAAAATACAACTACCAAATGCGCAATACAAATGCCAGGCCCCAATATCGCGAACATACTTATCAAATGCTCTACTATCAGAATCATGTGATTACTTTTGTACAATATGCACTCGACGGGGTACAATATGCACTCCACGACAAACAGATACCACTGCCGAATACCAAAAGACACTAAATGAATATCGAAGTACCAAATGCATTTCCCAATTACCATAGGCAAAGGTGCTATACACGTATTTCCCAATTACCATAGGCAGAGGTGCTATACACGTATTTCCCAATTACCATAGGCAGAGGTGCTATACATGTATTTCCCAATTACCATAGGCAGAGGTGCTATACACGTATTTCCCAATTACGATAGGCAGAGGTGCTATACACGTATTTCCCAATTACCATCGACAGAGGTGCTATAAAGGTATCTGTATACCAAGTGCCATATTATTTGCAACCACGTAACCTTTCAACCATACATGAGCACAACGCGGACCATACCATTTCCCTAATTGCCTCATCTGCATATTCATAATACTAAACATTCTACTGTCATGGCTTGTAACTGTAACGGTTGAAGTTTTTTCAAGTCGATATCAATTTAGAACTGTATACACGCGTTTCTTTTCTTTTCTTATACATACTCACTAATACAGCGTGATCTTTAAATTGTTGTTATGTTTTGCAACTGCAAAGTCGCTTGGTTTTATGCACAAACCTTTCGTCTCCGTTTCTCTGATCTCGTAGACCTTATAGGTTTCTGGTACATTGTCACATGTTACTGAAACAGTCATTTATCTTACAGTTTTATTTGATAATTTGCATTAATAACCAAAATAATATGTTAAGAAAATTATTCAGTACGGTACACTAATACGAAAACAATATTAAATCAAATAAGTCTTTTGATCAAATGATTGCCTTTCGAAAAGTTTCTAAGTAAAACGTATAGCTAAGCTTTAGATGTAAGTAAAAATATAGAGTGTACGAATTAAAGTTACTGGCAGTTAAAATTGGTCAAAACTTCAAAAAATAGACGTTTTTAGCAAATTGAATAATATATGATAGATAAATGAGAATGATTTTATTGATTTTTATATCATTTTTGAATTAGAATAAAAGAAATTCATGAGTAAAATCAATTGTTTTACCTGTATTGTTACAAACCAAAAATAGCACTCCAAATATAAATATACACCTTAAGTTGGCCATAATATAACTTGAATATATGTATCAAAATATTGTTCCGTTTAGAATAAAAATATTTCTTAAACTATGGAAGAAATGAGCCGGTTCTACAGAGCTGGCATTGTCAACATTAAGAGCAAATATCCGTTATTCGTAGGCAATCAATGTTCAAATAAGATTTTTGTTTTACACTTTTCTTTGGCGGTTTAATCAGTGATTAATTGACAAATAATCATTTAGGTATTGAAAGTTGAAGGAAAATGTATTCCCCGACCTCAACCTACCATTACTAAGTTCAGGAACAAAAATTTAATGCTTGTTATAGTCGTATGCAATCTTTGAAAAAAAGGAAGACAGGCGAACAAAAAGGAAAAGAAATCCCTTGTGTCGGGTTTTTAATTTAGTCAAAGTTCACAGCTTTGCGCAAAAGCCAATCATTGTTTATAAAATCTCGTTTGGCTGGGTGTTTAGAACAGGGTCTGGCGAGGATAAGAATCTAAATATAAACTGTTTTATTTCTTTGGCCTAACTGTAAAGATATAGGGCTGAATAGGTAATGTGGACCGTGATCAATGCAATCGATATAGCACACAAGTCTGATTAAGCAGACAAATAAACAGTTGTTGTTTACAATGTGAAAAAAACACTTTAAGGTTTTAATGCGATGCCGTATAAATCTTTAAAAATGCTGACGACGTCTTACCCCATATCGATGTTGACGCCCTGTAACCCCATATAAATGTGTTGGTGCCCAGTAATCCCATAACAATGTTGATGCTCTGTAACCCAATAACAGTGTTGATGATCTGTAACCCAATAACAATTGTAACGTGCGAGCCAAACAAACACCAACAGATCCCTTCAGAGAAAAGCATGATCGACACTGAAGGGGTCTGCTGGTCTTTATATACACTAACTTCTCTATTCACACAGATCCCGGACTAATTTGCATATTACCAAGTTAACATACGAACCACGAACGTTCTTCCGTTTATAACGGAATATTATTATGAACGCACATCCGCCGCCAACAGCGGACCGTTACACTATGAACGCACATCCGCCGCCTACAGCAGACCGTTACACACTGTTGATGCTCTGTAACCCCATAACAATGTTGATGCTCTATAACCCAATATCAATGTCGACGCCATGTAACCCCATATCAATATCGACGCCCTGTAATCCCATATCAATGTCGACGCCCTGTAACCCCATATCAATGTTGATGCTCTGTAACCCCATATCAATGTCGACGCCATGTAACCCCAATATCAATGTCGACGCCATTTAACCCCATATCAATATCGACGCCCTGTAACCCCATATCAATGTCGACGCCCTGTAACCCCATATCAATGTTGATGCTCTGTAACCCCATATCAATGTCGACGCCAGGTAACCCCATATCAATATCGACGCCCTGTAACCCCATATCAATGTCGACGCCCTGTAACCCCATAATAATGCTGATGCTCTGTAATCCCATATCAATGTCGACGCCATGTAACCCCATATCAATATCAACGCCCTGTAACCCCATATCAATATCGACGCCCTGTAACCCCATATCAATATCGACGCCCTGTAACCCCACATCAATGTTGATGCCCTGTAACCCCATATCAATGATAACGCTCTGTAGCCCCATATCAATGTCGACGCTATGTAACCCCATATCAATATCGACGCCCTGTAACCCCATATCAATGTCGACGCTATGTAACCCCATATCAATGTCGACGCCCTGTAACCCCATATCAATATCGACGCCCTGTAACCCCATATCAATGTCGACGCTATGTAACCCCATATCAATATCGACGCCCTGTAACCCCATATCAATATCGACGCCCTGTAACCCCACATCAATGTTGAAGCCCTGTAACCCCATATCAATGATGACGCCCTGTTACTCCATAATCAATGTTAATGCCCTGTAAACCCCATATCAATACTGACGCCACGTAACCCTATATCAGTGTTGACGCCCTGTAACCCCATATCAATGTTGACGCACTATAACTCCATAATCAATGTTGATGCCCTGTAAACACCATATCAATGTTGACGCCATTTAAACCCATATCAATGTCGATGCCCTCTAACCCCACATCAATGTCGACACCATGTAACCCCATATCAATGTCGACGCCCTGTAACACCATATCAATATTGACGCACTGTAACTCCATAATCAATGTTGATGCCCTTTAAACCCCATATCAATGTTGACGCTCTGTAACCCCATATCAATGTTGACGCCCTGTAACCCCATATCAATGTTGACGCACTGTAACTCCATAATCAATGTTGATGCCCTGTAAACCCCATATCAATGTTGACGCCATGTAACCCCATATCAATGTCGACGCCCTCTAATTCCATATCAATGTCGACGCCATGTAACCCCATATCAATGTTGACGCTCTGTAACTCCATATCAATGTTGACGCTCTGTAAACCCCATATCAATGTTGACGCCCTGTAGATAAAGATGTTGACGCCATGTAGCCTCATATTTTTTTATAAATGTTGACGCTCTGTAGTCTGATATAAACGTTGACGCCCTGTAGCCCCATATAAATGTTGACGCCCTGTAACACCATATCAATATTGACGCACTGTAACTCCATAATCAATGTTGATGCCCTGTAAACCCCATATCAATGTTGACGCTCTGTAACCCCATATCAATGTTGACGCACTGTAACTCCATAATCAATGCTGATGCCCTGTAAACCCCATATAAATGTTGACGCCATGTAACCACAAATCAATGTCGACGCCCTCTAACCCCATATCATTGTCGACGCCATGTAACCCCATATCAATGTCGACGCTCTGTTACCCCCATATCAATGTTGACGCACTGTAACCCCCATATCAATGTTGACGCACTGTAACCCCATATCAATGTTGACGCTCTGTAACTCCATATCAATGTTGACGCTCTGTAAACCCCATATCAATGTTGATGCCCTGTAGATAAAGATGTTGACGCCATGTAGCCTCATATTTTTTTATAAATGTTGACGCTCTATAGCCTGATATAAACGTTGACGCCCTGTAGCCCCATATAAATGTTGACGCCCTGTAACACCATATCAATATTGACGCACTGTAACTCCATAATCAATGTTGATGCCCTGTAAACCCCATATCAATGTTGACGCTCTGTAACCCCATATCAATGTTGACGCCCTGTAACCCCATATCAATGTTGACGCACTGTAACTCCATAATAAATGCTGATGCCCTGTAAACCCCATATCAATGTTGACGCCATGTAACCCTAAATCAATGTCGACGCCCTCTAACCCCATATCATTGTCGACGCCATGTAACCCCATATCAATGTCGACGCTCTGTAACCCCCATATCAATGTTGACGCACTGTAACCCCATATCAATGTCGACGCACTGTAACCCCATATCAATGTTGACGCACTGTAACCCCATATCAATGTTGACGCTCTGTAACTCCATATCAATGTTGACGCTCTGTAAACCCAATATCAATGTTGACGCCCTGTAGATAAAGATGTTGACGCCATGTAGCCTCATATTTTTGTTATAAATGTTGACGCTCTGTAGCCTGATATAAACGTTGACGCCCTGTAGCCCCATATAAATGTTGACGCCCTGAAATCCCATTTAAATGTTGAAGCCTATTAGCCCCATATAAATGTGGACGCCCTGTAGCCTGATATAAATGTTGACGCCCTGTAGCCTAATATAAATGTTGACACCCTGCGCCTGTTATAAATGTTGACTCCCTGTAGCCTATTATAAATGTTGAAGTTCTGAAACCCCATATAAATGTTGAAGCCCTGTAGCCCCATAAAAATTTTGACGCCCTGTAACCCATATCATTGTTGAAGCCCTGTAGCCCCATATAAATGTTTACGCCGTGTAGCCTAATATAAATGTTGAAGCCCTGTAACCCCATATACATGGAAATGTTGAAGCCCTGTAGCCCCATGTAAATGTTGGCGCCCTGTAACCCCATATCAATGTTGAAGCCATGTAGCACAAAATAAATGTTGAAGCCCTGTAGCCTCATAAACATGTTGACGCCCTGTATAGTCATATTTTTTTTATAAATGTTGACGCTCTGTAGCCTGATATAAATGTTAAAGCCTTGTAGCGCAATATAAATGTTGACGCCCTGTAGCCTGATATAAATGTTGAAGCCCTGTAACCCCATATAAATGTCGACGCTCTGTTACCCCCATATCAATGTTGACGCACTGTAACCCCATATCAATGTTGACGCTCTGTAACTCCATATCAATGTTGACGCTCTGTAAACCCCATATCAACGTTGACGCCCTGTAGATAAAGATGTTGACGCCATGTAGCCTCATATTTTTGTTATAAATGTTGACGCTCTGTAGCCTGATATAAACGTTGACGCCCTGTAGCCCCATATAAATGTTGACGCCCTGAAATCCCATTTAAATGTTGAAGCCTATTAGCCCCATATAAATGTGGACGCCCTGTAGCCTGATATAAATGTTGACGCCCTGTAGCCTAATATAAATGTTGACACCCTGCGCCTGTTATAAATGTTGACTCCCTGTAGCCTGATATAAATGTTGAAGTTCTGAAACCCCATATAAATGTTGAAGCCCTGTAGCCCCATAAATATTTTGACGCCCTGTAACCAATATCAATGTTGAAGCCCTGTAGCCCCATATAAATGTTTACGCCGTGTGGCCTAATATAAATGTTGAAGCCCTGTACCCCATATACATGGAAATGTTGAAGCCCTGTAGCCCCATGTAAATGTTGGCGCCCTGTAACCCCATATCAATGTTGAAGCCATGTAGCACAAAATAAACGTTGAAGCCCTGTAGCCTCATAAACATGTTGACGCCCTGTATAGTCATATTTTTTTTTTAAATGTTAAAGCCTTGTAGCGCAATATAAATGTTGACGCCCTGTAGCCTGATATAAATGTTGAAGCCCTGTAACCCCATATAAATGTTAAAGCCCTGTAGCCCTATATAAATGTTAACGCCCAGTAACCCCATATAAATGTTGAAGCCCTGCAGCCTCATATAAATGTTGAATCCCTGTAGCCCCATATAAATGTTGAAGCCTTGTAACTCCAAATCAATGTTGATGCACTGTAAACCCAAAATCAATATTGACGCTCTGTAACCCCATATCAATAATGACGCTCTGTAACCCCATATCAATAATGACGCCTTGTAACTCCAAATCAATGTTGACGCCCTGTAAACCCCATATCAATGTTGACGCTTTGTAACTCCATATCAATGTTGACGCTCTATAACCCCATATCAATGTTGACGCCCTGTAGCCTCATTTAAAAGTTGAATCCCTGTAGCCCCATATAAATGTTGAAGCCCTGTAACCAAAATAAATGTTGATACTCTAAAATCTTAGAAGCCCTGTAAACCCCATATAATGTTGACGCCCTGTTACTCCAAATCAATGTTGATACACTGTAAACCCAAAATCAATGTTGACGCTCTGTAACCCCATATCAATGTTGACGCCCTGTAACTCCAAATCAATGTTGATGCACTGTAAACCCAATATCAATGTTGATGCACTGTAAACCCAATATCAATGCTGACGCTCTGTAACCTTATATCAATGTTGACGCCTTGTTACTTCATATCAATGTTGACGCTCTGTAACCCATACCAATGTTGACGCTCTGTAGCTCCATATCAATGTTGACGCTCTGTAACCCCATAATTATCAATGTTGACGCTCTGTAACTCCTTATCAATGTCAACGATCTGTAACTCCATATCAAATTCGACGCTCTGTAACCCATATTAATGTTGAGGCTCTGTTGCCCTATATCAATGTCGACGCTCTTTAACCCATATCAATGTTGAGGCTCTGTTGCCCTATATCAATGTCGACGCTCTGTAACCGCATATTAATGTTGATCCTCTATAACCCCATATCAATGTTGACGATCTGTAACTCCATATCAATGTTGACGCTCTGTAACCCCCATATCAATGTCGACGCTCTGTTACCCCATATCAATGTTGATGCTCTGTAACCCCATATCAATGTTGACGATCTTTAACCCCATATCAATGTCGACGCCCTGTAGTCCCATATCAATGTTGACGCTCTGTAATCCAATATCAATGTCGACGCCCTGTAAACCCATATCAATGTCGACGCCCTTTAACCCCGTATCAATGTTGACGCCCTGTAGCCCCATATAAATGTTGACGCTCTGTATCCCTCATATCAGTGTTGACGTCATGCAACTCCATAACAATGTTGATGCTCTTTAACCCATATCAATGTTGATGACCTGTAAACCCCATATCAATGTTGACGCCTTGTAACTCCATATCAATGTTGACGCTCTATAATCCCATATCAATGTTGACGCTCTGTAACCCCATATCAATGTTGACGCACTGTAACTCCATAATAAATATTGATGCCCTGTAAACACCATATCAATGTTGACGCCATGTAACCCCATATCAATGTTGACGCCCTCGAACCCTATATCAATGTCGACGCCATGTCACCCTATATCAATGTCGACGCTCTGTAACCCCATATCAATGTTGACGCCTTGTAACTCCATATCAATGTTTACGCTCTGTAACCCTATATCAATGTCGACGCCATGTCACCCTATATCAATGTCGCCGCTCTGTAACCCCATATCAATGTTGACGCCTTGTAACTCCATAATCAATGTTGACGCCCTGTAACCCTATATCAATGTCGACGCTCTGTAACCCAATATCAATGTTGACGCCATGTAACTCCATATCAATGTTAACGCTCTGTAACCCATATCAATGTTGATGCCCTGTAAACCCCATATCAATGTTGACGCCTTGTAACTCCATATCAATGTTGACGCTCTGTAACCCCATATCAATGTTGACGCACTGTAACCCCATATCACTGTTAACGCCCTGTAAACCCAATATCAATTTGACGCCCTGTAAACCCATATCAATGTCGACGCCCTGTAACACCATATCAATGTTGAGGCTCTGCTGACCCATATCAATGTTGACGCCCTGCAACTCCAAATCAATGTTGACGCTCTGTAACCATATATCAATGTAGTCGCTCTGTATCCCCCATATCAATGTTGACGCCATGTAACCCCATATCAATGTTGACGACCTGTAAAACCTATTACATTGTTGACGCCCTTTAAACCAATAATAATGTTGATGACCGGTAATTTTATATCAACGCTGCAGTCCGGTAACCACATATCAAGTTTGACGCTTTGTAACCCAATATCAATTTGATCCATTGTAAAACTATATCAATGTTGGTGCCCACCCAATATCAATGGTAACACCCTCTTACCTCATATCAATGTTGACGCTCTGTAACCCCATATCAATATTGACGCTCTGTAGCTCCATATCAATGTTGATGCTCTGTAACCCCAAAATTATCAATGTTGACGCTCTTTAACCCTATATCAATATTGGCGCTCTGTAGCTCCATATCAATGTTGACGCTCTGTAACCCCATAATTATCAATGTTGACGCCCTGTAACCCTATATCAATGTCGACGCTCTGTAACTCCATATCAATGTCGAAGATCTTTAACTCCATATCAATGTCGACGCTCTGTAACCCTTTATCAATGTCGACGCTCTGTAACCCTGTATCAATGTCGACGCCCTGTAACCCCATATCAATGTCGACGCTCTGTAACCCCATATCAATGTTTACACTTTGTAACCCCATATCAATGTTGACGCTCTGTAACTCCATATCAATGTCGACGATCTTTAACTCCATATCAATGTTGACGCTCTGTAACTCCATATCAATGTCGACGCTCTGTAACCCCATATCAACGTCGACGCTCTGTAACTCCATATCAATGTCGACGATCTTTAACTCCATATCAATGTCGACGCTCTGTAACCCTATATCAATGTCGACGCTCTGTAACCCCATATCAATGTCGACGCCCTGTAACCCTATATCAATGTCGACGCTCTGTAACCCCATATCAATGTTGACACTCTGTAACCCCATATCAATGTTGACGCTCTGTAACTCCATATCAATGTCGACGATCTTTAACTCCATATCAATGTTGACGCCCTGTAACCCCATATCAATGTCGACGATCTTTAACTCCATATCAATGTCGATGATCTTTAACTCCATATCAATGTCGACGCTCTGTAACCCCATATCAATGTTGACGCTCTGTAACCCCATATCAATGTTGACGCTCTGTAACCCCATATCAATGTCGACGCTCTGTAACCCCATATCAATGTCGACGCTCTGTAACCCCATATCAATGTCGACGATCTGTAACTCCATATCAATGTTGACGCTCTGTAACTCCATATCAATGTCGACGATCTTTAACTCCATATCAATGTCGACGCTCTGTAACCCCATATCAATGTCGACGCTCTGTAACCCCATATCAATATCGACGCTCTGTAACTCCATATCAATGTCGACGCTCTGTAAACCTATATCAATGTCGACGTCCTGTAACCCTATATCAATGTCGACGCTATGTAACCCTATATCAATGTCGACGCTCTGTAACCCCATAATAATCAATGTTGACGCCCTGTAACCCCATATCAATGTTGACGCCATGTAACCCCATATCAATGTTGACGCCCTGTAACTCCATATCAATGTCGACGATCTTTACTCCATATCAATGTCGACGCTCTGTAACCCATATCAATGTTGAGGCTCTGTAACCCCATATCAATGTTGACGCCCTGTAACTCCATATCAATGTCGACGATCTTTACTCCATATCAATGTCGACGCTCTGTAACCCCATATCAATGTTGAGGCTCTGTAACCCCATATCAATGTCGACGAACTTTACTCCATATCAATGTCGACGCTCTGTAACCCCATATCAATGTTGAGGCTCTGTAACCCCATATCAATGTCGACGCCCTGTAACTCCATATCAATGTCGACGATCTTTACTCCATATCAATGTCGACGCTCTGTAACCCCATATCAATGTTGAGGCTCTGTTACCCCATATCAATGTTGACACTCTGTAACCCCATATCAATGTTGACGCTCTGTAACTCCATATCTATGTTGTCCCCTGTAATCCCATATCAATGTTGACGCTCTCTAACCCCCATATCAATGTCGACGCTCTGTTACCCCATATCAATGTTGACGCTCTGTAACCCAATATCAATGTCGAAGCCCTGCAATCTCATTAAAATCATATCGTGACGTTCACTTCATTTCATTACGTTATGTACGTAACGTCGATGCTCGTACAAGGACACACTATGTGCAACACCTTACAGGAATGATACTGACCAGCGACGCCTGAAGGCATGTGTATTGAATTTTTTTACTAGTTTATATGTACGTACTGGTCATTAGTTGTACCATTCTTTCCAAATCATGTTTATAATAGCATTGAACAGTCCCATATCCTGTAATTATCAGGACATACACTAGTTCCGAAAGAAAGCGTGCCCTTAGGTTTATTATATGTGTCAAGTTTGAGTTCGTCCTTGAATGTTCAGGATAGAGACGAAGTGAACATGGTCTCGACGAAATCACGGGTAGAATATTGAGCACATATACAGTCACGGTCCCCCGTTGCCCCGTTTGTCACACTTTCACCCGATAAGGACGTGTTTTTCTATTTTTAGTACGTAAGGAAATGCAGGGCCTTTTAGCAGCACATTTCCATTTTCTGCGTTATTGTTTATAATTATCTATTCCCTCGGTTCCTCACCAATATGTATTTAAGATTAGTCGGCTTGCGTTCAAGTTCCCATTCACGTTGCAATCGTATAAACGTATTTGAATAAAGTGGTATTTTAGTTTGCAATATTTTAAACCGCACAATACGTCACATTTTGTAACCTCGGCACAATAGCTATTTTAACATGTCATGCCAAAACGTCGATCTATCTGTTTTCGATTGCGGTACTCCCCAGCAAGCAAGGTTAAATGGGTCCCGTATGGGCTGAATCTGGGCAAAAAGCCCATATGGGGCCATATAGGACCCATATGGTTGAAAATGCCCAGATGGGACCCATATAGCTGCTCATCTATATTAATTGGATATAGAAAGGGAAACGAAGATCATTGGTATATGAAAATATGTTTACATCGATACTATGTGAAAAAAGTTCATTATTTCATGCATTGGCTGATCAAGCCTGTAGGTCTGCGGTATACAGCCTAGAAACAACAACACAATACATGTTTGACCCCTTTTGATGCAAAATATTCAATATGAAAAGAAATGATATATTACTCATATATTTAATACAAGATTTTATTAAACGAGTTTATGAAATTTGTAAGTAAGCGAGCCTCTAGCGATATATTAATATATAAACTAACATTCACTACTTCCTAATACATTGACTTTGATATTTTCGGCACAAAGCCCATAAATCGCTTGTTTTTGCCAAAAGAAGTTTTGAGTACAAGTTACGAACCGAAATACTACGAGTGCAAGCTACATGCTCGGATTTTTTTTTCTGACTTGGGTCTATAAGGCAATATAAGATTTGAGTCAATTAGTCACACATAGTTAAATGCAACTTGTCTGGTACCCAACGTACCGATAATGAAATGGTAAGGGCATGTAACCCAGGCTAAAATGCAACACACGGTACTGTATTGCCGTTTTGTCTAGATAAATTCAAAGTGAAAGTAGAAACTAAAACTACATTCGGAGCTCCTCGGCCATTTTATTGAAAACAACCTCGGATGTATGCCGGTACATCTGTTGAAGTAGTTCGTAAAATTTTGAATTAGCGACTTTAGCGGGTTATCTGCCCCAAATCCCACTATAGGTGGCGCTGCTGTCGAGTAGGTCCTTTATCCGGGTATCCTCGGATCTTATCAATTCATCCACGCCATTGTTGTTTACCCAAGCGTTTGACAGTTATACATTGAAAGTGATTAATCATGCCTGAAACAACTTGTGTTGTACCATTTTGTTCACGAAAAGGACGTCATAAGTTTCCGAAGGACAAAGCCCGACGAGATGCATGGGTGCACGCAATTAAAAGGGGAAAATCGAAGTTCGAAATGTGGTCACCTACGAAGTACTCGTATATCTGTGAGAATCATTTCACGGGAGATGATTACCACTCTGAGACGTATTCTGGTGAGAATAATGCGTTTGTATATGTTTTAATTCATTATAAATATAAAAGATTTCAATGCAAATAAAAAATAGCAGCCCTAATTTGCGCACTGACCATATATACAATATACATGTCAAGGAACTAAATCAGTAAATGTACAGTGCAGTCCGTATGTGTATCTTTCGAATCTGTTCTTAATGGCTCTCAGTTATTTTCCGCATACCAGAATTTTGTCAGATTATGTAGTGACTCTGCAACCCCCTCTCCCTGTTTTCTCATTTCCCCTTTTATCCTCCTGTAATGTGGGTGGGGGGGGGGGGGGGGTAAAACAATAAACTTGTGCAAAACCCCCACCCAAACCCCACCTGTGCAAGACTTACTTAGAAATCATAACTATTTTTTTAATCATAAATGGTGATTATGATTTTGATATTTAATATTTCTATTTCTTTTTTACATTTCAGGGGTCGAACGACAGAAAAAGGCTCTCCGAAAAACCGCCGTTCCAAGTGTGTTTTCTTGGACATGCCAAGACACATTGCAGAAGAAGAGGGCACGCAAGGACGGATGTCTCTCTCGAGATGCTAGAAAGAGGAAGCTATTCCACGACATTTCGAATATCAGTGAAGAGCCACAGCCAGAGTTTATTGCTCAGAAGTTAGAAATTGTTTCAGATGATTTGGATGTTGGGGCAGTTGAGGAAGTAATTCCAATGGACACTGAAACTGTATCTGAAGTTGAAACTGATGTGCAAGGGATACCTTCATATGTAGATGCTGTGGTTCAGACACCAAAACAACCAGCATTTTCTATTTATAACTTTGAACATGATTCAGCAGCAGTTCATTTTTATACTGGACTTGAAAATTATTTGAAATTTATGTTTGTTTTGAGTACACTTGGACCAGCAGCATATCATCTGAACTATATATATCACTCTGTTATTAGTGTGACTGTGCCTGACCAATTTTTAATTGTGTTAATGAAACTTAGGCGACACACAACAAGCTTTGAACTGTCTAGAATGTTCAGTGTTGCTGAAAGTGTAATTTCAAACATATTCATTACATGGGTTCTCTTCATGGAGAAACAGTGGAGGGAACTCAACATCTGGCCGAGCCAAGAACTTGTTAAGCACTTTGCTCCAAGCAGTTTCAAAAGAAACTACCCAAACACACGTGTTATAGTAGATGGAACAGAATGTCCAATTAAAAAACCTAAAAACCCAACCGCCCAGCAAGCCACTTTTTCAACATATAAAAACAGGAACACTGTCAAAGTACTGATAGGAACTTCACCAGGGGGTTTGGTTTCATATGTGTCACCTTCATACGGAGGCTCAACAAGTGACAGGCAGATTGTGGAGCGTAGCTCATTAGCTAAGATGTGCGATAAAAAAGACAGTATTATGGCCGACAAAGGTTTTAATGTACAGGACATTTTTGCGCCGCATGATGTATTTATTAACATTCCAACATTCTTTAAGAAAAAAAATAGAATGTCCAATGAAACAGTGATAAGAGATCGGAAAATTGCAAGTAAACGGGTGCATGTAGAGAGGATTATTGGACTGGCGAAAACATACAAGATACTGACAGAGCCAATGATAGCAACAGAAACCAAACTCTCATCTGAAATAATTTTTGTGTGTTTTATGCTGTGTAATTTTAGAAATGGCATTGTGCCCTCATATGCCTGAACTTACAAGAATATTTTCACCTTTATATTAAAGCAACACTCTCATTCAAAATCAGAACTTACACATGTATAACAAAAAATGAGTGATAAAGCTTTAACTTCTTATTATATAATGCATTTATAAAAAGTATTAGTAAGTGATACCAAGATCAAAAGATCCTTCAAAAGAACCATAGTTTTCAACATTTATTCAACCTTTTTGGTCTATTAATCTTATTTGGGAGTAAGAGTGCTGCTTTAACATTTACTGTTTATGTTGTGTTTTTTTGTAAATAAATATTTAAATATGCTGATGTTTTCTTTAATGTGTTACTTATGCCAACAAGGTTTTATAAAATAGACACAGTCACATGTCCCTGGTATTACGTGTACTAAAATTAAATTTAAAATGACAGCATATTGGCCGTCAGGTGAGAATATCGACTCCGCTGATAATAGTACTGGTTTTCACACGATAAATGGTTCTTAATCACGCGTGTCTTGTGCATGGTATTCATTAAAGCAAACATGAATCCGTTTGTCGCTCAAAAGCTCATCAAAGCTTATGCTTCTTATGTATTCTTATGTTGAAGCCGAAGTTTTTTTAAAAATCATTGGATATGACATGAGGTCAAAGTATTTAAACAATCTGTGGCAGGTGTGCACTACAGTGATAATAAAATTTGGGATTTATATGTAACATTGATTTTCATTTATTTACATCAAACACCAGTCGAAGCATAATACTCTTATCATCTTTATACTCGACCCATCTGCTACCTTTCACGTGTTACTGTATAAAGACACCAGTCCTTTCTATTTGATAAACCAGATGAAAAATAATACAAATAAAACATTAAACCATTTTTATTTTACATTCAACTAAGACCTTATACATATATACAGCTAATAAATGGAAACAAGTGTTTCACAATGATACATTGTTCACAAATAGTTTTCAATCAACAAAGTCAGAGTTAAAGCTGCACTCTCAAACTAAAACTTTAAAAAACTGAAATTTATTCTAACAGATTCCAAATAAATGAGATAGAGATACATTCTATTGTGAACTATCTTATAAGACTTATTCTAAGATAAAAGAAATAAAAATATTTCACAACAGTCAATCTGTGAGGGTGCAGCTTTAAGTTGTTATAAAACAGTTCAAAACACTTAAGTTTTATAAAAGTACTTTTCAAGAATTGCGGCTCTGAAATGTGAAGTATTGAACTGGTCAAGCTTGCATATCATGTGTGCAATAAAGTTCTCATTCCGATGAATTCTAGTGAACAAAATATCACTCAAGGTGTATATTACCAAGTCACAAAATTGTCTTTCTGCACAGAACAGCTGACCCTGAATTTGAAAATAATATGGATGCTTAGTACTCAAAGTCATATTTCCATTTGTCTCCTTCAAGTATGGCACAGTGACTGGTGATATCTTTTTGTGTTTAGCACTGAAGGGGCACTTAACTTCAATAAGTAGGTTTTCATCTACAATGCCATCGGGTGATGCACCTAAAAACGGAAGGTTTTTTGATACAAATATCCCACATGGTTTTACTTTGACATTATTTTTGCTTTCATATTGATGGATGGCGTCCTTTTCATACTGAATTCCATGGCGCATTGCTTCTGTAGGTTTTAATCCTTTTCCCCGAACAAAGGACTTTGCCAAGTCATGTAAGTCAGTTCTTTCTGTTGCGGTACACACACGGTGAAAATTAGATGACTGAATTCTTTTCTCTCGTTCTTCAAACCATCGGTCGTTCTTGTTTTGTCCCCTAGTATACATTTCAATATCATCCCTGTCCTTGTCACTTAGTTTGGTTATTTTACATTGTTCCAGGAAATTGTCTTCATGAGATACTTCAAAATAATCATGGTCATTGGAAATTGCACGAATATTGGCTGGGCTGAATGTCTGAAAAATTGGTGTCTTTGATATACCCCTAAAATTCATACAAATATTGTGAAAATAGTCTTGATATCCATCAACTTTACGGAATTTTTGTGGCCGAGGGTCAAAATCTTTAATGTCACAAATATCTGCACCGCCCAAGTTTAAATCTCGAGCCTTAAGGGGGGAACCAGTATGCTTTTTTGCTTTGTGAAATGACTGCAATTTTTCTGTGCATGTTGTCTCAACTTTAAATTCTCCATCTTTAACAAATTTACAACATGCATATATCATAGTTCTAATATGTTTGCAATGTCCAAATGGGCCTTCTCCTGCACCACATTCACACTGTGCTTCATGAATATATCCATTCTTGTGTAAAGAAATGTCTACAACATAATTAACCTTCTTCCTCATTTCTGCTTTACATGCCCCACGAACAAAGTCCAGAGATGGTGCCGAAAACAGTCGCATGTATAGAAGAAACTTGTCGTCGTACAGGTCTTTTACCTTCGCATCAAACTCCACCCGGTACTGGTCCATGTATTCGATGGCCTTCTCCATTGTTATTGGTGCCATTTTAGCATCTGAATTTACATCTCTGTATCCACTAGTCTTGGGCAGGCTCATGTTGAATTCTGGTAGAAGATCTTCTTCCCTGTTGAAATTCTGGTTTCTGTCATATGCCTCCAGTCTGGAAAGATACGAAATTAACTTGTGATACCATATATTGTGTTAAAAATTTCCCCACCCACTGTATTCTGTCGTAAAATACATGTAAACACGAGCATATAATCCGCTAAAAGTCATTGCAATAAAAACACAAAAGTGTTCACATTTCAAAGCTTTATTAACATTACTAAAATGATAAAATCATTTGTTAAACAACTTAAATTATCAAGATATCGATTTAACAACTAGTTGTCCTCGGGCTACATTTTGACAAGTTTACCTTTCGATTAATTCCTTCTTCCGTCCAGTCAACTTTGCATTGCGTCGCCTTAGCTCCGTTTTAAGCTGGCCTAATGATAAGGTGCAAAAATTTGAAGCCATGTTGCGATATCAATTGAATATTTACAAATTTTATCGGAATTTTATCACCACTGTTATCGATCTGTAATACGGAAGTAAACTAGGGACCTATTCGACAACAGCGCCACCAAACGAGCACCTGTTTGACAAGGGCAGATAACCGACTAAAGTCCCCCATTATATCATTATTTAAATGTAATGTTTTAGAGTCGTATTTATTGATCTAAGTTTAAATTTATTCTCATTGAATTGTATTTTAGCAAACATAATGAAGAATCCCAAGAGTAAAGTCACAAAGTTTAACTGCTAAATAAAATTACTACGCGATCTACTTGCAGCGGACTTAAACGTACCACTTTTCGAGGGTGTAAACCATCCAAATACATCCGAGGTTGTTTTCGATAAAATGGCCGAGGAGTTCCGAATGCTAAAACTAAAGATTAATTCGTAAACACTAATGATCATAACATTATTTGCTCAAAGATCATAATGTTTATAAACTGTTGTCTGCAGCTTGAACTCTTAGAAAGGAGGTTAAAAACGACGTTCATGGCTGCTTACAGTGTTGACAATGTTGCGGAAAATCAACTCCAACATTCAGGCATATGAAGATTTCAATACTTTGATTCAAGCATGCTTGCTTTTGCCAATGTTTTAGCCAACCATATGGTGATTTCACTGAAAGATTAGTTCTGGGCGATGAAAAATAGCCTCTACAGTGGTTGAAGAATGTCAAGCTCAATGTTTGAGCTCACCATTTATAATTATTTTGTTGTGACAGACTGTCATTGAGTGATGTTAAAAAAGACTAATGCTTTAGATAACCATATACGTCTTAACAGCATTTAAAAACCCAAATTTATGATAACTGCCACTCGGAAGAAAATTATTATCACTTAATTGTGATGAGAGTGGGTTTGTTTGCTTGTCTGTATGGGAAGTGTTTTAAAGTACTATGGGAAGGATCTATGCATTATTTGATCAGTCATTTGTAACCACGGTCCCCCCAGGTCTGGGGATAGTCGGGAAATTGGCCGTGTTTTAACTTTTAAGGTAGCTCCGCAGTGCCAAGTGAATGTGTTATGCACCAGTCAGTTGTATCCACAGCCCCACCAGGTCAGGTGGAATACTGGAAATGGGTCGTGTTTTTACTTCTATGTGGCCCCGCAGTGCCGGAGGAATGCAGTGGTATTGTCTGCGCCATAAAAGGTGGAATTTGGCCTATCCTAGGGTCCCAGGGGTGCGGGGCGTGGGCATTTGGCGGGGATTTCACTGAAGTTAATGATAAAGATAGTTTATATTGAAAGCAACACTATATAATCAACATGTTTATACAAAATATGTATATACATCGGAAAAAACTTACTCCCGTAAGAATATAAAGGTAAAGGATTTTGTTGGTTAAAAGTTTTAAATAAACAAATGTAAATGTTACAGATGGGGTCAAGTGCAAACATGCTGATTGATTTTAATTTTATTATTAGTCCTCAAATATCGGCAAATGGTAAATGCAGTGCCAGGGTGAATGCCGTGGTTTTGTCTTCGCGCTAAACATAGTGGCGAATGGGCCTTTAACCTAGTGTCCCCAGGGTTCAGGGCATTTGGCGGGGAATTTACATCAGTTCATCCCCACAGGGCGGGAATTTGCACCCAGGGTTGGCTGGACCGAAAGTCAGTCCCCACTATTCCCTGGACCTGGGGGGCGGCGTGGTTACAATTGACTGATGCATAACATACACTGGGAGTGTGAAGAAACACCTAAAGGAGAATGTCAGGACACTTTGTCTGCCGGGCATAAGTGTGGCCAACAAAAGTTTTTTCTGAACAGCAGAAACATTCGAAACCACCTTCTAAGGGCTAGAAAGAACATGGACCAGTCGCCTAATGATCTGGAGAATGTAGAAACATATGCTAGAAAGAAACTGGAAATGAAATTTGTCAAACAAAGGACAAAATATCAATAATAACAAATTTACAAAGAAAATTATAAAATGGAAGGTATAAATAAAAGGTTACAGCTTTGACAGGAATTTTATGTTAATGTCGGTAGTAATCATGTTGGCAGTGAAAATTAGTTTTCCTACCAATTATGTAATGTACTATCTGCATTGATGATTCACCAGACAAGAAACTGTGAAGCTCGATGAAGTGGATGAAGAGGAAAATCACAACAAAGGAATGGAATTAAAGAATATAATTCAAATAGAAGTATTCACACTAGCTTCGTTGTTCAGATGTCCTTGCTACCTTACATGTATGGTATTGTAATCACATATTGTAAGAGGTAAAATGTATTATTAGCCGGATATTTTCCCAACTTCACTCATATGAGGAGCAGGCTCAACAACATTTCTTTGCACACCTTTTATTCATGTTTCAAATTATTGCTTCAACTGTTTGTGATTGTATACTGTTCCCCACATTTAGAATAAGAAAAAACAAATTTTGAATTTTATAGAAAACAATTTTGGGTAACAGTTTTTTCTATGATCTTCTTTTCATTTGTAATTGATAATGATACATTGGTATGCTTGATTATGCTTCATATCATTTGATACTTTTCAGAAATATTCTGTTTTATAATGATTTGTTTTAAAACCAACATACATACATAATATTGTATTTTCAGATAAATGTTTAACTACTGAGAAATAGCAGCCATCATTTCATTTCACATACATGATACATATTTCTCTTGAATTGTTATTTTTTTGTTTAATAAAGTTAAAATTTCAGAAGCATCAGAAATTCATGTTTCTGATACAAACATAGCAAATGAAGTATCTGCTATATAAGTATGGAAATAAGGTGACCCGGATGGACATTTAACTTGACTATAAAAAAATCTCTAGTTTAAATCCAGATTCTGTTAATATTTCCATTGTCTTTATTTTTCAGAGGTTTTAATCCAAACTGACATAGCAATTCAAATTAAAAAGATAAATGTAATAATTGATACTTTTATTGGAACATATTTTTACATATATATGCATATATATATAAATCATTTTTCAGGTTTATTGATTTTCTTTAGGAATTAAATCATGCAGAAAGAGTCTTTTTTATTTCAAAGTATTTCACACAAATAATCAAGTGTTTCTAATGTTCTTTCAGGAGGAGCTATAGCCATGCCCTGGAAGTCCTGATGCTTTCTGGTATCCTGAAACACAAACAAAAGAAGATATAAAGAAAAATACTACAAATTTCCATTAGTTTGGCAGTTTTGGTCCATTCATGTATACTTAAGTATATACTGTCCATTTTGGTTGTTTTTGCATTGCGACATGTAAAATAAAATCTCAATGAGATTTATGTCTAATTTGTTAATGAAAATGTTCTTGAAAAGCACTGTAATTTCTCTATCAAAAAACATTTTTGCTAATTTTTGTTCAAAACTAAGTTTTTAATATATATATGCCAATCATGATGTACAATACCTGACTGAAACTATTTTCTGTAATTCAGAAAGTCAACGTCTGCAACTTGCCAATGTGCTCTTATCTGACAATATCATCCGTGAGTTGGAACAAACATTCTGTAAATATAGAGCAGAACATGACTTGCATGTGGCTATATTTCATGCTTGGAAGATAACAACTTTTGTAACTGATCACTTCAAGGTTATTATGCACATTTATTTTTTGACTGACACTCTTTAAAATGCAAACATTTCTTTCACAAATACATGGATGAATAGTATAAACCTTTGGCCATACTGTAGACGAATGAGCCATTACAGAATGCGATAAGGGCCCTGAATGATTACACATTAATGACTAAGGAAGCACTCAAAAGACATGTCAAAAGTCAAATGAAATGTCAATAATTATTAAAGCTAGTAATTTTAATTTTGATAATAGAATCTTTATGGAACATAAATAAAGAAAAAGTTAATGATGCATTAAGGTATTATCAAACAATCAGGTCTTTTTAAAAAGCCAATTGCAATGCTTTAAGGATGAGAGCCATGGTTGCTATAGAAACATGAGAATAGTTAAAGTATTAAATCTTTAAAAATTGTAACAATTATCTCCAACGCCCAAAGTTGCACAATGTCACTTGCACATCTGCATACTATTTTTTCAAACAGCAACCTAGCAGCCATTTAACATACCTGAGTAAACTAGTTTCTGCACTGCTGAGTCTCCAACTATTTCCCAATACTCAGAACATGACATTGTTGGTGACATCATGAAGTATGATATTGTATAACATCTAGCCATTTCTCATTACTAGGAACTGTACAATCTGTAATAAAATCAAGTAAATCAAATATTGCACTTAAATATATCACCATTCAGAACATAAAAGTAAGAAAAATACAGAAAAATAGTATTATTGACCGGCTAATGATCATCACTCAGAACGTAAAATGCATAAATAACAAAAAACATTATAAATGACTGTCTTTTGTTTATAACTCAGAAAGTTAAAGTAAAAAACGACAAAAAATAGTAATATTGACTGGCTAATGATCATCACTCAGAACGTAAAAGTCAAAAACGACAAAAAATAGTAATATCGACTGGCTAATGATCATCACTCAGAACGTAAAAGTCAAAAACGACAAAAAATAGTAATATCGACTGGCTAATGATCATCACTCAGAACGTAAAAGTCAAAAATGACAAAAAATAGTAATATCGACTGGCCAATGATCATCACTCAGAACGTAAAAGTCAAAAACGACAAAAAATAGTAATATCGACCGGCCAATGATCATCACTCAGAACATAAAAGAAGGAAAAGACAGAAAAATAGTAATATTGACCGGCTATTGATCATCACTCAGAACGTAAAAGAAGGAAACGACAGAAAAATAGTAATATCGACCGGCTATTGATCATCACTCAGAACGTAAAAGAAGGAAACGACAGAAAAATAGTAATATCGACTGGCTATTGATCATCACTCAGAACGTAAAAGAAGGAAACGACAGAAAAATAGTAATATCGACCGGCTATTGATCATCACTCAGAACGTAAAAGAAGGAAACGACAGAAAAATAGTAATATTGACCGGCTATTGATCATCACTCAGAACATAAAAGAAGGAAACGACAGAAAAATAGTAATATCGACTGGCTATTGATCATCACTCAGAACGTAAAAGAAGGAAACGACAGAAAAATAGTAATATCGACTGGCTATTGATCATCACTCAGAACGTAAAAGTCAAAAACGACAAAAAATAGTAATATTAACCAGCTATTGATCGTCATTCAGAACGTTAAAAGTCAAAAACGACAAAAAATAGTAATATTAACTGGCTAATGATCATCACTCAGAACGAGAAAGTCAAAAACGACAAAAAATAGTACTATTAACCGGCTATTGATCATCACTCAGAATGTAAAAGTCAAAAACGACAAAAAATAGTAATATCGACCGGCTATTGATCATCACTCAGAATGTAAAAGTAGGAAAAGACAGAAAAATAGTAATATTGACCGGCTATTGATCATCACTCAGAACGTAAAAGAAGGAAACGACAGAAAAATAGTAATATCGACTGGCTATTGATCATCACTCAGAACGTAAAAGTCAAAAACGACAAAAAATAGTAATATTAACCAGCTATTGATCATCATTCAGAACGTAAAAGAAGGAAAAGACAGAAAAATAGTAATATTAACTGGCTGTTGATAATCACTCAGAACGTAAAAGAAGGAAACGACAGAAAAATAGTAATATTAACCAGCTATTGATCATCATTCAGAATGTTTAAGTCAAAAACGACAAAAAATAGTAATATTAACTGGCTAATGATCATCACTCAGAACGAGAAAGTCAAAAACGACAAAAAATAGTAATATTAACCGGCTATTGATCATCACTCAGAATGTAAAAGTCAAAAACGACAAAAAATAGTAATATCGACCGGCTATTGATCATCACTCAGAATGTAAAAGTAGGAAAAGACAGAAAAATAGTAATATTGACCGGCTATTGATCATCACTCAGAACGTAAAAGAAGGAAACGACAGAAAAATAGTAATATCGACTGGCTATTGATCATCACTCAGAACGTAAAAGTCAAAAACGACAAAAAATAGTAATATTAACCAGCTATTGATCATCATTCAGAACGTAAAAGAAGGAAAAGACAGAAAAATAGTAATATTAACTGGCTGTTGATAATCACTCAGAACGTAAAAGAAGGAAACGACAGAAAAATAGTAATATTAACCAGCTATTGATCATCATTCAGAATGTTTAAGTCAAAAACGACAAAAAATAGTAATATTAACTGGCTAATGATCATCACTCAGAACGAGAAAGTCAAAAACGACAAAAAATAGTAATATTAACCGGCTATTGATCATCACTCAGAATGTAAAAGTCAAAAACGACAAAAAATAGTAATATCGACCGGCTATTGATCATCACTCAGAACGTAAAAGTAGGAAAAGACAGAAAAATAGTAATATTGACCGGCTATTGATCATCACTCAGAACGTCAAAGAAGGAAACGACAGAAAAATAGTAATATCGACTGGCTATTGATCATCACTCAGAACGTAAAAGAAGGAAACGACAGAAAAATAGTAATATCGACTGGCTATTGATCATCACTCAGAACGTAAAAGAAGGAAACAACAGAAAAATAGTAATATCGACTGGCTATTGATCATCACTCAGAACGTAAAAGAAGGAAACGACAGAAAAATAGTAATATCGACTGCTATTGATCATCACTCAGAACGTAAAAGAAGGAAACGACAGAAAAATAGTAATATTAACTAGCTATTGATCATCACTCAGAACGTAAAAGAAGGAAACGACAGAAAAATAGTAATATTAACTGGCTATTGATCATCACTTAGAACGTAAAAGTAGGAAAAGACAGAAAAATAGTGATATCCACTATCCACTCAGAACGAGAAAGTCACTAACGACAAAAAAATACAATTATTGACTAGCGATTGATCATCACTTAGACTGTAGACAAAAAATAGTATAACAGGTGGTAAATTGACTTTTGATCATCACTCAGAACTAGAAAGTAGCTACAGTATTTAATTTAAAAGTCTAGTAATTTCCAATACTTGGTAACCTTCCTGACAAGTTAAAAAACAAAATATGTAATCCAGTTACTCAGTATCTTATTTGTTAAACTTACCTGGTACATAAAAGATTTTCTTGCACATCCAAGGAATGAAAAGAAACATTTTTCGTACATGTTTAGATTTATGGTGGCAGACAACAATTTTAATTGTATTTCCATCTGTATGATCATTGCTTGTGTCGATTCGGTATTGGTATGATCTTTAGCGCTAACCAAGATAATTAGGCATTCGGAGCTCCTGGGCCATTTTATTGAAAACAACCTCGGATGTATGCCGGTACATCTGTTGAAGTAGTTCGTAAAATTTTGAATTATATCATTATTTAAATGTAATGTTTTAGAGTCGTATTTATTGATCTAAGTTTAAATTTATTCTCATTGAATTGTATTTTAGCAAACATAATGAAGAATCCCAAGAGTAAAGTCACAAAGTTTAACTGCTAAATAAAATTACTACGCGATCTACTTGCAGCGGACTTAAACGTACCACTTTTTGAGGGTGTAAACCATCCAAATACATCCGAGGTTGTTTTCGATAAAATGGCCGAGGAGTTCCGAATGATAATTAGGGTACCAGTCTAATAGAAACTGGGCCGATCGATCATGTGACACTCTCAACTTTCGGATTGCTTGTAAACACACATATATTCGTTATGAATATCAAGAAATATACTAGAAATGTTAGTTTTTCACTCATTGAAACGTAAATATTATCAATTCAACTATTCATAGACGTGCTGATCTTTATTTCAATATCAGTAAGTCAGGCAACAGACTGAACAGTGGTAAATCACTAAATGAGATAGGGACAAATATTTTCTACAGTACAGTAGAGTACAGGATGTACTGAAAACAGGATGTCATTCAAATTACACAGGATCTTATAAATAAGGGAGAAAGTAATCTGTTGGATACGCAAGAATATTTGGAATATGCTCCGTAACACACTGATTGGGATTCAAACCCGCCACATGTCATAATTTACTGCTAGGTGCATCCACAGGTGGTTAGCGTGTGGTAAATTTTTTTTATCTATTTTTATATATAATATAGTATATTATATATAAAAATAGATAAAAAAAAATTACCACACGCTAACCACCTGTGGGTGCATCTTGCTGTACTGGTATGGGGTAGCTTGGCAGGCCTTTTGTCATTCTAAAATGCCGTCCAGGCTTCTTTTTTTTAATGATGTTTGACCAGGCTAAACATCATTAAAAAGAAGCCTGGACTGCATTTTAGAATGACTAGTCAGGCCCTATCTCTAATAGGGCATTCCTGAGTACTTAAGTTAAATTTCAATTGAGTAATATATGGTTATCCATGGATATAAATAATCAAACATACCAGGTACAGTTTCATGTACGATGGCTGTCTGTAAAGTTTGTGCACAGGACTCGGGAGCAAATTCATTCCACCAATTATAAATGTAAACAATATAATTATAAAATGACTTGTCGGGCAATATATTGTGAAGAACAATTGAATATTTCATTAAAGAATACTGATTAAAAGAATTTCTATGTGCAGTTTTTAACAACCTCCCGTTTCAGCACGGTGCACCTTGACACTTCATGGCATCGTGAAGTAAAGAAGACCATTCTTTCCAAAGACTTATCTGCCCATATCCTTACTTTGCTGTATCTTATTGAGTGTATTTTTCATCATTTTATATTAGAAACAACTATGAAGATCATTTAATTGTTATTCAAACCAGTATGGGTTTGGGTTTTTTTTTCCTCATGTTTTCTTATAATTTTTGTAAGTAAATTGTTAATGCTCAAATCTGATAAAAACCTTCAAAGGCCCATTTTGAAACAGTTTTAAGTGGAACGTTTCGCTGTATGTTGATGTACTTGATGTACTTGGTTGGTAATTTTCAAATTGGCATATCAAGTTCTTTGTGTGGAGGTTTAGGGTCCAGTAGACCCTTCAGGGTTGCAGCATGCTTTTCTCTGAAGGGATCTGTTGGCCTTGCAAGTTAGAAATGGTGGCAGCGGTGGGATGAAGACAACTGCCGGACCGGAGGTTCCCAGGCCAAGACTCGGGATGAGTCTTCTCTGTGGGTAAAGTAATGTAATGCTCTGCTGTAGGCAGAAGTGCATTCATAGTGTAACTTTCCGCTGTAGGTAGAAGTGTGTTCATAGTGTAACTTTCCGCTGTAGGCAGAAGTGTGTTCATAGTGTAACTTTCCGCTGTAGGCAGAAGTGCGTTCAGAGTGTAACTTTCCGCTGTAGGCAGAAGTGTGTTCATACTGTAACTTTCCGCTGTAGGCAGAAGTGCATTCATAGTGTAACTTTCCGCTGTAGGCAGAAGTGCATTCATAGTGTAACTTTCCGCTGTAGGCAGAAGTGTGTTCATACTGTAACTTTCCGCTGTAGGCAGAAGTGTGTTCATAGTATAACTTTCCGCTGTAGGCAGAAGTGCATTCATAGTGTAACTTTCCGCTGTAGGCAGAAAAGCATTCATAGCGTAACTTTCCGCTGTAGGCAGAAGTGCATTCATAGCGTAACTTTCCGCTGTAGGCAGAAGTGCATTCATAGTGTAACTTTCCGCTGTAGGCAGAAGTGCATTCATAATGTAACTTTCCGCTGTAGGCGGAAGTATGTTCATAGTATGTTTATGTACTTGGTTGGCAATATGCAAATTAGCATATCAAGTTCTTTGTGTGGAGGTTTAGTGTCTATTATATTTAAGACCAGTAGACCACTTCAGGGTTGAGCATGCTTTACTCTGAAGGGATCTGTTGGCCTTGTTGGCCTCGCACTTTACACAAGGTTGGAAACATTTTGTTTTAAGCATTAGTTGAAATATGTACCTGATGCGGAGAACACATACGTACATTCCTAACAGGTGTAAAAATTATCATGCGTAAGGAGTAAATTTTAATGTTCAGAATAAACAACAAAACATTTTGAAACAAGGATATGTGCACCATGTTTAACTTCGGTTTCAAGGTTTTCAAAGTTGCTATTTTCGTCCATTAGTTTCTTAATCTCGTAAAAAAGTTATGACATTTATGATCACATTCAAATGTTGTACAGTGTTTTAAGAGGTATTAGGGTTATACGATATCAATTCTATGTTGAGTTGCATTTCATATGAAAGTTGAATCATGATAACTTTTATTTTGCAACCCAAAACATTTCAAAGTGCTCTGTGTTCCATATTCTAAGTTTCCTTAGCAACGTTAGCTAAAATAATGTATGGTCATATCTACATACTTAATCTGTGTATTAAATGATTTAAAATAGGTGACTCTTTGAAAAGTTCAACTCTACATAGCTATCTCAATATTAAATAATACGAAGCCTGTCCACAAACTGTACAAACAGCCCTCGTAAATATTTCTTACATGTATTCAAGTATGTACATGTACAGTTGAAAAATGTTACAAAAGTGATATAAAATTGTATTTTACTGTATTTTCCAGAGTGAAATGTTGACCATTTAGATCAAGATGTCATCTGGAGCGTCCGAATCTGAAGAAGAAATATCTATTGAGGAATCCCTGCTGCTATGCGCACGGCGCGGTCAGACAAACATAATACATGACATTTTGCAGAGCAAAAAACAGGGCACAGTCCAACTGAACATAAACTGTAAAGGTAGGACCATTCACCAAATAAAGACTGTGATTATGTGGCTAGTAACAAGTTCTGTATTGATAAATTAAGTAGATAAAGCTTCCAATAAAAATGACAAAAGTGTCACTTACTGTATACATAAAAATGTGTTCACAAAACAAATGGGTTGATATCTGATTTCAAATTAAGAAGATAATGAAGACAATACAGTTATGTTACCTATTGCAAGGTACATCAATATACTTTCCTCAAGTCCCTGAGCTGTGAAATAATACCATACTTCAACTATAAGAGTTTTAGACTTTGGTGGGCTTATAATGATTATCTTTGCTGATACAATCAAGTGTGAAATTGTCATATGGTAAATTGTTGCTATTTTCAGGCAGTCAGAAAGCCAACAGGGGCTGGACCCCTCTTCATCTAGCAGCCTATTTTGGACACACAGACAGTGTCAAACTGTTACTACAAGTTGGTTTATACTTTACACATATTCAAAATAGTTAAAATTTATTTGACATTAAAAATAACCTCAATAAATCGGTTTTCATAGCATAAAATACTTGTCAAAAATGTTTATTTCCATTATGATGGATGTTTATTTATCTGTTTTCAAAGAAAAGGTTTAAGACAATTGTCTTATGCGTTGTTATACCAGTACATATAAAGTCATCACAAAACATATTATATTTTCGAGCCCACTTGCAGTGAGTGAGATATAGTTGTCACAATTGCAATTCCTAGTATGTGTGTGTATCAGTCCATGGTTATGTGCATCCGGCCGGACTGAAATTGTCTGGACTGTATCTTGTATTAATGGATTTTGGACTTGCAGGTGTCGTGTAGCGCACAAGACCAAAGTCTTTACATCAAAGGTCAAGGTTAATGTCACGCTTATTATTTTTTTGAGCAATTCCCCTTGCATATGAACAAAACAAAACAGCAATATGTCATTGTTTTGCAGTTTGGTGCGAGGGTAAATGAAGTGAACAACGTCGGTGATACAGCATTACACAAGGCAGTCCTCACAAATAGACTTGTATGGTCATTTAAAAATTATCTGGTATAAACAATTGAAAATAACAGCAATGTCTGGTCCATATATCCAACATCCATCAAATGAAATAGTTGTGCAGAACCAATTTTGGAACCAATTTGGCTGAAGATGAAGTGACCAATGACATTAAGATGATTTGCAAACGCCTTTCTTGTCATAGCTTATTTTCATGTGATTGGAGAATATGCTTGTAGCTGTTAATCAGACTAACTTGTCAAACCTTTAGTAGTTGTTAAATAAAAAACATGATGTGATGTCTAATAATGAAATGGTTCTTAATTTTTAATGAATTGTTTTCATTTCACAATTCAGGAAGTTGTGCGAACATTGCTAGCTGGTGCAGCTGATGTGTCTTTAATAAATGCAGAAGGCCAAAAAGCTGGAAACCTGACCACTAATAAGGAGATAATCAGGCTTATTGATGGTAGGGTTATTGTAACATATTCAGGCAGGGTTAATAATTAGTGTGAGCCTTTTTAAAAATAAAGTATTAGTTATAGACTCTTGACATCATTCAATAAAAACATCTTCTGAAATGAACAATATCAATTTTCCAAGTGATGCCAATCAATCGATCATGTTTGGTATTCAAATGTCAAAATCGGTATTCGAATATTTGATTTTTTTCGGGTTGAATAAATTGATTAATCAACCTTTTGCCTATAACTCTGTTGTTGTGTATCTAATGCCAGAGGTGTGAATGTGCTGATAATACACTAAACACTTGTCATGCGTCATTTAAGGACATATCATCGGGTAGTAGAAAAGGGCCGCATATTATTAAAATAACTGGCTATTAGACAATTGACATCAGCAATTTCAATTAGTTTCCGTAAACTGAATGGTATAGCGTCTCTCGATATATTTCCTCTATTGGTGTACACTAGAAGAGTCAAAATCCACATTTGTTGTACTTGATTTTTTTAGCAAATGAGCAAAAAAGTAAAATTTGACCCTGAGCATATTAACAGCCTCTCTAAAGCAAAGCCAAAGCTGAAGGAAGCCAAAATGCATGGATGCCTTCAAGAAGACAAATGCATCAACTGAATCAAATGCATGGCCACGTATAGTAAAACAAAATGCATGGCCAACTATAGGAAGCCAAAATGCATGGCTTCCTATAGGAAGACATAATGCATGGCCACCTAAAGGAAAACAAAATGCATGGCCAACTATAGGAAGCCAAAATGCATGGCTTTCTACTGGAAGACATATTGCATGGCCACCTATAGCAAGACAAAATACATGGACACTTAAGGGCTTAAGGGGAAGTCACATGCATGGCCACCTATAGGAAGATAAAATGCTTGCCTGCCTAAATAAAGCCAAAATGCATGGCCACCTCAAGGACAACAAAATGCATGGCAACCTAAAGGATGACAAAATGCATGACCACCTATAGGATAAAAAAATGCATGGCCACCTATAGGATGTCGAATGCATGGCCACCTATAGGATGTCGAATGCATGGCCACCTATAGGATGTCGAATGCATGGCCACCTATAAACTATAGAGGCTGATCATTTTAGCTTGGCAATTTCGCCCATGGTATAATGCCAACTGGTGTATATTTTCAGCTGCAGAGGAACATGATGCCAGCAAAATGGAGGAGGAGTTTATGTCATCAGTGCGGGAGGGCCATCTGGATAAAATACAGGAACTGGTCTGTATAGTTCGAATAATGGAAATACTAAACTGGTTTTAGGTAGAAAATCTAACGATAAAATATCCTCGAAAAATTATAAACTATTGTTGTAACTGAGAATAATAAATAAAACAAGATTACATCAAAATGACCATATACTCAGTGTAGATTATATATAAGTATAATTTGAGCAGCATATAGAACTTAAATTAATTTTTGTATGGGGACATTTTGACCAACATAGTTTCAAGTATTGCTGTGATATAATTCATTTCTTACATTCTACAGGTGTCAAGTGGCCGGTTTAGCCGTATGGACTGTCGGGACAGTTTCGGGAACACAGCCCTGCATGTGGCAGCCCAATCGGGACAGAAGGAAGTGGCTGTCTACCTACTGCAGCAAGGCGTTCATACCAACACCAAGAACAAACAGGGTGGGTGCTTCAAGTGTATGCAGAAAATCAAACTTTATAAAGAAACAAAAATTTATTCTCCAAGATAAGAGTGTGCAGTACGATGTGAAATTATAAACAATCATGATGGCATGGCCATTTATAGCAAATGGAAAAAGTAAGTAGCTTATGCAAATGTTTTAATGGCAAATTTTGAGATAAGAATAATAATGCGACTGCAGCTAATAAAGATGTTGATTGTGATGGTGATGATGATCTTCATAATGTTGTTGATGAACATGGTGCTAATATTGGCTTTAAAAGCAAGACCCTGTTCCACTCCACAGGTCAGTTGGCATCGGAGGTTGCCCGAACCGAGCCTATGAAACAGCTTCTCCATGTTCAACCTCGAAAGACAGCTGTGAAAATGCCTGCACGCTTCGAAGGACTCCTCATTAAGGTTTGGAGAGCTTATCTTATTTTTATAAAATACATGTAAATTGTATATGGATTTTTTATGGCAATAAAATTGCACAAATTATGTTATATAATACTTGGTAAGAATATATTGTGTGTTGTACAGGAGAATACCAGCATTTTCAGGCTATTTGAGGTAGGTTACTCATACCTGTGTTTTAGAAAATTGTGGGGAATGCCATTTGTTTACTTCCTGTGAGAGAAAAAACTACATTTTTTGTGGTATTTTGGCCAATTTGGCAATTTTTTCCATATGCATATGCATATTCTTTTTGGCAATGGTATATAAAAAAAATATCAGCCATAAAAACATTTAAAATAATATAAACATGTATGTATTATGTGTTAACAGAAGCGGTTTATGGGGACAACGCCAGTCTGGGTGGTGCTTGAGAGAGGGGTTCTCTCTTACTTCAAAAATAGGTAACATCTCTATTGATTTTAAGTACAGTGGAAACCCGTTGGCTCAATATTCCAGGGACAGGCAAAAATACTTTGAGCCTTGCTAATATCGAAACCAAGGGTGATTGCTTACGGAATGTTTACTTTTCATTGATATGTTAAATACGTTTACCATGTTTACCTTGTTTGTTATTTTCCTGCATTATCTCGGCTAGAGAAAAGTACACATGCATGTACACATACACATACATGTAGCATTTTCTAATTGACCTAATGACAAAATGTAAATCAAATATCCTAATAAATTTAAATGCATAACAAACTTCTAAGCAATTAAACCATTTAAATGTCACCAGGATTATTATATTAAATGATATTATTCTCAGAGGGGATGCTTCCACTGGTGCTAAACGGAGGGGAATGAAATACCTGGACAATGCAACTCTGAAGGTGCTGCCTTGTTTTCAATAGCCTATAGACTAAAATATGATTTTTTTAACCGGACTGTAATTATATATATTTTTTTTTTTTTTGTACTTAGTGTAGCAATTTCAAATATTAATTATTATTATCATTATAATACTGATATGTGTACACCATGTTATGTTTAAGGTGCAAAGGTGCAAGCTCCTCTCTAGATATGTATAATTAAATTTGATTAAAGTGTACCTCATGTCTAAATAATATGTAAGACAACAGTTTTAAGAGTAACAATTCAGCTGCAACATAATTCTTAATGTGTTTGCCTTTTTCAGACATCAGAAACAATTATCTACGACTTTCTAATCCAGTACTCTGATGGGACATATCACAGACTGGGGATTGACCCTGGGGCTTCTAATGTCAGGGTGGGGCATGACCCTGTCACTGGCGAGGTCATTACTAGACAGGTAAGCATGGTATCAAACGGAATCATCTTGATGTTGTCTGTCTTTCAGTTTATCAAACATGGAAGTTTTTTTAGTCTGTATGTTTTGAAAGAAGAGCTGAGGATAATGGCAGCAGCCTTGTTGTGTGTGTCAACAAAAACAAAGGCCATAACTCAAACACCAAGTAAGATTTTGAAATGAAACTTGCAAGTTACAATGGGTACACATTGGAATTTACAATAGGTACACATTGCAAGTTACAGTAGGTACACATTGAAAGTTACAATAGGTACACATTGCAAGGTACACATTGCAAGTTACAGTAGGTACACATTGCAAGTTACAGTAGGTACACATTGAAAGTTACAATAGGTACACATTGCAAATTACACCTTGCAAATGACAATAGGTACACATTGCAAGGTACACATTGGAATTTACAATAGGTACACATTGCAAGTTACAGTAGGTACACATTGAAAGTTACAATAGGTACACATTGCAAGTTACAATAGGTACACATTGCAAATTACACCTTGCAAATGACAATAGGTACACATTGCAAGGTACACATTGGAATTTACAATAGGTACACATTGCAAGTTACAATAGGTACACATTGCAAGTTACAATAGGTACACATTGCAAGTTATAATAGGTACACATTGGAATTTACAACAGGTACACATTGCAAGTTACAGTAGGTACACATTGCAAGTTATAATAGGTACACATTGGAATTTACAACAGGTACACATTGCAAGTTACAATAGGTACACATTGCAAGTTACAATAGGTACACATTGCAAGTTACAAAAGGTACACATTGCAAGTTACAATAGGTACACATTGCAAGTTACAATAGGTACACACTGCAAGTTATAATAGGTACACATTGGAATTTACAACAGGTACACATTGCAAGTTACAGTAGGTACACATTGCAAGTTATAATAGGTTCACATTGGAATTTACAACAGGTACACATTGCAAGTTACAATAGGTACACATTGCAAGTTACAATAGGTACACATTGCAAGTTACAATAGGTACACGTTGCAAGTTACAATAGGTACACATTGCTAGTTACAATAGGTACACCTTGCAAGTTACAATAGGTACATATTGCAAGTTACAATAGGTACAAGTTACAATATGTACACATTGCAAGTTACAATGGGTGCAAGTTACAATATGTACACATTGCAAGTTACAATAGGTACAAGTTACAATATGTACACATTGCAAGTTACAATGGGTACAAGTTACAGTAGGTACACATTGCAAGTTACAATGGGTACACATTGCAAGTTACAATAGGTACACATTGCAAGTTACAACAGGTACACATTGCAAGTTACAATAGGTACACGTTGCAAGTTACAATAGGTACACATTGCTAGTTACAATGGGTGCAAGTTACAGTAGGTACACATTGCTAGTTACAATGGGTGCAAGTTACATTAGGTACACATTGCTAGTTACAATAGGTGCAAGTTACATTAGGTACACATTGCTAGTTACAATGGGTGCAAGTTACATTAGGTACACATTGCTAGTTACAATGGGTGCAAGTTACATTAGGTACACATTGCTAGTTACAATGGGTGCAAGTTACATTAGGTACACATTGCAAGTTACAATGGGTACAAGTTACAGTAGGTACACATTGCAAGTTACAACAGGTACACATTGCAAGTTACAATAGGTACAAATTGCAAGTTACAATAGGTACACATTGCAAGTTACAATAGGTACACGTTACAAGTTACAATATGTACACATTGCAAGTTACAATGGGTGCAAGTTACATTAGGTACACATTGCAAGTTACATTAGGTACACATTGCAAGTTACAATATGTACACATTGCAAGTTACAATGGGTACAAGTTACAGTAGGTACACATTGCAAATTACAATGGGTGCAAGTTACATTAGGTACACATTGCAAGTTACAATATGTACACATTGCAAGTTACAATGGGTGCAAGTTACATTAGGTACACATTGCAAGTTATAATGGGTGCAAGTTACATTAGGTACACATTGCAAGTTACAATGTGTACACATTGCAAGTTACAATGGGTACAAGTTACATTAGGTACACATTGCAAGTTATAATGGGTGCAAGTTACATTAGGTACACATTGCAAGTTACAATATGTACACATTGCAAGTTACAATATGTACACATTGCAAGTTACAATATGTACACATTGCAAGTTACAATGGGTGCAAGTTACATTAGGTACACATTGCAAGTTACAATGGGTACAAGTTACAGTAGGTACACATTGCAAGTTACAACAGGTACACATTGCAAGTTACAATAGGTACACATTGCAAGTTACAATAGGTACACATTGCAAGTTACAATAGGTACACGTTGCAAGTTACAATAGGTACACATTGCTAGTTACAATAGGTACACCTTGCAAGTTACAATAGGTACATATTGCAAGTTACAATAGGTACAAGTTACAATATGTACACATTACAAGTTACAATAGGTGCAAGTTACATTAGGTACACATTGCAAGTTACAATGGGTACACATTGCAAGTAACAATAGGTGTACATTGCAAGTTACAATGGGTACACATTGCAAGTTACAATAGGTATACATTGCAAGTTACAATGGGTACACATTGCAAGTTACAATGGGTACACATTGCAAGTTACAATAGGTATACATTGCAAGTTACAATGGGTACACATTGCAAGTTACAATAGGTGCAAGTTACATTAGGTACACATTACAAGTTACAATAGGTGCAAGTTACATTAGGTACACATTGCAAGTTACAATAGGTGCAAGTTACATTAGGTACACATTGCAAGTTACAATAAGTGCAAGTTACAATGGGTACACATTGCAAGTTACAATAAGTGCAAGTTACAATAGGTACACATTGCAAGTTACATTGGGTACACAATGCAAGTTACAATAGGTACAAGTTACAATAGGTACACATTGCAAGTTACATTGGGTACACATTGCAAGTTACAATAGGTACAAGTTACAATAGGTACAAGTTACAATACATACACATATTATTTATTTGTAATGCCCCTTGTTTGACTTAGAAAAACAACAACAGACGAGCATTAATGTTTGCTCTGCGGCATTCTTGTTTAAACTTTATAGGTTATATAGGTGTTTACACTATATAGGGGATGTAGGTGTTTACACTATATAGGGCATATAGGTGTTTACACTATATAGGGCATATAGGTGTTTACACTATATAGGGCATATAGGTGTTTACACTATATAGGGCATATAGGTGTTTACACTATATAGATGTTTACACTATATAGGGTATATAGGTGTTTACACTATATAGGGCATATAGGTGTTTACACTATATAGGGCATATAGGTGTTTACACTATATAGGGCATATAGGTGTTTACACTATATAGGGTATATAGGTGTTTACATCATATAGGGCATATAGGTGTTTACACTATATAGGTGTTTACACTATATAGGGCATATAGGTGTTTACACTATATAGGGCATATAGGTGTTTACACTATATAGGGTATATAGGTGTTTACACTATATAGGGTATGTAGGTGTTTACACTATAAAGGTTATGTAGGTGTTTACACTATATAGGGCATGTAGGTGTTTACACTTTATAGGGCATGTAGGTGTTTACACTATATAGGGCATATAGGTGTTTACACTATATAGGTGTTTACACTAAATAGGGCATATAAGTGTATACACTATATAAGGCATATACGTGTTTACACTATATAGGGAATATAGGTGTTTACACTATATAGGGCATATATGTGTTTACACTATATAGGGTATATAAGTGTTTACACTATATAGGGTATATAGGTGTTTACACTATATAGGGTATGTAGGTGTTTACATTATATAGGGCATGTAGTTTCACTGACAACTCTTACTAGACACTGTAGAAAAACATTACAATACATTCATTTCATTTTCTCAGATGTACTGAAACAAAAATGTTTATAGCTGTTTAATTTTAGGTTTGATCTGAAGAATAGTGGAATTAACACACAGATGTCAAACTTTAACTATTGGCAATAACATGTTGGTCATGTAGTTTGCCTCAATAACAAGTCTATGTTTGAATTATTGTGTCATATGAGAAATTTGATAAATAATTTGATTGGTATAGACATTCTTTGCTGTATGCATAAAATTTGATTATAAAGATTGGTCAAATATGATGTCATTTAAATATTGAAAGCAGTTTCAGTATATGTACATCCTCATTATAACCAGTATTATAATATCCTTAGCATTGATTATTGAAGCAATAGGGCTTTGAGATGAAATAATACATAATAAAATGATTTAAAAATTACTATTGAAAAGCTGCATGCTCATATTTTAAGGGAGTTGCTATTTTATTGGTAAAAGTAGTCTGGGACTTTTTGGATTCTCTTTTGCATGCATGTTATCAATAACTTCAGGTGTGGATCAATGCATTAAAAGAGCACATAGCATACAACACCCACTACATTGACCAGGGTAGACAGAAACATGTGGAAACCACTGAGATTGAGCCTTGTATCACCATGCAGGAGGCACTCAAGGTATTTGTATTGTTGGAACATCACTTGCAACAAGTGTAACCCTGACCAGACTCGAATCTCCAACCATTGTAATAGGTAGTGGTTAAAATTAGCACAAGCTTGTAAGCCCTGCGCTGGTAAAATACTTCCTTGGCTTGGTTCAATTTTCAATTTTATATAGCCGTGCTTGTTGAATTTTGTTTATGGGAAGTACAAGCATAAGGAATCGGGCTTGATTTATGGCAGACACCAGCATAAGGATTCGGGCTTGATTTATGGCAGACACCAGCATAAGGATTCGGGCTTGATTTATGGCAGACACCAGCATAAGGATTCGGGCTTGATTTATGGCAGACACCAGCATAAGGATTCGGGCCTGTTCATAAAAAATATTCATTTTATAAATACCCTTTTTTACCCTTTCATAGTGTATAAATTTGGCAAATATAACTTGAAATATAACATATGAAATGTAAAATTGTGTCACTTTACTATGCTCTTGTTAATTTCTTATCCATTTGTACAGTATATTTTTATGCGATTGAAGGTAGGCATATTAAAATCAGACCATCCTTTCATCCATCCTTTTGTACATTTGTGTGTCCAGCTCAATTTCTCGCATCAGGGCTGTAACTTTCTCTTGTATGGACAGATTTTAAAATAACTTGCCACAAGTGTTCAACATATGAAGACCATGTGTCTTGTACAAGACCAGTGTTCCTACCTTAAAGTTTAAGGTTACACTTAGTGTTTGAAAACTGTGGAATTCTGCATATAAGGAGATAAAATATAGGTGCTAGTGTCTGGGCCATGACTTTCTCATGTATGGACCGATTTTAAAATAACTTGCCACATGTGTATGACATACCAAAACGACGTATCGCATGCTAGACCCGTGTCCAAAACCCTAAATTCAAGGTCAAACTTAGTGTTTATTCACAATTGAATGCTGTATATAAGGACATAGAGTATAGATGTTCGTGTCTGGTCTGTAACTTTCTCTTGTATGGACAGATTTTGAAATAACTTCCCACATGTTTTTGACATTTCAAGACGACATGTCGCATGCAAGAATTGTGTCCCTACCTCTAAGGTCAAGGTTGCACTAAGTGTTTGTTTACAATATAAGGACATAAGAGTGTAGGTGCTCAAATATAGGTGGTATTTTTTATGTTCAGAGGCATTTTAAAATAACCTGCCGTATGTATTTGACACGTTTCGGCAATGTTGCATTTGCAAGACCCACGCTGTATTGTTGTCAAGCATGGGAAGAGGAGTTTCAATCCTATGGCACAGACATAATGCAATGTGGTCTCGCAAATGCACCAGCTTTATTGGTTAGACATAATGCCAAAATAGTGGTCTTGCAAATGTGCCGCCCATGTTGGTTAGACATAATGCAATGGGGTCTTGCAAATGCACCAGCCATGTTGGTGAGACATAATGTCATGTAGTCATGCAAATGTGCCGCCCATGTTGGCTAGACATAATGCCATGGGGTCTTGCAAATGCACCAGCCATGTTGGTTAGACATAATGCCATGGGGTCTTGCAAATGCACCAGCCATATTGGTTAGACATAATGCAATGGGGTCTTGTAAATGCACCAGCCATGTTGGTTAGACATAATGCAATGGGGTCTTGTAAATGCACCAGCCATGTTGGTTAGACATAATGCAATGGGGTCTTGCAAATGCACCAGCCATGTTGGTTAGACATAACGCAATGGGGTCTTGTAAATGCACCAGCCGTGTTGGTTAGACATAATGCAACGGGGTCTTGTAAATGCACCAGCCATGTTGGTTAGACATAATGCAATAGGGTCTTGTAAATGCACCAGCCATGTTGGTTAGACATAATGCAATGGGGTCTTGTAAATGCACCAGCCATGTTGGTTAGACATAGATCCATGACTGTGGTCTTGCAAATGCACAAGCCATATTGGTTAGACATAATTGGACATTCCATTGCAATTTTCTTCCCTTTTTAATGTACTGACATAGGTCAATATCACATTCGGGGGCATTCATCACATACTGTGACAGCTCTTGTTTTGGTATAAATATTGTATCGTATTATTCAAGAACTGTAAGAGCAGTTATGTGTATGGCGGAAGAGTGCTGGCAGAATTTTCTGAAAAACTTTATCCAAGTTTGGTCCATTCTATAAGGAAGTTTGACAAAGTACAAAAAAGTAGAAAATGATTATTTATGTCCAATTTACAGGTAGCCCTGGCTCACAAAGATGTTTTAGAGCACCATGTCGGCCAGCTGTCCAATTTTGTAACCTCAGCCAACAACCTCACACAGAATAGTATGAAAAACACTCTTTATTTTGATTTTGATTGGATATGCGCCTTTTAAATGTTTTATTAACACTCTTTTTCTAGATGTTAATGCGGTATAAGCCATCATTTCAGGTTCTTTATAAGCATTTATGAGCATTGAAGATGTTCTAACAAACCGGTTATTCAATGACTTATATGTATTATCAATCCCAATCATTTCCTGCATGAAAGACATTTTAGCAAAGTGCACGTTTTCCCAGTTGCTAGCTATAATGAATGCTACCATGTTAGCACATGACCTCCCAAATGCTAGCTTGAATAAATGCACCCAGGTTAGCACATGTTTTCTCAAATGCTAGCTTTAATAAATGCATCTGTGTTAGCACATGTTTCCCCAAATGCTAGCTTACATTAATTCATCCATGTTAGCACACATTTTACCAAATGCTAGCTTTCTTAAATGCACCCAGGTAAGCTCATGGTTTATTAGTTTCCTAAATGCTAGCTTTAATGAATGCATAACAGGTTAGCAAAGTGCAGGGTTTTCAAAATGCTAGCTATTTTGAATGCATTACAGGTTAACACAGTACAGGGGTTTCAAAATGCTAGCTATTATGAAGGCATTACAGGTTAACACATTGCAGGGTTTTCAAAATGCTAGTTTTAATGAATGCATTGCAGGTTAGCACATTGCAGGGTTTCAAAATGCTAGCTATTTTGAATGCATTACAGGTTAGCACAGTGTAGGGTTTTGAAAATGCTAGCTATTTTGAATGCATTACAGGTTAGCACATTGCAGGGTTTTCAAATTGCTAGCTATTTTGAATGCATAACAGGTTAGCACAGTGCAGGGTTTCAAAATGCTAGCTATTTTGAATGCATAACAGGTTAGCAAAGTGCAGGGTTTTCAAAATGCTAGCTATTTTGAATGCATTACAGGTTAGCACAGTGCAGGGTTTTCAAAATGCTAGCTATTATGAAGGCATTACAGGTTAGCACAGTACAGGGTTTTCAAAATGCTAGCTTTAATGAATGCATTATAGGGTAGCACAGTGCAGGGTTTTCAAAATATTAGCTATTTTGAATGCATTACAGGTTAGCACAGTGCAGGGGTTTCAAAATGCTAGCTTTAATGAATGCATTACAGGTTAGCACAGTGCAGGGGTTTCAAAATGCTAGGTTTAATGAATGCATAACAGGTTAGCACAGTGCAGGGTTTTCAAAATGCTAGCTATTATGAAGGCATTACAGGTTAGCACAGTGCAGGGGTTTCAAAATGCTAGCTTTAATGAATGCATTACAGGTTAGCACAGTGCAGGGGTTTTAAAATGCTAGCTTTAATGAATGCATTATAGGTTAGCACAGTGCAGGGGTTTCAAAATGCTAGCTTTAATGAATGCATTACAGGTTAGCACAGTGCAGGGGTTTCAAAATGCTAGCTTTAATGAATGCATAACAGGTTAGCAAAGTGCAGGGTTTTCAAAATGCTAGCTATTTTGAATGCATTACAGGTTAACACAGTGCAGGGGTTTCAAAATGCTAGCTATTATGAATGCATTACAGGTTAACACATTGCAGTGTTTTCAAAATGCTAGCTTAAAGGTATGCATTACAGGTAAACACAGTGCAGGGGTTTCAAAATGCTAGCTTTTATGAATGCATTACAGGTTAGCACAGTGCAGGGGTTTCAAAATGCTAGCTTTTATGAATGAATAACAGGTTAGCACAGTGAAGGGTTTCAAACTGCTAGCTTTTATGAATGCATTACAGGTTAGCACAGTGCAGGGTTTTCAAAATGCTAGCTATTTTGAATGTATTACAGGTTAGCACAGTGCAGGGTTTTCAAAATGCTAGCTATTTTGAATGTATTACAGGTTAGCACAGTGCAGGGGTTTCAAACTGCTAGCTTTAAATTATGCATTATAGGTTAGCACAGTGCAGGGGTTTCAAACTGCTAGCTTTAAATTATGCATTATAGGTTAGCACAGTGCAGGGGTTTCAAACTGCTAGCTTTAAATTATGCATTATAGGTTTGCACCTTGCAGGGGTTTCAAACTGCTAGCTTTAAATTATGCATTACAGGTTTGCTCAGTGCAGGGGTTTCAAACTGCTAGCTTTAAATTATGCATTACAGGTTTGCACAGTGCAGGGTTTTCATCCAGTCTTATTGAAATAAAGTCAATAAAAATAAAGTCTTTCAGAAATTATAATATCACCAGTGGAATATGTACATTACAAAAATGGATCATGTAAGGCAATGCCTTAAGATGTTTTATGAACACCGGCCCTGGGCACATGAGTTCAATTGCTTTTTACCAGGTCGCTTTTTACTGGATACTCAACTCTTTTTTTGTGAACATCATACAATGAAACATGCATAGTATAATGCTGTTAAGACTACTTGTTTCATTTTCATTGTGAAATAAATAAGTTTTAACTTAATTACAATGCTGGGGATTTTTGTTTGTAAATTGGTTATGTTTTTGACTTTGGTGAAACTTACAGCTTCTGAATTTCAGACAATGTCGACAAGTTGACAGCAGAATTAGAGAAGACAATAACGTATTCCCGTGACATGTACAACACATTGTCAAAGTGCCTTATCATCTATATGCAAGAAGAACAGGTTTAAATTACCCATTTACCTATTTATTTAGGCTTTTCAGATTTTTTTTGCCCCCAATTTTATTTTGATTTACCGGTACTTCTTTTTGAAGATCAGCATTTTAATTGTCACATGTCAGATTAAACAATATTTCAATGTTAAATCATTAAGAATAATGATTACTTGTAGTTAATACATTCAATAAAAAATAGCAAAAAGGGACAAATGTAGATAATCAAGTAATTTGAAGGTGCCAATGTATTTGACAAAATATTGTATGATCTAGAATTTTGGATGAAAAAAGTTGATGTCACAATCTGAATTGAAGGGTTTACTTGCAAAGTTTATAGTCTGGGTCTGCACTGACCAATTAAACTGTTATGATTATCTACTTATGAAATAGATATTATTACAATTCAGAACTATTGATTCAGAAAAGCAATTATACATCATCTTGGTTAATAAGATGCTGCTCGGTATTTTATATCTAGAAAGCATACCAGTCATGTTCTGGTAGGTTCTTTCAAATCTAACACCTATGTTACCTCTGTCATGCATGTTTTATTTTATTTTTCAGTACCGAGAAAAAGAACAGCATGAGTTAAAAGAAAAGAACAGAATACTGGAAGAATCATTACATGCCCTGGCAATTGAACATCATGAACTGGAGCGTTCATATTCTCACAGCGTGCGGGCTAGGTCATTTTCATTAGATGATGAAGAGTTCTTCGACTGTGATGACGATGACAATATTGGTACCTACTTATTTTTAGCTTACATAAGAGCCACCATATTGTCTAAGCACTGGTGTTGTAAATGTTTGGGGCTGATACGTGCAATAGTGTCTACCTTTGTCTATAATAAGCTCAATAGTTTTTGAAAATAGTCGCTTTAAAGCTTTTGTTTGATGCTGTTAGACCTATTTGTAGAAACGCCTATTACTTTGCTAAAATATTTTTTGAGTGATAAAGGGACTGAGACAAAATGAAAGAGTGTTGTTATGAAAAAAAATGAAATCTTTTTGGGATAAGATACAAGCGGAAAGATATTTTTGTATTTGTTTTTGTAATTATAAATAAAAAATATTTTGTCATCTAAACTTTTAATCAATATTAGATCTGCATTATGAATAATATTTTTTTTTATAACAACAAAATTTGAATTGAAAGATTAGTTTAAGGTTGATTAAAGGAATTTATGTACATGTAATTCCCATAATTCACATGCTTTCTACACTTAGTGGTACCGAAATGTGGCCGTATTTGTGGCAGTATGGTTCAGGAAATACAACTGTGGTGCCTATAGATAGCAGTAATGATAGTGGTGCCTATAGATCACAGTTATAATAGTGGTGCCTATAGATCGCAGTAATGATAGTGGTGCCTTTAGGTGGCAGTATGGTTCAGGAACACAACTGTGGTGCCTATAGATAGCAGTAATGATAGTGCTGCCTATAGATCACAGTAATAAAAGTGGTGCCTATAGATCGCAGTTATGATACTGGTGCCTTTAGGTGGCAGTATGGTTCAGGAACACAACTGTGGTGCCTATAGATAGCAGTAATGATAGTGGTGCCTATAGATCACAGTAATAAAAGTGGTGCTTATAGATCGCAGTTATGATATTGGTGCCTACATGTGGCAGTATAATTCAGGAACACAACTGTGGTGCCTATAGATAGCAGTAATGATAGTGGTGCCTATAGATCACAGTAATAAAAGTGGTGCCTATAGATCACAGTAATGATACTGGTGCCTTAAGGTGGCAGTATAATTCAGGAACACAACTGTGGTGCCTATAGATCACAGTAATAAAAGTGGTGCCTATAGATCACAGTAATAAAAGTGGTGCCTATAGATCACAGTAATGATACTGGTGCCTTTAGGTGGCAGTATAATTCAGGAACACAACTATGGTGCCTATAGATCACAGTAATAAAAGTGGTGCCTATAGATCGCAGTAATGATACTGGTGCCTTTAGGTGGCAGTATAATTCAGGAACACAACTGTGGTGCCTATAGATAGCAGTAATGATAGTGGTGCCTATAGATCACAGTAATAAAAGTGGTGCCTATAGATCGCAGTAATGATACTGGTGCCTTTAGGTGGCAGTATAATTCAGGAACACAACTGTGGTGCCTATAGATCGCAGTAATGATAGTGGTGCCTATAGATCACAGTAATGATACTGGTGCCTTAAGGTGGCAGTATAATTCAGGAACACAACTGTGGTGCCTATAGATCACAGTAATAAAAGTGGTGCCTATAGATCACAGTAATAAAAGTGGTGCCTATAGATCACAGTAATGATACTGGTGCCTTTAGGTGGCAGTATAATTCAGGAACACAACTATGGTGCCTATAGATCACAGTAATAAAAGTGGTGCCTATAGATCGCAGTAATGATACTGGTGCCTTTAGGTGGCAGTATAATTCAGGAACACAACTGTGGTGCCTATAGATAGCAGTAATGATAGTGGTGCCTATAGATCACAGTAATAAAAGTGGTGCCTATAGATCGCAGTAATGATACTGGTGCCTTTAGGTGGCAGTATAATTCAGGAACACAACTGTGGTGCCTATAGATCGCAGTAATGATAGTGGTGCCTATAGATCGCAGTTATAATAGTGGTGCCAATAGATCACAGTTATAATACTGGTGCCTATATGTGGCAGTATGGTCCACAGAATTGATAGTGGTACCTATAGATCGCAGTAATGATAGTGATGCATATAGATCGCAGTAATGATAGTGGTACCTATAGATCGCAGTAATGATATTGGTGCCTATATGTGGCAGTATGGTCAAGAGTCACGATAGTGGTTCCTAGACGTCACAGTTATGATAGTGGTTCATATAGGTGCCAGTATTGGTAGTGATTCATATAGGTGCCTGTATTGGTAGTGATTCATATAGGTGCCTGTATTGGTAGTGATCCATATAGGTGCCAGTATTGGTAGTGATCCATATAGGTGCCAGTATTGGTAGTGATCCATATAGGTGCCAGTATTGGTAGTGATCCATATAGGTGCCAGTATTGGTAGTGATCCATATAGGTGCCAGTATTGGTAGTGATCCATATAGGTGCCAGTATTGGTAGTGGTTCATATAGGTGCCTGTATTGGTAGTGATCCATATAGGTGCCAGTATTGGTAGTGATCCATATAGGTGCCAGTATTGGTAGTGATCCATATAGGTGCCAGTATTGGTAGTGATCCATATAGGTGCTAGTATTGGTAGTGGTTCATGAAGGTGCCAGTATTGGTAGTGATCCACATAAGTGCCAGTGTTGGTAGTGATCCATATAAGTGCCAGTATTGGTAGTGATCCATATAGGTGCCAGTATTGGTAGTGATCCATATAGGTGCCAGTATTGGTAGTGGTCCATATAGGTGTCAGTATTGATAGTGGTCCATATAGGTGCCAGTATTGGTAGTGGTTCATATAAGTGCCAGTATTGGTAGTGATCCATACAGGTGCCTGTATTGGTAGTGATCCATATAGGTGCCAGTATTTGGTAGTGGTTCATATAGGTGCCTGTATTGGTAGTGGATCATATACGTGCCAATATTGGTAGTGGTTAATATAGGTGCCTGTATTGGTAGTGGATCATATAGGTGCCTGTATTGGTAGTGATCCATATAAGTGCCAGTATTGGTAGTGATCGATATAGGTGCCAGTATTGGTAGTGATCCATATAAGTGCCTGTTTTGGTAGTGATCCATATAGGTGCCAGTATTGTTTGTGGTTCATATAGGTGCCAGTATTGGTAGTGATCCATATAAGTGCCAGTATTGGTAGTGATCGATATAGGTGCCAGTATTGGTAGTGATCCATATAAGTGCCAGTATTGGTAGTGATCGATATAGGTGCCAGTATTGGTAGTGATCCATATAAGTGCCAGTATTGGTAGTGATCGATATAGGTGCCAGTATTGGTAGTGATCCATATAAGTGCCTGTTTTGGTAGTGATCCATATAGGTGCCAGTATTGTTTGTGGTTCATATAGGTGCCAGTATTGGTAGTGATCCATATAAGTGCCAGTATTGGTAGTGATCGATATAGGTGCCAGTATTGGTAGTGGTTCATATAAGTGCCAGTATTGGTAGTGATCCATATAAGTGCCAGTATTGGTAGTGATCGATATAGGTGCCAGTATTGGTAGTGATCCATATAAGTGCCAGTATTGGTAGTGATCGATATAGGTGCCAGTATTGGTAGTGATCCATATAAGTGCCTGTTTTGGTAGTGGTTCATATAGGTGCCAGTATTGGTAGTGATCCATATAGGTGCCAGTATTGGTAGTGATCCATATAGGTGCCAGTATTGGTAGTGGTTCATATAGGTGCCTGTATTGGTAGTGATCCATATAGGTGCCAGTATTGGTAGTGATCCATATAGGTGCCAGTATTGGTAGTGATCCATATAGGTGCCAGTATTGGTAGTGATCCATATAGGTGCTAGTATTGGTAGTGGTTCATGAAGGTGCCAGTATTGGTAGTGATCCACATAAGTGCCAGTGTTGGTAGTGATCCATATAAGTGCCAGTATTGGTAGTGATCCATATAGGTGCCAGTATTGGTAGTGATCCATATAGGTGCCAGTATTGGTAGTGGTCCATATAGGTGTCAGTATTGATAGTGGTCCATATAGGTGCCAGTATTGGTAGTGGTTCATATAAGTGCCAGTATTGGTAGTGATCCATACAGGTGCCTGTATTGGTAGTGATCCATATAGGTGCCAGTATTTGGTAGTGGTTCATATAGGTGCCTGTATTGGTAGTGGATCATATACGTGCCAATATTGGTAGTGGTTAATATAGGTGCCTGTATTGGTAGTGGATCATATAGGTGCCTGTATTGGTAGTGATCCATATAAGTGCCAGTATTGGTAGTGATCGATATAGGTGCCAGTATTGGTAGTGATCCATATAAGTGCCAGTATTGGTAGTGATCCATATAGGTGCCAGTATTGTTTGTGGTTCATATAGGTGCCAGTATTGGTAGTGATCCATATAAGTGCCAGTATTGGTAGTGATTGATATAGGTGCCAGTATTGGTAGTGATCCATATAAGTGCCAGTATTGGTAGTGATCGATATAGGTGCCAGTATTGGTAGTGATCCATATAAGTGCCAGTATTGGTAGTGATCGATATAGGTGCCAGTATTGGTAGTGATCCATATAAGTGCCTGTTTTGGTAGTGATCCATATAGGTGCCAGTATTGTTTGTGGTTCATATAGGTGCCAGTATTGGTAGTGATCCATATAAGTGCCAGTATTGGTAGTGATCGATATAGGTGCCAGTATTGGTAGTGGTTCATATAAGTGCCAGTATTGGTAGTGATCCATATAAGTGCCAGTATTGGTAGTGATTGATATAGGTGCCAGTATTGGTAGTGATCCATATAAGTGCCAGTATTGGTAGTGATCGATATAGGTGCCAGTATTGGTAGTGATCCATATAAGTGCCTGTTTTGGTAGTGGTTCATATAGGTGCCAGTATTGGTAGTGATCCATATAAGTGCCAGTATTGGTAGTGATCCATATAAGTGCCAGTATTGGTAGTGATCGATATAGGTGCCAGTATTGGTAGTGATCCATATAAGTGCCAGTATTGTTTGTGGTTCATATAGGTGCCAGTATTGGTAGTGATCCATATAGGTGCCAGTATTGGTAGTGATCGATATAGGTGCCAGTATTGGTAGTGGTTCATATAAGTGCCAGTATTGGTAGTGATCCATATAAGTGCCAGTATTGGTAGTGATTCATATAAGTGCCAGTATTGGTAGTGATTCATATAGGTGCCAGTATTGGTAGTGATTCATATAGGTGCCAGTATTGGTAGTGGTTCATATAAGTGCCAGTATTGGTAGTGATCCATATAAGTGCCAGTATTGGTAGTGATTCATATAAGTGCCAGTATTGGTAGTGATTCATATAGGTGCCAGTATTGGTAGTGATTCATATAGGTGCCAGTATTGGTAGTGGATCATATAAGTGCCTGTATTGGTAATGATCCATATAAGTGCCAGTATTGGTAGTGGATCATATAAGTGCTAGTATTGATAGTGGTTCATATAGGTGCCAGTATTGGTAGTGATCCATATAAGTGCCAGTATTGGTAGTGATCGATATAGGTGCCAGTATTGGTAGTGATCCATATAAGTGCCTGTTTTGGTAGTGATCCATATAGGTGCCAGTATTGTTTGTGGTTCATATAGGTGCCAGTATTGGTAGTGATCCATATAAGTGCCAGTATTGGTAGTGATCCATATAGGTGCCAGTATTGGTAGTGGTTCATATAAGTGCCAGTATTGGTAGTGATCCATATAAGTGCCAGTATTGGTAGTGATCGATATAGGTGCCAGTATTGGTAGTGATCCATATAAGTGCCTGTTTTGGTAGTGATCCATATAAGTGCCAGTATTGGTAGTGATCGATATAGGTGCCAGTATTGGTAGTGAGCCATATAAGTGCCAGTATTGGTAGTGATCGATATAAGTGCCAGTATTGGTAGTGATCCATATAAGTGCCTGTTTTGGTAGTGGTTCATATAGGTGCCAGTATTGGTAGTGATCCATATAAGTGCCAGTATTGGTAGTGATCCATATAAGTGCCAGTATTGGTAGTGATCGATATAGGTGCCAGTATTGGTAGTGATCCATATAAGTGCCAGTATTGTTTGTGGTTCATATAGGTGCCAGTATTGGTAGTGATCCATATAGGTGCCAGTATTGGTAGTGATCGATATAGGTGCCAGTATTGGTAGTGGTTCATATAAGTGCCAGTATTGGTAGTGATCCATATAAGTGCCAGTATTGGTAGTGATTCATATAAGTGCCAGTATTGGTAGTGATTCATATAGGTGCCAGTATTGGTAGTGATTCATATAGGTGCCAGTATTGGTAGTGGATCATATAAGTGCCTGTATTGGTAATGATCCATATAAGTGCCAGTATTGGTAGTGGATCATATAAGTGCTAGTATTGGTAGTGGATCATATAAGTGCCAGTATTGATAGTGATTCATATAAGTGCCAGTATTGATAGTGGTTCATATAGGTGCCAGTATTGGTAGTGGATCATATAAGTGCCTGTATTGGTAGTGATCCATATAAGTGCCAGTATTGGTAGTGATCCATATAGGTGCCAGTATTGGTAGTGGATCATATAAGTGCCTGTATTGGTAGTGATCCATATAAGTGCCAGTATTGTTTGTGGTTCATATAGGTGCCAGTATTGGTAGTGATCCATATAGGTGCCAGTATTGGTAGTGATCCATATAGGTGCCAGTATTGGTAGTGATCCATATAAGTGCCAGTATTGGTAGTGATCCATATAGGTGCCAGTATTGGTAGTGATCCATATAGGTGCCAGTATTGGTAGTGGTTCATATAGGTGCCAGTATTGGTAGTGATCCATATAGGTGCCAGTATTGGTAGTGATCCATATAGGTGCCAGTATTGGTAGTGATCCATATAAGTGCCAGTATTGGTAGTGATCCATATAAGTGCCAGTATTGGTAGTGATCCATATAGGTGCCAGTATTGGTAGTGGTTCATATAGGTGCCTGTATTGGTAGTGATCCATATAGGTGCCAGTATTGGTAGTGATCCATATAGGTGCCAGTATTGGTAGTGATTCATATCGGTGCCAGTATTGGTAGTGATCCATATAGGTGCCAGTATTGGTAGTGGTGCATATAGGTGTCAGTATTGATAGTGGTCCATATAGGTGCCAGTATTGGTAGTGGTTCATATAGGTGCCAGTATTGGTAGTGATCCATATAAGTGCCTGTATTGGTAGTGATCCATATAGGTGCCAGTATTGGTAGTGGATCATATAAGTGCCTGTATTGGTAGTGGTTCATATAGGTGCCAGTATTGGTAGTGGTTCATACAGGTGCCAGTATCGGTAGTGATCCATATAGGTGCCTGTATTGGTAGTGGTCCATATAGGTGCCAGTATTGGTAGTGGTTCATATAAGTGCCAGTATTGGTAGTGGTTCATATAGGTGCCAGTATTGGTAATGGTTCATACAGGTGCCAGTATCGGTAGTGATCCATATAGGTGCCTGTATTGGTAGAGGTTCATATAGGTGCCAGTATTGGTAGTGGTTCATATAAGTGCCAGTATTGGTAGTGGTTCATATAGGTGCCAGTATCGGTAATGGTTCATACAGGTGCCAGTATCGGTAGTGATCCATATAGGTGCCTGTATTGGTAGAGGTTCATATAGGTGCCAGTATCGGTAGTGGTCCATATAGGTGCCAGTATTGGTAGTGGTTCATACAGGTGCCAGTATCGGTAGTGGTCCATATAGGTGCCAGTATTGGTAGTGGTCCATATAGGTGCCAGTATTGGTAGTGGTTCATATAGGTGCCAGTATTGGTAGTGGTCCATATAGGTGCCAGTATTGGTAGTGGTTCATACAGGTGCCAGTATCGGTAGTGATCCATGTAGGTGCCTGTATTGGTAGAGGTTCATATAGGTGCCAGTATCGGTAGTGGTCCATATAGGTGCCAGTATCGGTAGTGGTCCATATAGGTGCCAGTATCGGTAGTGGTTCATACAGGTGCCAGTATCGGTAGTGGTCCATATAGGTGCCAGTATTGGTAGTGGTTCATATAGGTGCCAGTATCGGTAATGGTTCATACAGGTGCCAGTATCGGTAGTGATCCATATAGGTGCCTGTATTGGTAGAGGTTCATATAGGTGCCAGTATCGGTAGTGGTCCATAAAGGTGCCAGTATTGGTAGTGGTTCATACAGGTGCCAGTATCGGTAGTGGTCCATATAGGTGCCAGTATTGGTAGTGGTCCATATAGGTGCCAGTATTGGTAGTGGTTCATATAGGTGCCAGTATTGGTAGTGGTCCATATAGGTGCCAGTATTGGTAGTGGTTCATACAGGTGCCAGTATCGGTAGTGATCCATGTAGGTGCCTGTATTGGTAGAGGTTCATATAGGTGCCAGTATCGGTAGTGGTCCATATAGGTGCCAGTATCGGTAGTGGTCCATATAGGTGCCAGTATCGGTAGTGGTTCATACAGGTGCCAGTATCGGTAGTGGTCCATATAGGTGCCAGTATTGGTAGTGGTTCATATAGGTGCCAGTATTGGTAGTGGTTCATATAGGTGCCAGTATTGGTAGTGGTCCATATAGGTGCCAATATTGGTTGTGATCCATATAGGTGTCAGTATTGGTAGTGGTTCATATAGGTGTCAGTATTGGTAGTGGTCCATATAGGTGCCAGTATTGGTTGTGATCCATATAGGTGTCAGTATTGGTAGTGGTTCATATAGGTGTCAGTATTGGTAGTGATCCATATAGGTGCCAGTATTTGGTAGTGGTTCATATAGGTGCCTGTATTGGTAGTGGATCATATAGGTGCCAATATTGGTAGTGGTCCATATAGGTGCCAGTATTGGTAGTGATCCATATACAGGGTTCGAATTTAACTTTGAGGAGCACTTGCAAAATTTTGCGAGTGCATTTTGAGGCAACTCGCAAAATGAAAAATCAACTTGCAATTTTATTAGTTGCTTTATTCCCTTATAATATTGTCTAATTGAAGTAGAAATTTACACTTAAGACATATTATGAATATTAAAAAATATCAATCTTGAGTTACTCGACTACTAGAACTTGTTGATGGCTTATTCTATTTGGGGGGTAGGGAAAGACTCATCTGATGCTGGCAGCTTTTTGATAACAAAGCTGTCCAATAATTTGACATTGTTCACTTTGTATATTTACCCTCGCCATCGGGTAATTTTAAATACCCATTCGACAAGCACGCTACAGATTTCATTAAGTCTGTAAGTATTAAAATCAATAACATTATAAATTTGAAATAAAAAAAAAGCAACAGTAAATGTAGCGTGGATACTTTGGACCATGAAATATATCGATCGACGAAGTCTATTCGTTTTGACAGCTGGGCGAAAATATATTCAAAGGATGATGGGGTTTACATATATAGTGCGCGAAAGCGCTAAATTTAGCCAATGATTGAGCTAGGTGATTACGTCATTCGTATTCACTTTGTATAATGCACGCCTCGGAGCATCCCGGAAAGATTCGAGAAAAAACTCGGCCTTTTCCGTATTTGTTCTATTTTTGAAAACTTACTAGAGCGTGACTCCGTACTGTCTTCTTTATACTGGTAGTGCAAACATGCCACTTATAGGCTGTTAACACTCGACTACGTAGCGGAATTAAGTTCATGTTTATTCTACTTTCCTTTTAACATTTTGTGGTCAAGAAAAAGCCACTCGCAGAATTTTGCGAGCTTGAATAAAAGTCACTCGCAATTTGTAAATGTCGCTCGCATTTTGCGAGTATGCGAGTCTAAATTCGAACCCTGCCATATAGGTGTCAGTATTGGTAGTGGTTAATATAGGTGCCTGTATTGGTAGTGGTTCATATAGGTGCCAGTATTGGTAGTGGTTAATATAGGTGCCTGTATTGGTAGTGGTTCATATAGGTGCCAGTATTGGTAGTGGTTAATATAGGTGCCTGTATTGGTAGTGGATCATATAGGTGCCAGTATTGTTAGTGGTTCATATAGGTGTCAGTATTGGTAGTGGTTCATGAAGGTGCCAGTATTGGTAGTGATCCACATAAGTGCCAGTGTTGGTAGTGATCCATGTAAGTGCCAGTATTGGTTGTGGTTCATATAAGTGCCAGTATTGGTAGTGATCCATATAAGTGCCAGTATTAGTCAAAAACACAGTTGTGGTGCCAATATGTGGTAGTATGGGTCATAAACACAATAGCGATGTGATTTTAGGTTTATTGCATGAAGGATGAAATCATTTAGGACACCTTATTTTGTATATGTTATAAGTTTATATTAAAAAGTAAAAACATCACTATCCTGACAAAAACAGTACATTGTTATACAATTCTGCTTCAGATATTCACCTCCCATTGTCATTACCCATGGACAGGCGATCCATGGTGTCAGACATGTCCTACCAGTCTTGCCAATTTGACCTCAACACAGCCGACAGTGAGAATAAGCCAGTTAACTACCAATTGCAGCTTGGTGGAAGGTACAATTAAAGCATTTCATTGAATTTAATCATTTATATTTTTCGGAAAAGAGAATTTTGAAAGTTATAATTTTCCCTTTCAAAATAGATACTCCCTTCAAGCATGAAAAAGGTTCTTGTGTTTGATTTTGCCTTAGTCATATACATGTAGCTTATATTGAAATAGTTATTTAATATGTAAGAACAAGTCATATTTTTATCTCGACTATTCGAAGAATAGGTGGGCTATACAACTCGCCCTAGCGTCGGCGTCCGGTTAAAGTTTTAGGGCAAGTTGGGATTTTCACTTATAAGTCCAATACCCTACATTCAATTTACTTAATACTTCATGCAGTTGTTCATGGCCATCACATGATGAGGTTAGATAACTCCATATTATTCTTTACACAGATTATGGCCCCTGATTGACTATGGAACTTAGGTTAAAGTTTTAGGGCAAGTTGGAATATTTAGTAATAACTTCTATATCCTTTGTTCAATTGACTTAATACTTCACACAGTTGTTCAGGACCATCACACAATGAGGTTTCATAACTCCATATTATCCTAAATACAAGTTATGGCTCCTGATTTGACTATGGAACTGACAGGTTAAAGTTTTAGGGCAGGTTAAAGTTTTAGGGCAAGTTGGGATTTTCACTTAAAACTCCAATACCATTTATTCAATTGCCTTTATACTTCACACAGATGTTCAGAGCCATCACATAATGAGGTGAGATAACTCCATATTATCTTTTATACAAATTATGGCCCCTGATTGACTATGGAACTTAGGTAAAAGTTTTAGGGCAGGTTGGGATATTGTTTAATAACTTCTATACCCTTCATTCAATTGACTTAATACTTAACACAATTGTTCAGGACCATCACCCAATGAGGTTACATAACTCCATATCCTTAATACAATTATTGCCCCTGATTGACTTAGGTTAAAGTTTTAGGCAAGTAAAAGTTAAGGGCAAGTTGGGATTTTAATAAAAAAAATTCTATACCGTTCATTAAATGCACATAATAAAATTCAAAATTATTCACAACAATCTTACAACAAAAAACATAACTCTGTTTTAAGCCTAAATACAAATTATGGCCCTTGAATTTTTTATTTTTTTTAATTTCCTTTGAAAGGCATATTTGTATATTCTTAACCACATTTTCATAATGGGAAATCAAGTTATTTGAATGACTTGCATCATTGTTTGGGCGGGCTGGTGGGAGGGCAGCATCAAAGTCACCTTATGTATCGAATAATTTTAGTTAGGTTTGACATAAAGAGACCAAACTTGGTATTATTACATCGTTATTGTATTCTAAGTCAAAGCGGCGTAGTCGAGTGCGCTGTCTTACGACGGCTCTTGTACTAATAGTTCTAGAAAATTAAACAGTGCAGCAAAAATACGCACACAAACAATGAGGGTGATCTTGTGAGCAAGTTGTCCGCCTCTAAGCCAAGGGGTTTGGGTTCCAGCCCCACTAGTGGTCTAGTGATAAAGGTGTCCGCCTCTAAGCCAAGGGGTTTGTGTTCCAGCCCCACTTAGGGTACTTGTTAGCAGCCTGTCAATGGACACCAGTAGTGGTTTCTACCCAGGAAACATATTCAAGCATGATTTTATAAACTATCAGTTCTCGTTACAATCAAGGTTAATGAAATGTGTATAATCTACACTAATACGCATTTGGGAATTTTATCACTCAATGAACATAATTTGCTGAAAGAATCACCTTAAGAGTAGATAACATGAAATTGAAGGATGGCATTATGAAATACACATGTGCCTTCACAAAAGAAACAACTCTCATGTTTTATAACATGATGCTGTCATTATATAAGACAGATACATAATTAAGGCATGCTTTTTAGCACCTAGTTTTGGGAAATAGCTACTAAGACATAGAAAAGATTGAAAATGCACTACGAAAGGACATTCAAACTCAATATTAAATTCAAAACTCTTTAAAATGGTTACATATATTAAAAATGCACACTGTCTGATTATTTATAATAATCATGGCCAGACTTGAAATAATCTTTGTTTACCCCCCCCCCCATGTCCAAGGTATGGATCGGTCAGTCAATGAATAGTTTTGTAGAATAGTCTGTACCTACAAATTTGGATCTCTGGGCATTTGATGCATAGGCTGATCATATTTTGGTCAAGCTATGTATTCTTTATTTAAAATTATGAAGTAGGTTTTATTATTATGCCCCCTTTTGAAAAAAGTGGGGTATATTGTTTTGCACATGTCGGTCGGTCGGTCGGTCGGTCGGTCGGTCTGTCTGTCTGTCGGTCGGTCGGAATACCAAATGGTTTCCGATCAATAACTTGAGAACGCTTTGACCGAGGGACCTCATACTTGGTATGTGTATTGGTCATCACCAGCAGATGAACCCTATTGATTTTGAGGTCAGTGGGTCAAAGGTCAAGGTCAGTGTGACCTTTACATGAAAAACGGTTTCCGATCAATAACTTGAGAACGCTTTGACCCAGGAACCTCATACTTGGTAGGTGTATTGGTCATGACCAGCAGATGAACCCTATTGATTTTGAGGTCAGTGGGTCAAAGGTCAAGGTCAGTGTGACCTTAACATGAAAAACGGTTTCCGATCAATAACTTGAGAACGCTTTGACCCAGGGACCTCATACTAGGTAGGCTTATTGGTCATGACCAGCAGATGAACCCTATTGATTTTGAGGTCAGTGGGTCAAAGGTCAAGGTCAGTGTGACTGTAAGCTGAAAAAAGGTTTTCTGATTGTCCATATTTTATTTAAGTGTCCAAATCCTACTAACAATTTGGCTCCCAAGGGGGCATAAATGTTTCACTAACATCTCTTGTTTTTTAAAATGTCAGATTGTACATGCTTAATATATTTGACATAAATAGAAACGTAAATTACCTTGAAAGTTATCCTGGGTTCCATTTTTCAACGTAGCTCTGTATTTCTAGGTAACATCATTTTGACTAGAAGAACTGTTTCCATTTTTTCATCACATTTTAAAAATGAAATTACTTGGGCCTCGCCGATATTTTTCGAGTCATTAAAGGGAGCATTGCAAATCAGTATTGGTGTGTATTATTGTAAATTCTGACAGGCTCTTGATCATCACAAATTAGGTTCATATTGTTTTAGCCTTGGTCTTTTCTTTTCGCTTTTTTCAGCAATAGAGAACACAGTTTTGTGTTGTTAAATTTTAGGTGGTAACATTAAAGCTGCACTCTTACATATTGACAGGTTTGGCATTTTTTTTTTATCAAAATGCAAATCAGTCAGATAAGATGACTCACAATAGAACATAACTCAATAATTCTTCTTTAGGTTAATATTTTGTTCAAATCTTAGTAATGCAAATCATTTATAGTTGTTACCCCTTGAATTCAATCCAACACCTGCAATCAGAGAGAAAAAATAAATAAACTGCTCAGCGATTAATGTATATTCTGCTGGTTTAGAATTTTGCTATCTTCCAGCCTTTAAGCAAAGGGATTGCATGAACAGTATGGCTATTTTCAAAGTGAGTAAAATATCTTAGGAGAATCATGACATCCATTTTTATTACTTTAATCAATTGGAATTGATTTTTTTAAGGAAATGTATGGTTGTGTATACGTGGAACGCTAGAAATCCCTTTTTTCAGTCTGAAGTTCGTCTTTTTACATTGAAATGTATATGGAAATTAAATAGTAGTCTGTAACCTATAAACATACATACATTATTTTCATGAAAGAAGATTATTTCAAACACATTCCAAGGAAAACATCCGAAAAGTCCGCATGTGAAAATGTCAATGAAAGATGCTGACGTAGATTAGGAAACATCCTGGAGTTACTCAGAATTGTCGGTGATCAACAATATCTATGGATACTTCATGAATTATTGTGTTGGAATTGCTTACTATCATGAGTCTATATTCACTTTGAGTTTTAAGAGTTATGCAAATGTACATCGGTTTATTATTTGATAGTTCTCTACTTGTTGACGCAGTTTTCTAGTTTAAATTATATAAAGTAAACCGTGTGATGACAGGTTTTGATCTGTGACTGTATCAACAAAAATAATTTTCCTAAATTGGACGAATGAAAGTGATTGATCTCGGACTTAAAGCTGTCAGTGTTGAAAATTGTTTGGTGACTACTGGTGCAAACTAATTCTTAGCTAAATATAGATATCTGTAAATAACAGATGCTTGAAAACAAAATAAAATATAACAGGTTGACATATTCAGAACATGTGATTTGTAAGAGTTTTAAAAGGAAAGAAATCAGATACAGAGATAATGGCAGAATCTGTTAGAGAAGAAAATATGGAGAAAGCCTTTAAATACAGGTGAGTTAAATCCCGGAACAACCTATTTTCGACCACCCCCTGAAAATAGGTAAAACACTTCTATTTTGCATCACATCCAGTAAAAATAAGGTCCAATTTTTAACCTGTCAGAAAACATCATTTGAAAAAGAACTGGAATGCTATTTTTTTTTAAAAACTTCAGTTTTACTTGAAACAACACCAGTTAGTCACTTTTAATTAATGCCAAATTAAACCCTTCATTTAGAATGATTCACATTTAAAATACTTCTTTAAAAGGAACCTGTTCAAATAGCTCCCAAGTCAAATATCCCCCATTTTGGTCAAATAGCCCACACACTTTTGGTCAAATTTTGGAAAAAATTGGTCGAAACGCCCCCAATTTGGTCAAAATGCCCCCATTTTAGTCAAATAGCCCCCACTCCTTTTTTATGCCCTCCGAAGGTGGGCATATTAAAATCGCACCATCCGTCTGTCCGTCCTTCCGTGTGTCCGGCTCAATAACTCGTGTCCGGGCTGTAACTTGCCCTTGTATGGACAGATTTTAAAATAACTTGCCACATGTGTTCGGCATACCAAGAGGACGTGTCGCGTGCAAGACCCGTGTCCCTACCTCTTAGGTCAAGGTCACACTTAGTGTTTATTCACAATAAAATGCTGCATATAAGGACATAGAGTATAGGTTGTCGTGTCTGGGCTGTAACTTTCCCTTGTATGGACAGATTTTAAAATAAATTGCCACATGTGTTCCACATACCAAAACGACGTGTCGTGTGCAAGAACCGTGTCCCTTCCTTTAAGGTCAAGGTCACACTTAGGTGTTTATTCACAATGGAATGCTGCATATAAGGACATAGAGTATAGGTTGTCGTGTCCGGGCTGTAACTTTCCCTTGTATGGACAGATTTTAAAATAACTTGCCACATGTGTTTGACATACCAAGACGACGTGTCGCGTGCAAGAACCATGTCCCTACCTCTAAGGTCAAGGTCACACTTAGGTGTTTATTCACAATGGAGTGCTGCATATAAGGATACAGAGTATTGGTTGTGATGTCCAGGCTGTAACTTTTTCTTGTATGGACAGAATTTAAAATAACTTGCCACATATGTTCGACATACCAAGACGACGTGTCACGTGCAAGACCCATGTCCCTACCTCTAAGGTGAAAGATACACTTAGTGTTTATTCACAATGGAATGCTGAATATAAGGACATAAGAAAGTAGGTTGTCAAGTATGGGTGGTATTTTTTATGTTCAGAGGCAATTTAAAATAACTTGCCATATGTATTTGTTTGATCTTTAACTTTTCATGTACTGACATTGTTCATAGGTCAATGTCACATTCGGTGGCATTCGTCACATACTGTGACAGCTCTTGTTTTAATTTATAATTATATTTGAAGTTAAGTTGTAATATTTTATAAACTGAATTCAAGACATAACATTTGTTGACAATTAAAATGTTTTAAAATATATTAAAATTATTTGCACATATTAAAGACTTATTAATTAGAGAAGATAGGGCATCTAAATTATCTCATTGTGCAATAATCCTTTAATGAAATATGGTATATTGCTTATTCTAAAATTAATGAAATTTATGTACAGGTAACTATATTAAATTATAATTGGGCTTTCACACAGCTTTTTTCTTAACTGTAAAATTTCCCAATTTCGGCATTTTCACGACGCAAAATTTCCCAAAATGTCTAGGGTCTTTTTCCCAAAATGGGCAGAAAAAGCCCTGGTGCTGTGCGTAAACTGTCCAGTGGACTGTCCTCGTTGCTTTTATAGAATGCAACTCTGGGTGCATTCCTTTGCCCCTCTTGTGATGATAAGTAACTATAAAGTGACTGTATGGCAAATATGTAAACATTAAATTACTTTTTTTTAAATAAATTACTTAAAACAGTTAAAACAAGTAATACAAATATAAATGAAAAATATTGTGCACAAAATTTTGTTGTGAAGTATAGTTAAAGGTCATGGTCAAAAGCAGGTTGTATTTAGGTCAAATACAACATGTTGACAGCCACCATTTTGGATGCGTAATGTAAACAACAGACGATTAAAACAGATTATATTTTTTTGTTTTTTTTCAAAGATGAATGATTGCTTTAAATGGTACACACAAACAATTATGTTTAATAATCTCTTATTTATGATTGAAATGAAAATAATCCTTAGGCGGTCGAAACAGGTTGAAACCTAAAGAGATTAGAAAATTAAACGAGTATTTGAATTTTTTATTACAACACAATAGCAATGTCTTACCAAATTATATTGGATCTGTGAGTATTATGATACTCAGTTGATCTGTGATATTCTATGATATAACTTAGATTTGGTTATAAAGTGGGTATCTTTACGCAAGCAGCTAGAATTGATGCAATCCACAGGTCAACAGACTTATTTATTTTCTACCTCGGAAATGTTTTTAAAATTTAAAGCATAAATAGGATGACAAAAATACACTATATTTTTCACATTATGTCAGGTGTCCCTATTTTATGTCTAAACCATGCGATATTTTTGAAGGAAATCAAACATGTATCAAGTAAAAAAGATTATAAGACGTGAAATGAGGAATGGCAACTTATTATATTATATAATTACTTATTGACAACTGCTAATAGAAGGTCTTCAAAGAAACTACAGTAAAAGAACCACTTCAGTGTTATAAACATGTGTAGTTACTTCATAAGACTTTTTATGTGATACAATTTTTTCCAGGACGGATCTTCCTGTCCCAATGTTTGACAGGAACGACTTCAGTATCTGGAGCATCTTAAAACAATGCATTGGCAAGGTGAGTCTCGTGTCACATGTAGGTGGCTTGATACAACTATAAATATGTTGAGGGTGAAAATGGTCTAGTGGCTCAGTTGTCAGCTCTCTCACAAGCATGTTACAACTATTTAAATACTAAATACATGACAAGGGTTGTATAACACGCCGTTTGTCTTTTTATGCCCCTTTTTGAAAAAAGTGGGGTATATTGTTTTGCACATGTCGGTCGGTCGGTCGGTCTGTCTGTCGGTCGGTCGGAATACCAAATGGTTTCCGATCAATAACTTGAGAACGCTTTGACCGAGGGACCTCATACTTGGTATGTGTATTGGTCATCACCAGCAGATGAACCCTATTGATTTTGAGGTCAGTGGGTCAAAGGTCAAGGTCAGTGTGACCTTTACATGAAAAACGGTTTCCGATCAATAACTTGAGAACGCTTTGACCCAGGAACCTCATACTTGGTAGGTGTATTGGTCATGACCAGCAGATGAACCCTATTGATTTTGAGGTCAGTGGGTCAAAGGTCAAGGTCAGTGTGACCTTAACATGAAAAACGGTTTCCGATCAATAACTTGAGAACGCTTTGACCCAGGGACCTCATACTAGGTAGGCTTATTGGTCATGACCAGCAGATGAACCCTATTGATTTTGAGGTCAGTGGGTCAAAGGTCAAGGTCAGTGTGACCTTAACATGAAAAACGGTTTCCGATCAATAACTTGAGAACGCTTTGACCCAGGGACCTCATACTAGGTAGGCTTATTGGTCATGACCAGCAGATGAACCCTATTGATTTTGAGGTCAGTGGGTCAAAGGTCAAGGTCAGTGTGACTGTAAGCTGAAAAAAGGTTTTCTGATTGTCCATATTTTATTTTCTTATATAGTAGACAGTAGAAATTTATATGTCACTAAATGCATGAGTTGAAGTATCAGTTTTCAGTGAACATCTAGTTTAATTATGCCCCCCTTCGAAGCAGAGGGGTCAGTGGGTCAAAGGTCAAGGTCAGTGTGACCTTAACATGAAAAACGGTTTCCGATCAATAACTTGAGAACGCTTTGACCCAGGGACCTCATACTAGGTAGGCTTATTGGTCATGACCAGCAGATGAACCCTATTGATTTTGAGGTCAGTGGGTCAAAGGTCAAGGTCAGTGTGACCTTAACATGAAAAACGGTTTCCGATCAATAACTTGAGAACGCTTTGACCCAGGGACCTCATACTAGGTAGGCTTATTGGTCATGACCAGCAGATGAACCCTATTGATTTTGAGGTCAGTGGGTCAAAGGTCAAGGTCAGTGTGACTGTAAGCTGAAAAAAGGTTTTCTGATTGTCCATATTTTATTTTCTTATATAGTAGACAGTAGAAATTTATATGTCACTAAATGCATGAGTTGAAGTATCAGTTTTCAGTGAACATCTAGTTTAATTATGCCCCCCTTCGAAGCAGAGGGGTTATATAATTGCTTTGCACATGTCGGTCGGTCTGTTGGAAGACCAAAGCTTGTCCGAGTGATAACTCAACAATTCCCGGACCTATGGTCATCAAACTTGACATGAAGATTAGGTATGACCAGTAGATGACCTGCCTCATATGCATCCAATGACAAATCAGCTGTCATTTCAGTCCATGCATATTTCATTCAATTGTCCAAATATTTCTGGCAACTTGTTTAAAATTGCAATAAAGTATTATAATTGTATTAGAACTTGGTGCTGTCTTTGTTTCATTGTTATATTACCGATATAACATGAGAGAAATATGACCAGTTTCATATACCCCCGTAATTTACACTGTTGAAATCTTTTTATTCTAAGACAATTGAATTGTTTCCTATAAAATGCATTTCCCTTACATCTTCAAAATGATCAGTATTTTCTGTAAGCTACAAACTTGATGCATATAAAAAAAACATGATAATAGATTATGTCATAATGTATGCAACACTTGCAAAATTGAGTTTAATAGTTAATTTTGTTAGATGATGTACTTATACATTGTGTGACAGCCATCTCCACTTTTATATATTTCTGACATTAAATATTATATATTTATGACTTTTATCTGCACAAACCTTTACAGTGTAAATAAGAGATTCTTAATAAATCAATGTGTTCTGTATTATGTCTCCCCCTCTCTGGGGGAGACATATTGTTTTTGCCCTGTCCGTCAGTCCGGTAGTCCGTCAGTCCGTCTGTACGTCACACTTCGTTTCCGATCGATAACTGGAAAACCGCATGACCTAGGATCACCAAACTTGGTAGGGAGGTTGGTCGTGAGGTGTAGAGGATCCCTATTGTTTTTGGGGTCACTAGGTCAAAGGTCAAGGTCGCGGCGACCCCCAATATAAAAAACATTTCTGCTCAAAATCTTGAGAACGGTTTGACCTAGGTTCACCAAACTTGGTAGGGAGGTTGGTCATGAGGTGTAGAAGATCCCTATTGTTTTTGGGGTCACTAGGTCAAAGGTCAAGGTCGCGGCGACCCCCAATGTAAAAAACATTTCCGCTCAATATCTTGAGAATGGTTTGACCTAGGTTCACCAAACTTGGTAGGGAGGTTGATCATGAGGTTTAGAAAACTCCTATATTTTGGGGGGTCACAAGGTCAAAGGTCAACGTCGCTGTGACCTCTAATGTAAAAAAATATTTCCGTGCAATATCAGGAGAATGCTTTGATCTAGTTCAGGGTTGTTTTTGTAAAATCAGACTGAGTTCAATTATAGTAAATGTGAATGGTATGTAAGGCAGAAATGTTGAAAATCTCCTCATGTCAGATGTCACTTATGATTTAATGAGTTATGACAGTACATGTACATGTTTGTACATCTTCAATCATAATGAAACAAAGATATATGTAGCACACTTCAACATGATTGAATCATGGTTTTGGTCATGCACTTATGGTTTTTATGCTCCGGAGGGGGGCATATTAAAATCACAGTGTCCGTCTGTCCAACTGTCCGGCTCAACTTCTCGTGTCAGGGCTATAACTTTCTCCTGTATGGACGGATTTTAAAATAACATGTCACCTGTGTTTGACATACCAAGACGATGTGTTGCATGCAAGACCCATGTCCAAACCTCTAAAGTCAAGGTCACACGTACAATGTAGTGTTTATTTACAATGGAATGCTGCATATAAGGACATAGTGTATAGTTTGTAGTGTCCTGGCTGTAACTTTCCCTTGTATGGACAGATTTTAAAATATCTTGCCACATGTTTTTGTCATATCAAGACAACGTGTAGCTTGCAAGACTGTGGTGGTATTTTTTTAATGTTCAGAGGCTATTTAAAATAACTTGCCGTATGTATTTGACATGTTAAGGTGATGTTGAATTTGCAAGACCCAAGCTGTATTGTTGTCTCTAGTGTCAAGCATAGATGTGTTTCAATCCTATTGCACAGACATAATGTCATGTGGTCTTGCAAATGCACCAGCCATGTTGGTTAGACATAATGCAATTGATGCAAATGCACCAGCTTAATTGGTTAGACATAATGTCATGTGGTCTTGCAAGGCCACCAGTCATATTGGTTAGACATAGTGTCATGTGGTCTTGCAAGGCCACCAGTCATATTGGTTAGACATAGTGTCATGTGGTCTTGCAAGGCCACCAGTCATATTGGTTAGACATAGTGTCATGTGGTCTTGCAAGGCCACCAGTCATATTGGTTAGACATAGTGTCATGTGGTCTTGCAAGGCCACCAGTCATATTGGTTAGACATAGTGTCATGTGGTCTTGCAAGGCCACCAGTCATATTGGTTAGACATAGTGTCATGTGGTCTTGCAATGCCACCAGTCATATTGGTTAGACATAGTGTCATGTGGTCTTGCAATGCCACCAGTCATATTGGTTAGACATAGTGTCATGTGGTCTTGCAATGCCACCAGTCATATTGGTTAGACATAGTGTCATGTGGTCTTGCAAGGCCACCAGTCATATTGGTTAGACATAATGCTATGTGGTATAGCAAATGCACCAGACATGTTGCTTAGTCATAATGCCATGACTGTGGTCTCTATTTGAACTATTGTTCGAAGGTCAATGTCACATTCGGGGCATTCGTTACATACTGTGACAGCTCTGTTAATTTTATAAAGTCTGAATGCAATAATCGTTATTGTGTCTCAAGCCTAATTATGCCCCCCTTCGAAGAAGAGGGGTATATTGCTTTGCACATGTTGGTAGGTCGGTTGGTCCGTCGGTAGACCAAAGCTTGTCCTTGGGCCTGACCAGTAGATGACCCTTTATTGATTTTTAGGAGTCTTTGGGTCAAAGGTCAAGTTCACAGTGACCTTGAATATGAAAATGTTTTGATTGATAACTGGATAATGCCTGCACCCATGCCCCTCAAACTTGACTTGGGTTGCGTCTGACCTGTAGATGACCCCTTATGATTATAGGGGTCATCAAGTCAAAAGTCAAGGTCACAGTGACCTTGAATGAAGAAATCTTGTCTGTGTGATAACTTGACAATGCCTGCACCCATAGCCCTCAAACTTGACTTGGAGGTTGGGCCAGACCAGTAGATGACCCCTATTGATTTTAGGGGTCAAAGGTCAAGATCACAGTGACCTTGAAAGCAAACTCGATAATTTTTGGACATATGGTCATCAAACTTGACATGAAGGTTGGGCCTGACCAGTAGATGACCCCTCTTCACTTTGGGGGTCATTGGGCCATGGTTAAGGTCACAGTAACCTTTAACGCAAAAAAAATAACAAATTTTCTCCCAGTGATATCCCAACAATGCCTGAACCTATGATCATCAAACTTGACATGGAAGTTTGGGCTGACCAGTAAATGACCCTTATTGATTTTAGGAGTCTTTGGGTCAAAGGTCAAGTTCAGTGACCTTGAATGTGAAAATGTTTCGAGTGATAACTTGACAATGCCTGCACCCATGGCCCTCAAACTTGACTTGGAGTTGCGTCCGACCTGTAGATGACTCCTTATGATTTTAGGGGTCAAAGGTCAAGGTCACAGTGACCTTGAACAAAAAAGCTTGTCTGTGTGATAACTTGTCAATGCCTGCACCCATGGCCCTCAAACTTGACATTTAGATTTTTGATGACCAGCTGATGACTCTTATAAATTTTGAGGTCATAGAGTCGAAGGTCATAGTCATAACGCTATCTCTATCCTCACACTTTGAATGGTCATAATCTTAAAACTGCCTCAAAGTCAGCCAATGTCATTGACAAATCAGCTGTCATTTCGGTCCATGCATATTTCATTCAATTGTCCATATAATCCTGACAACATGGCGCTCTAGGGGGGCATAATGTTTGACAAACATCTCTTGTTAAATTTAAGATGTCATGTGTATTGAAGCATTGACAGAGCGTTCTTTTTAGCTTGACTATTCGAAGAATAAGGAGAGCTATCCTAGTCACCCGAGCGTCAGCGTAACCATTTATGTTAAAGTTTGCGTACCACCTCAAATATTTTCAAAGTCCATTGACATATGGCTTTGAAACTTTGCACACTTGTTCACCATCATGCCCCCAACCTGTACACTGGAGGAGGTAACTCTATCAAGCATTTTGACAAAAATAATGCCCCTTTTTCGACTTAGAATTTATGTTACACCTCAAATATTTTCAAAGTCCATTGACATCTGGCTTTGAAACTTTGCACACTTGTTCACCATCATTCATGCCCCCAACCTGTACACTGGAGGAGGTAACTCTATCAAGCATTTTGACAAAAATAATGCCCCTTTTTCGACTAAGAATTTATGTTAAAGTTTGCGTACCACCTCAAATATTTTCGAAGTCCATTGACATCTGGCTTTGAAATTTTGCACACTTGTTCACCATCATTCATGTCCCCAACCTGTACACAGGAGGAGGTAACTCTATCAAGCATTTTGACAAAATTATGCCTCTTTTTCTACTTAGAATTTACGTTAAGTTTGCGTACCACCTCAAATATTTTCAAAGTCCGTTGACATATGGCCTTGAAACTTTGCACACTTGTTCACCATCATGCCCCCAACCTGTACACAGGAGGAGGTAACTCTATCAAGCATTTTGACAGAATGATGTCCGTTTTTTGACTTAGAATTTACATTAAAGTTTGCGTACCACCTCAAATATTTTCAAAGTCCATTGATATCTGGCTTTGAAACTTTGCACGCTTGTTCACCATCATGCCCCCAACCTGTACACTGGAGGAGGTAACTCTATCAAGCATTTTGACAAAAATAATGCCCCTTTTTCGACTAAGAATTTATGTTAAAGTTTGCGTACCACCTCAAATGTTTTCAAAGTCCATTGACATCTGGCTTTTAAACTTAGCACGCTTGTTCACCATCATGCTCCCAACCTGTACACAGGAGGAGGTAACTCTATCAAACATTCTAGCCAAAATTATGCCCCTTTATCGACTTAGAATTTTCATTAAAGTTTGCGTACCACCTCAAATATTTTCAAAGACATTGACATCTGGCTTTTAAACTTAGCACGCGTGTTAACCATCATGCCCCCATTCTGTACACAGGAGGAGGTCACTGTATAAAGCATTTTGACAGAATTATGCCCCTTTTTTGACTTCGAATTTACGTTAAAGTTTGCCTACCACCTCAAGAATTTTCAAAGTCCATTGACATCTGGCTTTTAAACTTAGCACGCTTGTTATCCATCATGCCCCCAACCTGTACACAGGAGGAGGTCACTGTATAAAGCATTTGACAGAATTATGCCCCTTTTTTACTTAAAATTTACGTTAAAGTTTGCATACCACCTCAAGTATTTTCAAAGTCCATTGACATCTGGCTTTGAAACTTTGCAGGCTTGTTCACCATCATGCCCCCAACCTGTACACAGGAGGAGGTCACTGTATTGAGCATTTTGACAGAATTATGCCCCTTTTTTGACTTAGAATTTACATTTAAGTTTGCGTACCACCTCAAATATTTTCCAATTCAATTTATGTAAATATCTCAGCACATCATGTATTGCATTGAAATCTAATCCAACAGTGATCAATGTATGTTTCGCCAAAATTTTTCAATCCATACACCGAAAAGCCACTGAATAGTCGAGCGCGCTGTCTCTGTGACAGCTCTTGTTGTGACTGCTTTACCATGTAATGATTTGTAGTAACCATCTGATATGCCTACTACGAACTTGGCCCCGAAGGACCCCCATTCAAAAAATCAGAATCTAGTTACTTATTAGCTCAACAAGATGAAAATTATAATTCTCAAAATTGTTCCAGATTGGATTTGAAGTAAGGTGATTTTTAATTCATCTAATCATCTTTCTGAAAGTCATAGCTAGATTGTGCTATTCTTGTTTCCGGAGACCACTTGTATTTAATTCCAGAGAGTCAATGTCTCATTCTGGAAACCTCCCGTCTTCCATTCTGGGGACCCCCTGTCTTCCATTCTAGAGACCCTCTGTCTTCTATTCTAGAGACCCCCCTCTGTCATCCATTCTGGGGATCTCCTGTCTTTTATTCTTTAACCCCTTGTCTTTCAGTCTTGGGACCCCCTGTCTTTTATTCTTAAACCCCTGTCTTTCATTCTGGAGACCCCCTGTCTTTTATTTTTAAACCCCCTGTCTTCTAATCTGGAGACCCCCTGTTTTCCATTCTGGGGACTCTGTCATCCATCCTGGGGACCCCCTGTCTTTTATTCTTAAACCCCCTGTCTTTCATTTTGGAGACCCCCTGTCTTTTATTTTTAAACCTCCCGTCTTCTATTCTGGAGACTCCCTATCTTTCATTCTGGAGACCCTATGTCTTCCATTCTGGAGAGCCCCTGTCTTTTATTCTGGAAACCTTCTGTCTTTCATTCTGGAAACCTTCTGTCTTTTATTCTGGAAACCTCCTGTCTTTCATTCTGGAAACTTCCTGTCTCTCATTTTAGAGACCCTCTGTCTTCCATTCTAGAGACCCCCTATCATCCATTCTAGAGAAATTCTGGAAACCTTTTGTTTTTCATTCTGGAAACCTCCTGTCTTTCATTCTGGGGACCCCCTGTCTTCTTATCTGGAGGCTACCATCTGGGGACTCCCTATCTTTTATTCTGGAGACCCTATGTCTTCCATTCTGGAGAGCCCCTGTCTTTTATTCTGGAACCCTTCTGTCTTTTATTCTGGAAACCTTCTGTCTTTTATTCTGGAAACCTCCTGTCTTCATTCTGGAAACTTCCTGTCTCTCATTCTGGAAACCTCCTGTCTTTCATTCTGGGGACCCCCTGTCTTCTAATCTGGAGACTACCATATGGGGACTCCCTATCTTTCATTCTGGAGACCCTATGTCTTCCATTCCGGAGACCCCTGTCTTTTATTCTGGAAACCTTCTGGAAACCTTCTGTCTTTTATTCTGGAAACCTCCTGTCTTTCACTCTGGGGACCCCCTGTCTTCTAATCTGGGGACTACCATCTGGGGACTCCCTACCTTTCATTCTGGAGACCCTATGTCTTCCATTCCGGAGACCCCTGTCTTTTATTCTGGAAACCTTCTGGAAACCTTCTGTCTTTTATTCTGGAAACCTCCTGTCTTTCATTCTGGCTTCCTGTCTCTCATTCTGGAAAATTCCTGTCTCTCATTCTGGAAACTTCCTGTCTTCCTTTCTGGAGATCGCCTGTCTTTTATTCTGGAAGACCCTGTCTCACTAGCGGATCCAGGGGGGGGGGCACACCCGGCGCACGCCCCCCTAAAATTCCCGGAGCTTACATGTTCTTTGGTATGGAAACAATAAAATATACTATATTTTCCTATTTTTTCTTCGCTCGCTTCGCTCGCGTATCTTAATACAACATTGCCTTTTGAGATGTACTCGTACACAACACAGAGTGCACGCAATTTAAACGTTCCCGCCTTCCCTTACTGTAATAATTCGGCACTATATAACATGATCATGTTGATGCGCTGTAAAACCCATACAAACAAACACATCAGTCAATTAATTTCCTTTGGGTACATTTATACGACAACAAATATGGCTGCGCCGTCAAGTCCCAAACGCCCCAAGAAACAGAAGAGTTTGCACAGTTTCTTTAGCAACAAAGAAAAAGAAAGAAGGTAAGCAATTTTAAATTGGTTGATCTAGGCAAATATGACTTGTTCACTGTTCCACCATGCATGTAGATATGATGCAATTGGAGCATATGTTTGTCGTTTAAATATCACGGATTTCTTCAAGCGCCGTGGATATTTGCCTCGAATCAGAGAGATAAATACTGAACGTACGATAACGACATTGATCGCCGTGGAAAGGTATCAAAATTCCCCTTTGAATGCACTATATTTCGACAAAATCGGTTGAATAATAAAATACTTACGGCTATTTTTCTGTGTTTTGTTTACACTTTCTTTCTCCAATTATTAGCGTAAAATGACGTCACGAGTCACATGGGATGGCCACACTGTTGGTTGAAGTATGTAATGACAACTCTAAACTGTTGTGCGGATTTGGTAGTCCAGCGGTGAAGGTGTTGAGCTGCAGATCTCAATGCCCATGGTTCAATCCCTGGCTTCGCCAAAAATTTTTTTTGATTTTTCACCGTCATTTTATCATAACGAGGTTTCTATTAGGACGACTAAATTAGTCGTCCTAATAGAAACCTCATTATGATATTAGAACTATAGGTATGCCCCTGGATCTGCTAGTGCAACCTTTAGAGTGATTAAAAGTTACGCCCCCCCCCCCCCCCAACCCAAAATCCATTCTTTAAACCCACTGCCTTTCATTCTTGCAACCACGCTGTCTTTTATTCCAGAGACCCCCTGGATCCACTTTCTTTCATTCTGGAGACCTCTGAACTCAAGTTGTCTTTCATTTCGGAGATCCCCTGGACCCAAGTTGTCTTTCATTCTGGAAACCCCTGGACCCAAGTTGTCTTTCATTCTGGATACTCTCTGGCTTTCATTCCGGATCTATAGGAAAAATTCTTTTTGCCTTTTATCAAGCAAGCTGTATCGGAAATTATAGCTTGGCCATTAAAGATTGATGATCCAGTCTTGTTATTTTCTCAGCCTTTATTTATCAGTAATATATCTAAGCTATTGGTTGATATTATTTTTTAAACGTGTACAGCCTTATTCATCTTAATTTCTCTGTTCGAAGTAAGAACAGTATTACAGTTTGTGCACTTTCATTTAATCTAAACAGCCTTATTGTCTTCTTGGAATTAAACACTTCATCAATTTTCTAAATTCTTTTGTTTGTATATTAATTTGTTACCATATGGAAATTATGCTTGAAAGGAAGCAAAATGTTTTTAGAGGTGTTATTGTACTGTCTGACAAGTCACCTATGTAAATATATGATATGAAATTCCCACCAGACAAATTTGACACAAAACAGCCAAATTGCCCCTTCTGGCTTCAGTGAAATACATTATAAATAATACTGTATGCCATTCTTGATGAGATGTAATGACAAACAAAACATCAACACGCATATTTTTAAGTTCTGGTAAATTGCGTTCTTGAATGCTGAACTATATCACCAACAATCAATTCAAAAAGTTGTTTGACTATCGTGGTAAATTATGACTACAAGCGTGCAAAGCCAGAACCAGTAAAATTACCATTGTGTTTTTTTCTACAAAAAAGGCTTTTTAAAATCTTTAACATCCAAATGGTAATGTTAGCATTCCGATTTTCAGACTGGCTTTGAAACAAATTTTATCTTGACAACTGTTATAAGATAAAGCATCGTTATATATTATAAATGAATAAATAGTTGAGTAATATGAATGACATCACACACAGGTCTGTGTTTATGATTCTTTAAAACTTTGTTAAATTTAACAGCCTTGTTACCGTAATTCACCCTAGAGTTTGGACTTCTTAAAATAATTTAAAAAACTTGCTGTCCGAATTCATAGCAAAATTATCATTTTTGCATTCTGTTTATGTCCAAGATAAGGATAAAACATAGACTATTACCATTTTTCTTTTTGTTTTGCGCAGTACACGCTAATTAAGTAATCCATTGTTATCAATGGTTATTTATTACGCCTATAAGTGTAAATTTCCTATCAAGTTAATTAAACTCCCAACAAACACGAGTTGACCGATTTACACATGCATTCATATGGATAAACACATGTCGGCTACAGATCAAACAGTCACACTGCGTGACGTCACAGCGCACAGGGTTTAGATTAAAGGCGCGTGGTAATAATTTGTTGCAAGGTGATAAATGGAGCAACAATTAAAAAAACTTGCGTTTTGTCTGATGACAATTTTAATTGAATAAAGCGTTAAAAATACCTTCCAGTGTTGTTTTGTCATGAAATATCCAATCACATTTCTAATTAATTTACTCAAAGTTATACCTTGACTAAAAAATATTTTTTAAAGCCCTTTCATGAAGTTTCACCACCAGTCATGGATAAGTTCGTAGTAAGATTCGCTTCTAGTGAAGCTGCTCTCCCTGCATCATGAAAAACATCACCGCTGCCTACAGCACCAACCAAGCGCCCGATCGGTTGCCCAAAGAAACGCCCGCTTGACGGCAAACAGAAACGCTGGTCACTCCGTCCATTGGATCGCGTGAGGATTTTAATAGTGAAAGCGATAGTGCTAGTGTCACTCCCTCAAAGAGGGGTGCGTATCGCAACTTTACTACTAAACAAAAAATGAAGTAGTGAAATTCGCGAAAGAACATGGAGTAAGGTGTGCTGCACGGCAGTTTAAGATCAGTAAGAGTTCCGTGTCGGATTGGTTAAAAACACAACTGCTAGTGTGCCTGCAGGAGAAAGGGTGGATAAACGAAAAGGTGATGATCAGATGGGTCAAGGAAGTCTACCTCCCATTCACAGAGAAGGACCGCTCCATGTTGGTTTTGGACAGTTTCTGGTCACACCTGACGGAAACTGTTAAAAAAACCATGCGTCGAAGCAACTGCGTCCCAGCTGTTATTCACGGGGGTTGTACGTCGAAGGTGCAGCCATTAGACGTCTCCATCAACAAGCCGTTCAAGGGGGAAATCTGGAAGTCCTGGTCGGCATTCATGAGAGCATCCGTTCTCAGCTCCGTCAACCAGGGGAAACATGTGCAAGCAGCGTCCAAGTAACAGGTCGTTGACTGGATCGAAGGCGCCTTTCAGACCAAACAGGCTAACTGCACGCTCATTATTAAGTCGTTCTTGGTTTGCGGTAAAAGCAATTCGTTGTCTGGTTCTGAACACGACATGGTTCCCAACGACGTCGTGTTGAACGAACATGCGCCATTTGACGGGGACGATAGTGACGGCGAATTTGAGGGATTCGGCCCTGAGGATCTCATGGAGAGTATGGACGTCATGTGCGATTATTGTGCGATTCATGTTTCTGCATGGTGTTTACGATCATAGTGTTTTAGCTAAAGCGGAATGGAAGGGCGGCCCGCCCTGCCCTTTTTTGACCCCGCCCCCTTGCCCCTTTTTACACGCCCTGTCATATTTTTCCCGCCCCCTTGCGCCCTCTGGCCATTCAGATCGTTGTTTATCACAAAGTTACGCCCTAAAAGTATTTCATTGGTTAATGTCTCCGTTTCCTAATCTGTCACAGATCAGTGCGTGCTAAGGCACACGACCGTCATCACCACGGGTCGGATTAACGGTAATTCCCGCTTATAAACAGGGTGCTAATTGCTGTTCATTATGACACATTATTCCTTGTCTGAGACATCGAAGTTGTACCTCTAAATGTCGATCTTTGATGCCGATGTTGTTACAAATTAAAATTTAAAATTGAAATTTATTTAACCAAAGACAAGTAAACAACAGCAAAGCTGAATGTGACATTCGTACCCTAATCCTGATCGTACCAAAACAAGATTCGCCCCCTGCACTTAAATGTTTTTAACAGCTCATATTTAACAATAAGACCATTCTGATTGTTTCAAATGGTATTTTTTTAAATGTTTTGTTTTTATTTTAGACGCTTTTTGGAGGTAAACTATACATTGCTAAAAGGAGACTCTAGACAAGTACACTTTTGATAGCCAAAAAAGAACACATTTTAAACATTCCTTTTAGTAAAAGCAATCAAAGTAAATGTGAATTTAAAGTTTTGTGGAATGGCACAATATTTATCTCAGGTTTTACAATAAGTATCTCTTCTCCTTAAAGTCTCCCCACTTCTCCCTAATTTGACTGGTGGGAAAAGTGACTTCTCCCCAAAAAATCAGTCTTGTGAGAGCCCTGGTGACAACAACCCGAGATGTTAAAGAAAGTGTCTGAAGTGAAAATGAACAAGAAAGAAGAATCAAGAGTATTCTGTAGGGATATTACTACAATGTGTGCATGAACATGCATGTGCTTTGATAAGGTACACGGTTGTTTTACAACAATACAAAGCTAATATTGTGCGCATTGTTTTCCCATTTAAGAAAGCACCATGCCCCTATTTTGGCCCACCCTGCCCTTTTTTTGGCCCACCCTGCCCTTTTTATACGCCCGAAGGGTCGTATTATGTTATGGCCTCCATCGTCTGTCCGTCTGTCTGTCCGTCCGTTAGCAATTCCGTATCCGGGCCATAACTTGGTAACTAATAAAGCGATTTTCAAATAACTTTATACAAATCATCACTACATTAAAAGGATGTGTCGCGCGCAATTTCCAGGTCCATACCTCAAAGACTAGAATCACCATGGGGGTGCGTTAGCAAATCCGTGTCCGGGCCACAACTTGGTCACTAATAAAGTCATTTTCAAATAACTTTATACAAAGCATCATTACATTAAAAGGATGTGTCGCGCGCGCTTTCCAGGTCCATACCTCAAACACTAGAATCACCATGGGGGGGGGCGTTAGCAATTCTGTGTCCGGGCCACATCTTTGTTACTAATAAAGTGATTTTCAAATAACTTTATACAAATCATCACTACATTAAAAGGATGTGTCACATGCAATTTCCAGGTCCATACCTCAAAGTCTAGAATCACCATGGGGGGGACGTTAGCAATTCCATGTCCAGGCCATAACTCAAAGACTAGAATCACCAATGGAGGGCGTTAGCAATTCTGTGTCCGGGCCACATCTTTGTTACTCGTCCGTTAGCAATTCCGTGTCCGGGCCATAACTTGGTAACTAATAAAGCGATTTTCAAATAACTTTATACAAATCATCACTACATTAAAAGGATGTGTCACGCGCAATTTCCAGGTCCATACCTCAAAGACTAGAATGACCATGGGGGGTCATTAGCAATTCTGTGTCCGGGCCACATCTTTGTTACTCGTCCGTTAGCAATTCCGTGTCCGGGCCATTACTTGGTAACTAATAAAGCGATTTTCAAATAACTTTATACAAATCATCACTACATTAAAAGGATGTGTCGCGCACAATTTCCAGGTCCATACCTCAAAGACTAGAATCACCAGGGGGGGGCGTTAGCAATTCTGTGTCTGGGCCACATCTTTGTTACTAATAAAGTGATTTTCAAATAACTTTATACAAATCATCACTACATTAAAAGGATGTGTCACATGGAATTTCCAGGTCCATACCTCAAAGTCTAGAATCACCATGGGGGGGATGTTAGCAATTCCATGTCCAAGCCATAACTCAAAGACTAGAATCACCATGGGGGGGCGTTAGCAATTCTGTGTCTGGGCCACAACTTTGTAACTCGTCCTTTAGCCATTCTGTGTCCGGGCCATAACTTGGTAACTAATAAAGCGATTTTCAAATAACTTTATACAAATCATCACTACATTAAAAGGATGTGTCGCGCGCAATTTCCAGGTCCATACCTCAAAGACTAGAATCACCATGGGGGGCTTTAGCAATTCTGTGTCCGGGCCACATCTTTGTTACTCGTCCGTTAGCAATTCCAGGTCCATACCTCAAACACTAGAATCACCATGGGGGGGGGGGCGTTAGCAATTCTGTGTCCGGGCCATAACTTGGTAACTAATATAGCGATTTTCAAATAACTTTATACAAATCATCACTACATTAAAAGGACCTCAAGCCGAATCTTCTTCGGGCGTATAATGCTCCGTTTCGCGGTGCTCTTGTTAATTCCTGGCTAAAACACTAGATCATTGCAAATTCATCACGTTAAATACTTAACTGCTATAAATAAAATGTGTTGACTTTTATTTAAAATGTGTTGACTTTTATTATTCTATTGATGAGTATTGCTGTACGATTATCATCATTATTATTTTTTTATGTTATTAAATGCAAGTTAAATAAATGCTTCATATTGTCTATAAATGTGGTACAAACATGACATGTCTTTGTTTAAACCCCTGATCGCCTGTGTTGTTTCTTTAATCCTCCCATAAATATATATTACTCTTCCCCCTTCTATAGGCAATAAATCGTTAAGGCTGGTTTGTAACCAATTAACTTGTAGTGGTGTATAAGGTAATCTAGCTGGAGGCAAATACATTGAAAAGATAACGATCAATCGTCATCTGTGGAACTTGTTTTGGGCAACTGAAAGTTTTGATTGATGTGTGTCTAAAAATTAGGTACCCAAAATAAATATTTTTAGCTCGACTATTCGAAGAATAGGTGGGCTATACTACTCGCCCCGGCGTCGGGAGTCCGGTTAAAGTTTTAGGGCAAGTTGGGATTTTCACTTATAAGTCCAATACCCTACATTCAATTGACTTAATACTTCATGCAGTTGTTCAGGGCCATCACATGATGAGGTTAGATAACTCCATATTATTCTTTACTCAGATTATGGCCCCTGATTGACTATTGAACTTAGGTTAAAGTTTTAGGGCAAGTTGGAATACTTATTAATAACTTCTATATCCTTTGTTCAATTGACTTAATACTTCACACAGTTGTTCAGGACCATCACACAATGAGGTAACATAACTCCATATTATCCTAAATACAAGTTATGGCCCCTGTTTTAGGGCAGGGCCTAAAAAAAATACATTTGGTTTGGGTTACCCGACCCTACCAACGGAATAGGCGCCGACCCTACCGTTTTTATAGTCAGTTTGAAAAAAAAAAATGAAAAACTAAAAAAAAAAAATATTTTTTTTTTCGTTTTTTTTTTTAATTGATTTTCAATATGTAGTTTAAACCTTAAATGCTTATACAGAAGATAACTTTAACACCATTCTCCAATGATGAAAATGATATTCTTATATAAAGCCTAATAAAAAAAAAAAAAAAAAAAAGCCTACCTACCCTACCTATTTTTGAGAAGGATGTAACCCTAACCAAACATTATTTTTTTTTAGGCCCAGGTTAAAGTTTTAGGGCAAGTTGGGATTTTCACTTAAAACTGCAATACCATTCATTCAATTGACTTAATACTTCACACAGATGTTCAGAGCCATCACATAATGAGGTTAGATAACTCCATATTATCTTTTATACAAATTACGGCCCCTGATTGACTATGGAACTTAGGTTAAAGTTTTAGGGCAGGTTGGGATATTGTTTAATAACTTCTATACCCTTCATTCAATTGACTTAATACTTCACACAATTGTTCAGGACCATCACCCAATGAGGTTACATAACTTCATATCCTTAATACAAGTTATGGCCCCTGATTGACTTAGGTAAAAGTTTTAGGCAAGTAAAAGTTAAGAGCAAGTTTTAATAAAAAAAACTTTTATACCGTTCATTAAATGCACTTAATAAAATTTAAAATTATTTACGACCATCTTACAACAAGAAACATAACTCTGTTTTAAGACTAAATACAAATTATGGCCCTTGAATTTTTTATTTTTTTTTAATTTCCTTTAAAAGGCATATTTGTATATTCTTAACCACATTTTCATAATGGGAAATCAAGTAATTTGAATGACTTGCGTCATTGTTTGGGCGGGCTGGTGGGAGGGCCGCATCAAAGTCACTTTATGTAACGAATAATTTTAGTTAGGTTTGACATAAAGAGACCAAACTTGGTATTATTACATCGTTATTGTATTCTAAGTCAAAGCGGCATAGTTCAGCGCGCTGTCTTACGACGGCTCTTGTTGAAAATAATTATGGGTGTCTGAAATTTTAAAGTGTCTGAACTCTAAGATGAATTACAGTAACTTTAAAAGGTGAAATATTTGATGTTTTTTACCCCCCGCCTAATTGAAGGTTTCGGGAATTTTCCTGTCTGTCTGTCACATTTTTTCTGTCTGGAACCATATATAGCTACGGATTGATCAGATGAAGCTCAAACTTAGTCGGAATATCTCCGTTCATAAAATCTTATAAATGTGGGTCACATGGGGTCAAAAAACTATGTCACTATGTCAAGTCTTAGGAAAACACTAGAGACATCATGTTTGATCCAACTTTTATGTTTTCCTTTATAAACTCTTGGTTTAATTTGAAACTAGGTCCTGTGGTGTTAAAAACTGGGTTACTAGTTTAAATCTTAGAAAACCCATCGAGGGGTTATATTTATGTTGGGAACACGCTAGAGACCTTAATATATATGGTCCAATTTTCATGAAACTTGATCAGGCAGTTTTCCTTGATTTTATGTAGGCCAATTTCGAAACTAGGTCATATGGTGTCAAAAACAAGGTCACTAGGTCAAATATTGGGGAAAAATGTAAGGAGCATACTAGAGGCAATATGACCAGTCCTTTATTTATGAAACTTAATCAAAATGGTTTCTTTCAAAAATCATGTCCAAAACCAAATATTGTTTGGTCAAACTTGAATCAAACATTTGGTCAACTCTTAGAGAAAACTTGTGAACAGAGGCAATATATACATGTATATACTCCATTTTTCATGAAACTTAATTAGAATTTGCCTCTGTAAAATCTTTGCTTAAATTGAAACTATGTCACATGGGATCAAAAACTAGGTCACTGAGTCAAATCTTGGCAAAACCATGAAAACACTCGAGAGGCTATATTTTTAAAATATTTCTGGTTCAATCTGGCCTTGATGAAATATTTTTATTAATTTGAAGCTGGGTAATGTGGAGTTAAAATCTAGGTTACAAGGTCAATTCTAAATGCTGCACTATATATGATAGTATTTGATTTCAAATTGTTGCAACCAACACTCTAAGGCTATATTCTTGCAATATTTCTGGTCAAATATGGCCTTGATGAAATATTTGATTGGTTTGAAACTGATCAAATCGAAATGCTACATAATGAACGATAATATAATGTTATTAATTAGGTGATTTCATATTGGCCTAGTTATTTGTCCGAGGTTAGCTGTATTTGCCTGAGCCCGAAATTAATAAGTATTTTATTAACCCTTAGGCTGCTGATGGCGATTTTAAAGGCTTTGCAAACAGCTTGGAACCAGACCAGACGCCGAGTAACTCGGCGTCTGGTCAGGTTCCAAGCTGTTTGCCACTCAGTCAATATATCCCCAAAGTTTTAAGTAAATTGAAAGAAATTTAGAATAAACCAGATGACATTTTTGAGCAGACGACAATTTACCCAGCATGCAAAGGGTTAATTAACTAATTAACTATTACCATTTGGGTTAAAAACATTCTTATAACTTACCTTTAGTTCACAGTGAAGCCGTATTTATCCCTTATTCATTCATGATGTATGCTTTTCTTGACTTGACTTTGCTGATTTTGACATGCATCCTTAAAGTAACACAGCACATACTTATGAATAAAGCACTGTACATTGTAAGAAAGCTTGTCTTTTCGTCTTAATTTCGTAAATCGTTTGCCAAAACGTCAAATGTTTCACCTTTGTCGTCCATTTTGTCAGTGTACAAAATCGTAATAGTCGTAAAATCCACAAATGGGTTAAATACAACTGTAATACCAAACCGTACAAGGTGGTTCAATCATTCAATAGGTTCAAGTATTCCAAATAGGTTTATACGAAGCACAAACTTTCCAAAACATTTGGAAAACAAAAACAAAATGGCTACCTTTAAAAATAATTTCCGGCATATTTCTCATATTAGGCGAGTTTCGACAGCCAATGAAAATGGCAGAATTTCTCAAATCCTATTTTGGCGAGTTTTTTAGCTAATCAAAACGGAGGAAACTCATATGGGACGAGATTTATTGATATTGGCCGAGTTTGGTCGATATTGAGCGAGTTCTGGCATATATTGTCTTCAGTTGTCTGGTATTGGTACCGCAATTGTCTCTGTATCTTGCCAAATACGTAATAGTTGATTAATAATGAACAATATTCTTTTATTTTAACCAGTTTCTTACAAATTCATAACTCATATCCAATGTTTATAAGAGTCCATCAGTATTCACTCTGTAACCATATTGCATATTTTGATCAATAAATTTGCTTGTTTATGCTAAGGTTAGGTTGTTAAACATATTAAAGCTTTCAATGGGTACTTTGGATAAATAAAAATAAAGAACCAGATATTGGATGGCTGTTAGAGAAAGGTACCAATTACCATCTTATATACTAGCTAAATATTGATCTCAGAGGTTAGCCCAATTTTGGCAGTTCCATTTTGTGTTATCTGATGAATTATTTTGTTACATATAAAAGACAAGGCTGAGTGAGTAGGAGATCTTTTGTAAGGAAATACCTAACAGTCTCAGAAATGACCAATTGTTAAAGGGACTGTACACTAGATCACTGAGTCAAATCTTGGCAAAACTATGAAAACACTCGAGAGGCTATATTTTTGCAATATTTCTGGTTCAATCTGGCCTTGATGAAATATTTTTATTAATTTGAAGCTGGGTAATGTTGAGTTAAAATCTAGGTTACAAGGTCAATTCTAAATGCTGCACTGTATATGATAGTATTTGATTTCAAATTGTCGCAACCAACACTCTAAGGCTGTACACCAGATTGGCACCAATTTTTTTTTTCTGTAACGAATCTCAGGACAATTATTTGATAAACTGTTTTACTCGTTGATATCATAAGTGTAAAAAAGAATACCAAAAAAAATTAAAAAATGTGAAGACCGTGTTCAAACCGGTGTCACCAAAATTGCAGTCCAGTTTTGTATCCACTTTTAGAGGCTTTCTCTAAACGGGTGATATAATTAAGCTATGCACCTAACTCGGTAATATCACCTGATAACATAAACTAGCCAATCACGCATAAGGAATGAATTCTACTAGGTAGATATACCCAGTAATCTTTTTTAATGGAAAAATACGAAAACACTGCGAAAAAGAATTAATTGTTAACTATGCAGTACTTCAGTTAGTTAGATTCAATGCATTGTACACATTGATACCAAGATTAAATCAGTTTTCGACAATTTTCTTTCTTTTTTTTCGCTATTTCATCATATGAAGTACAGTCCCTTTAAAGTTCTGAGTCAGTGAATTATTTCAGTTAGTAAAGATACAAAATAAGTTAATGTAGTTTATTTTTAGCTTAATTGCTGTGTTTTTTATCAAGTATTATATCAGGTCTAAAATAACACTGCGAAACTCCACGGACACTTGAAAAGAATCTATGCTAAAATGAATTTTGTTTTAATAAAATTTCAATTGATTATGATGGCTACAGTGAATTGCTGTTATTTTTTTTCCTCTGCCCTTTTAATCCATTTTTCATTCTCACTTCCGAAAAAAAATACTTGTTAAACTTTAAAACCTTATGTTATGCATGAATTTTTAATAGCATACAAGAAATGCAGTCGTATTTGCCCGTGCATTTAAAGACATGATTTTTTGCATTTGTTGACTATGTTTGATTATATCATGATAATAAGTTTCATATAATTTTACACTTCATTGTATTGATCACTCCAATGAAGCCAAACGTCATGGTTTAGAATGAGGTAAAATGTCTGCTGTTTTGTGCCTGAAGAAACTTTGAAGGTTTTAAAAGCAATGAAGTAACATAGCTGAGATATATTTCATAAGACCCCATATTCCGTTATCTATTGTATCTAATAAGTGTAGAAAAAATATATTGACATGGACAAAATCAAGTGCAGGGAAAACATTTGATTTCCATCAATGTCTCCTTAAGGAACATTTTAATACAAAAACTAGGTCAACAAGAAATCTTCAGGGATTTTGTAAGCTTGCCACCATTGAAGGCTGTATTGATTACTAGTACATCAGAACATCAAACTCAAGTAATAAAATACTAGTTCAGTTGTGATTATTCCACCATTAATTAGTACAGGAGGAAGTCAATAATTTAAAATCAATTTTTGTTTAACAAATGTTCAAGGTAAATATGTACAGTTTATTGAATTAATGATGAGTTAGTACAGTAATATTGCCATCGTTCAACAAGGAGGTTGTTCAGGAACTGTCCATCGGTCAAGGTAGAGACTTAGTCCTGACTTTTTTTCCTTCTATTTTCATATTAAATATACCAACGATGGAGCGAAATCTTAAACCGGCAGCTCAGTCGGTAAAGATCCATGTTAGTGTTTTAAAACCAGCAGCTTAGTGGGTAGAGCTCCATGCTAATGTTTTGGCAATCATAGGTTTGAGACCAGCAGCTTAGTTGGTTAAAAACTGTTATAGTGTTCTCAAACCAGCAGCATAGTGGGGTCTTTCTGAGCTAAACTACAACAGATGTGGACAAACATGACAAAATTTCAAAATAGTTTTTAGGTACTTTTTCCAACTAATTATCTTAGCTGAATCATTTAACTAGATGTTGGCAGTGAATAGAAGATAGTTGAAATGCATTTTGAATAATAATAAAGAAAATTCTACTGGCACTGAAAAGTTGCGGACGTTTTGTTGACAAACTTAATTTATGATTGTATTTACCAATATAATTTATAATTGAATGAACTTTATTTAATATGCAAAGACCATTGAGAAGAATTAACTAAACAGTTACATATTATTGTTCTTGATGTGCAGTTCAGGAAATAATGTTATTTACCTATTGTTGCGAATGTAATTCAAAAGTCAATATAATATGTAAAAGTATTGAATACTTATGTTTTGTACCACATTTGACAGCCATGTACACATTGCACTACTTATTGGCAATACATTTGTATATTTGGGCAACTATTTATAAACATTGTACTTTTGAATATTTCATAATGTGTGTGAATAGGTATGGATGTTACCCTTGACATTTTGACACTTCAAAGTAACATCGCAACACCAAAACTCAACAATACAGTTTCACAGTTTAAAAAACACTTGCAGTGTACTGTAAATGACTGGGTATTAGACACACTTTTTTCCCTCAGATTTTGATGTAAAAAAATGCCTGTATCTAATAACCAGTAACAAGCTTATGAACTTTTTTTCTGAGGTCGATTTTAGGCTGAGAGTTTGTTTAGATTTATGTAGGAAGGGATGTTACTCGCGTCATATCGATCAAGTATATGAGGAAGAATTCACTGTCCAGCTTGTTTTGTTACATCACAAATTGCTTGGTGTCCACATATTTTTATTTTTTTTATCAATAGTTCAGTAAGTTCTTTTACATGCTACTGCATTTGTTTTTGTCACTTCTAAAATACCTTAGAAGATTTAAATAAAGCAATTCACACAAAAAAAGTAATGAGCCTTCAATTTATTTAAAAAATTGGTGATGTAACGATGACATTCCACTATAAATGGAACCCTTTCTTGTTGTAAACATTTGCTTTATTATGCCCCCCTTCGAAGAAGAGGGGTATATTGCTTTGCACAGGCATGTCGGTATGTCGGTCGGTCGGTCGGTATGTCGGTCGGTCCGTCGGTAGACCAAAGCTTGTCCGAGTGATAACTCAACAATTCCTGGACGTATGGTCATCAATCTTCACATGAAGGTTGGGTGTGACCAGTAGATGACCCCAATTGATTTTGGGGGTCAACGGGTCAAAGGTCAAGGTCACAGTGACCTTTAATGGTAAAATAATTTTAAAGCTTGTTCGAGTGACCATGGCCCTCAAACGTGACATGGAGGTTGGGCCTGACCAGTAGATGACCCCTATTGTTTTTGGGGGTCATCAGGCCACAGGTCAAGGTCACAGTGACCTTGAATGGTAAAAGATTGTCCGAGTGATAACGTGACAATCCCTGCACCCATGGCCCTCAAACTTGACTTGGAGGTTTGGCCTGACCAGTAGATGACCCCTATTGTTTTTTGTGCTCAATGGGTCAAAGGTCAAGGTCACAGTGACCTTGAATGGTAAAAGGGTGTTCGAGTGATAACTCAACAATGCCTGCACCCATGGCCCTCAAACTTGACTTGGAGGTTGGGCCTGACCAGTAGATGACCCCTATTGTTTTTGGGGGTCATTGGGCCAAAGGTCAAGGTCACAGTGACCTTGAATGGTAAAAGGTTGTCCGATTGATAACTCAACAATGCGTGCACCCATGGCCCTCAAACTTGACATGGAGAATTGGCCTGACCAGGAGATGACCCCTATGGTTTTTGGGGGTCATCTGGCCAAAGGTCAAGGTCACAGTGACCTGGAATGGTAAAAGGTTGTCCGAGTGATAACTCGACAATGCCTGCACCCATGGCCCTCAAACTTGACTTGGAGGTTAGGCCTGGCCAGAAGATGGTCCCTATTGATTTAAGGGGTCATTGGGCCAAAGGTCAAGGTCACAGTGACCTGGAATGGTAAAAGGTTAACCGAGTGATAACTTGACAATGGCTGCACCCATGGCCCTCAAACTTGATTTGGAGGTTGAGCCTGGCCAGAAGATTGTCCCTATTAATTTTAGGGGTCATTGGGCCAAAGGTCAAGGTCACAGTGACCTTGAATGATAAAAGGTTGTCCAAGTGATAACTCAACAATGCCTGCACCCATGGCCCTCAAACTTGACATGGAGGTTGGGCCTGACCAGTAGATGACCCCTATTGATTTTAGGGGTCAAAGGTCAAGGTCACAGTGACCTTGAAAGCAAACTCGACAATTCTTGGACCTATGGTCATCAAACTTGACATGAAGGTTGGGCCTGCCAAGTAGATGACCCCTATCGAATTTGGGGGTCATCAGGCCAAGGTCAATGTCACAGTAACCTTTAATGCAAAAAAGTTAACAAATCTTCCCCCAATGATATCTCGACAATGCCTGAACCTATGATCATTAAACTTGACATGGATGTTAAGCCTGACCAGTAGATCACCCTTATTGATTTTAGGATTCATAGAGCCAAAGGTCAAGGTCACAGTGATCTTGAATGGTAAAAGGTTGTCCGAGTGATAACTCAACAATGCCTGAACCCATGGCCTTCAAACTTAACTTGGAGTTGCATCTGACTTGTAGATGACCCCTTATGATTTAAGGGGTCATCGGGTCAAAGGTCAAGGTCACAGTGACCTTGAACGAAAAAAACTTGTCTTTTGATAACTTGACAATGCCTGCACCCATGGCCGTCAAACTTGACATTTAGGTTTCTGGTGACCAGCTAATGACTCTGGATTTTGAGTTCATAGAGTCAAAGGTCATGACGGTCATAACACACTTTATCCTCACACTTTAATGGTCATAATCTTAAAACAGCAACAAATCGGCTGTCATTTCGGTACATGCATATTTCATTCAATTGTCCATATAATCCTGACAACTTGGCGCTCAGGGGGGGCATAATGTTTGACAAACATCTCTTGTTATAATTTGTAATGCTTTGTCACATAAATAGTTGATTTTTATGCAGAAAAACCAAGCAAACCATGCCGAGTTTTGAAGCATACAATCGGTTTTAGGACTTTACATCCAGATGTAACTGGACACAAAGGCGCACATCAAAGAGTCAAGTTATATACTTTTGTGACAGTAATATGAGCTATTTGAGGCTTATTTCTTGTATATGTCTCTTGATTATTGCGTAACACAGGTACATAACATGTTTATACATTCTTTCTTACTAGCACTAGAGACTTAAAATGCTTTTCAAAATTATTTGGACGTAACTTGGGACTCTTTTACCCAAATGTCAAAATCGGTAATGAATGGTGTCGCCGTTACGTATTTGTGTAATTCGTGTAATAAGAGCTGTGTGACAACAGGCATTTTTTAAGAAATTCCCAATTATCTGGTTAATATTTACTCAGTTTATATGCAAAATTGCGAATTATGACTGCTTAAAATAAAGCGTGTACCGATGTAAACACAATGACTTCGTAGACGTAACATAAGACACCGTAGACGTAACATAAGACACCAAAATACCAGCTTTGGATCGATCTTTACAACACATTTGAACTGAACGCGCGTGAAATCGAATGTTTTAAACCTCAAGACAATTGAGACAAATCATTAGTTTGTGCACCTGTACAGGCGAAATATACAAGCTGCATCAGTTAATGTCATGAAACTGAATGAAATAAGCCCACCTCGAATCTGTTAGGACGTAACTTCCACGACAACACTTACTCATGCTTTGCTTGTTCCGCCATCTTGGATATACTACACAGTATCAATGCGCGCGTTCGGTGCTACTTTTCTGTCACAGTGTTAGCTATATGCCACACAGTTAAAGTTTGTCGAAATAGACAAAGGGCTGTGTACATGAACAAAATCTGAATAATTTGTGACGTAACATTTGAGACACGACTTTAGGCGAAATATTTCGGTCGATCAATACACGTTTTGTACGTATTTATGGAAACTATTGTTTTCATCAAATGAACACCTAACCTCGGTAAAATTAAAAACAGGTCACTTAAGTGAATTATACATGTCTGTTGTTGTCAAAAAACCAAGCGATTCGAGACGTAACATATATGACACGAAATGTTACGTCATGTTTTCTTTAGATAAAATCGGGATTTATATGTTTTCAACTCTTCCAAATGCTTATTTGGCAAATGGACGTTGGGAAATATACCTTTCTATAAAGATAAATCGTCTGAAGCGACCAAAAGTCCAAAGCGCTGAAGGAGGCAATATCAGTTTTCTGAACCCACGGTAAAAATGTTCATCAAATGTCCAACAAAACTGACCAAATTTTATAAAAAATAACTAGTTCCTGTATTTTTAAAAATTATTATTATACACATATAAAATTCCATCAATGTTGTCTTTCTAATGATTACAACACTGGAAGCATAGAAAAAACGCAAACTACAACTAAATCCAATTATTTGAGATGTAACTGAAAATGCAGGACAGTGAATTCTTCCTCATATACAGGTTAAAACGGCAGTTGAAGATCGGGATACAGGTTATGGTAAGACGTTTATAATTTAAAAAATAAATATATTGTACGATTTAAATTATTAAATGTTATTTTGAATATAACAATAAATAAACGCATATGAAAAAGCAAAGTTGGACACTGTCAAAATAAGGTGTGAAAAACTCGCACTGCCTGATTAACATACCAATACTACAAACTGATGCAATAATGGTCTTGTTTTTTCGCACTTTTCCACGTTCTTTATTCTTTTCTGTAGGTGTTGACATTTTGAGAACAAACCCGTACAATATCTGGTTTTTGCATAACTTCACTTTTCATTCTCGACAGGTTATTGTTTACGATATACTGTCAGAAAGAAATCTTACAAATTGTCATAAAAGGTACTTTTCAGTGCCATCCAGAAACAAATTGTCACACTCAGTACTTTTCAGTGCCTATCCTAACATGAAACGAATAGAAATGAAACATATTTTGCATTATCATTGTACCTTTCCAGGGATGTGATTTGTCCGCGGATTTGCGGAATTCAGCGGATATAATGGCCACAGAGTCCCCCCCCCCCCCCCCCCCCCCCAAAAAAAAATATATATATATATTATTTTTTCCTGAAAAAAAATGTTTTATTGCTTTCAGTTGTTTAAGTTAATATTCAAGTATGCTTCAAATTTAAAGTTAGGAGAGCCCTCAAAAGAGCTAAAAAGACATTTTTTCTTCTACAGCAGTGCGCTTTAGACCCCAAGAGCGCCCCATAAACCCATGGCCGAACATGTTTCAGCCCTCCAGCTGCCAGGTCAATCACATCCCTGCTTTCAGGTGGCACCGTAGTGCTGGGTGAATGCGGTGGGTTTGTCTTCCCTTTAAATTTAGCAGGGAATGGGCCTTACCTAGGGTACCTGGGGTGCGGGGGCATTTTTCGGGGATTTTACTCTTTTAAGTCCCTCAGGGTGGGGATTTTAGCCCTGGTTGGCATGACCTAAAGTCAAAGTCCCCGCTAATCCCCAGACCTGGGGGTGCTGTGGTTACAAATGACAGGTGCATTACTTCCCTCTCCTATATACTATGATGCTTTGTAACATACAGTACACTCCACGCGGAACTACCACTTTCCGTTTTCCTCGGCGGATTTCGGTCATCGCGGACACAACATCCAATTGATCATAATCCTCTTTCCTCGGCGTTTTTACTCGTTCACCCACCGAGGCTGATCAGTGGACCGTATAATTACAATCGCCGCGTTACTCGGAGGTAAAAACACCGCGAAACTCGGAGGAAAACCGATAAGAATCTCCCACTATATCTAATTTTGTTTAATTTATTTGATAATTTTTGCTACACCCGTAATTGTTTATAAAAATAATTTATTTCGCGTACCTAATTTATGGACACCCAAAGAACATCAATCGTAACTTTCACACTTACCAAGTTTCACAGACGAAGATTATTGATTTTCATCTTTTATCCTGGCTAGATTACCTAACCGTATAGTACACCACTCTGACAAGTTAATTAGTAAATACCCATCTTAAATGATGTATTGCATGTAAAAAGAGAAAGTGTGAAATATTTATTGGAGGATTAAATAAACAACAAGGGCAATCAAGGGATTAAGAAAACAAAGACATGACATTTTTGTAAAACAAACTTTAAAACTTATACCACACTTATAGACTGTAAGAAGCAATTATGTACAGTTATACTTATTGAATCAACAATAAAAGTCAACACATTCAATGATATAGGTAACTAATTAATGTGATGAATTAAAGTTGGAAATACAATACTCCAGTTACATTCGAAAACACCACTCAGACGCATTAATCCTGCATAACAATATACATGCTCTCCATGAGATCCTCGTGGGTAAAACTGTGAGTTATGTGACGTCACACAGAGTGACTGTTTGATCTGAAGCCGATAGAATGTGTTATTCATTTCAATGCATGTATAAAATGGTGTTTAATGGGATTTTAATTAACTTGATAAAGGATTTACATTTCTATGCGTAATAAATAAGTTCAGAACCATTGATAACTACGGATAAATTAATAAGTCAGGTAAAATGCAAATTAGGAAAAAAAGACCGAAATATATTCACACTTACAAAGTTCTCAACACCTTCATTACTCCAATCTAATTTAAGTTCTCAACACCTTAATATAGTAAGAGAAAGATAACAATAACAAACACAAATGCACGCTATGGTATATCTTTTAATTACATAATGTGAAAAACAACAGTTGTTAGACGATGCTGATGAAAATTGATATGGAAATTTTCGATAATTGTTTTTAAAAAGAAACTTACTGTACTTTGAAAAATTAATTATCTAATTATTTAATACTGTTTTAACAGAAGCAATGTACTGTAGTAGCTATGCACAACACGCGGAGTTCCGCGATTAGGTCAATAAATCGATATGATCACCGGCGCTACCGGCAATAAAACCCTCCATAGAAAATGATTAACTCGGTGCAACTCGGCGAAATTGAGCGAGGAAAAAGGTTGCGTACTCGGCGGAAGTCCGCGATAAATTAAAAACGCCTCCGAGTCACCGAGGAAAGTGGTAGTTCCGCGTGGAGTGTACTGTATAAGCAATGAAGATGGATAGATATTGTGATCCTTGTGCACCCATGCTTCCTGATTTGTTAGACAATATACTTATTTGCGCCGTTTATAATTTGCGTTCTGAGACGGGAAATAACAAATGGAGACATACATGTTTCAACGGAACTTTTATTTCACCCAACAAATATTCATGATTGTAAGCACAATATGCCTACTTAATGTATTAAATGTACCCATTTTCAATGTGTTCACCCCTTTCAATGCCTGTGAGATCAGAATACACCAAGATCAGACAGGAGGGTCTACTCTGTTTATGGATTTTTACACTATCATATTTTCACCAAACCAAATTGAAGTTTACTGATAATCAGGACACAAATAATACACTCTAGAGTGAAACACAAAAACGGATGAAACAGCTAGGTCTTTGACTATATTAGAAAAACAAGAGCTGTTGTAAGACAGCGCACTCAACTATGCCGCTTTGACTTAGAAGTGAATACAATAATGATGTGATATGTGCTTGTCAAAAGCAATAAAACAATCAAATTAAAAAGGAGAATAAGAATCGCAATGTGACAAATCCGGATTTTTAATGATTGGCAGAAGAGATTCAGTTTCAACTGCTTTCTTCTATTTTTGTAACAGTGACCTTGATCCTAAGTGCCCCAAACCTGAAACATGAAAGTCCTCCATAAACTCTTCCTATATATCAAGTTATAACTCTCAGGGACCAAAACATAATCCGAGAAAGGTCTCTATAAACTCTTACTATATACCAAGTTTGGTCACAATTTGTTGACCCTTAATTAAGTTATTCAATACCAATCCTTCTTTATTAAAAGTTACCCTGACCTTGATCCTAGGGGCCTCGAATGCATTCCTATAAATGTCCTCGATAATTTTTTTGTTTATACCAAGTTTGATCTCTTTTTGTCAAACCTAGCTAAAATTATTCTATACATAAAGTGACTTTGGCGCTGCCCTCCTACCAGCCTGCCCGAACAATGATGCAAGTCATTCAAATAACTTGTTTTACCTTTATGAAAATTTGGTTAAGTATATAAAAATGTGCCTGTCAAAAGAAATTAAAAGAAATTTAAAAAAAATAATCAAGGGACATAATTTGAATTGAGGGTTAAAATAGAGTTATGTGACCTTATTGCAAGATGGTCCTCATAATTATGCGAAGTCTTACATGCTTTGAATGATTGTTATAGAAGTTGTTTTTCTTTAAATCCCAACTTGCCCTAAAACTAACCGGAGACAATCCGGGGCCATAACTTATATAAAGGATAATATAGAGTTATGTAACCTCATTGTGTGATGGTCCTGAACAATTGTGTGAAGTATTATGTCAATTGAATGAAGGGTATAAAAGTTCAATAAATATCCCAACCTGCCCTTAAACTTTAACCCAAGTTCCAAAGTCAATCAGGGGCCATAATTTGTAATAAGGATTATATGGAATTATCTAACCTCATTATGTGATGGCCCTGAACAACTGTGTAAAGTATTAAGTCAATTGAATGAAGGGCATTGAGCTTATAAGTGAAAATCCCAACTGGCCCTAAAACTTTAACCGGACGCCACCGCCGACCCTGATGCCGGGGCAAGTAGTATAGCCCTCCTGATTCTTCAAATAGTCAAGCTAAATACAATGAAGTAATGTTCATCATTAAGAATCCACTTTTGCCAGGGGGGGGGGGGGGGGGGGGGAGGACACTGTTAACTGCACCCAAATTCCAAAAGCTTTTATCACCATCAACAACCTGAAGAAGAGAAGAAATGCATTGAGATATGCGTTTGTCATTAACATATATCAGAGATTAGTACAAAGGGTATTATGGCCATTAGTTTGCAAACTTAAATTTCACCAATGTATTGATTTTGAAATTGATATGGTATATTAGAGGCTGAGCTAGGTTAAAATTCAGTATAAATTTTATACAACAGTTTGCCACAGTCTTCAGCAACATCTAAACATGTTCAAATATGTCAAGAATTACGTACATGTATACCTCGAGGGCTGAGTGCGAAACTGTTCCATCTGCATTTTTGTAAATTGTTCAGGAGAAGCTAAAAACTGTTTATTTTTCTTATTAAGGCTTTTCTTGTTACTATATTCAGAAACTTGGTTCAAAATGATGTCAGAAATATAGGTATGACTCAGACTTTAACCAATGCCTTTTTAAAATATGTATTTATTACAATATGTTACTTAGAACAGTATCGCGGTCAAAATTGACTAAAATTAAACTCTTATTTCACTGCGAAACTATTCTATATGACATTTTATTTTTAAAAGTATGGTTTATATTGCAATATTACTATTTTAATGATGGTTCATAACTTTATACACAAAATAGTTAAGAAAATTTGTCAATTTTAGGAAAAAAGCAGCAAATAAATACTTTTTGAAATTGAAATTACTGCGAAACTGTCCTATTTGCCGTTTTCGAATTGCCCTTCATATATCAGTTACAAAATGTTTTTACAAGATAAAATGACAAAAATTAAACAACTATGAACTGAAACCATTTTTTAAAATTGAAAACTGAAGTTAATAGTTGAAACATAAGATAAATAACTTTAATTAAGCATGATTTGCAGGGGGAAAAAATATGCATTTCAAGAAACATTTTTCTTCAGTTGAATGAACAAATAATATAATATTATTGCAATGTTCCCGAGCCAGAAACCTGTTTGATCATGAAAAAATGATTGCATGATATCAATATCTATGATGTAAGTTTTTAAAGTAAACTCTAACTATTAACCTTTTTTTTTTTATTGTGAAAAAAGCCTCTTTATGGATATGTTTTACGATTGAGCTAAACATCTGTACAGTTGTACAAAACAGAACAAACCAAAAGTGTGACAACAATCAGTTAAAAAGTGTGACAACATCAGTTAAAAAGACTACAAATATTTGTGTACTCGTTTTATCTGCGATAATGACCAAATCACTGCAATGTCACATCAGTCAGAGTCTAGTGAATCGTGTGAAATTTTGTATGCCGGACTCGATATTTATTCACTTAGTCTTCAGCTGATATGAACAATCATATTGTTTTTGGTGGCCAGTAATAACTATCCTGTGTATCATCCAAATACTACAGTAAAATATCTCTACTAAACAATTTTAATAATAGTTAATGAAGTAAAAAACACTTATTTATTAGTGTTTGACAAGGATATCTCTTAACTAGCCAGCGCGCATGCAAAACGTGTAGATATTAAGAAACTGTATATATATATGACTAAGAGAACAACTTACAGCAAACAATTACATATATAACATTTATTACTTCATATTGAGTCTTAAAATAAGAAAATATCATCAATGATAATATAAAGTACTAGAATTCATGTTATGTGATGGAAAGGCTGCACAGGGGACAAATCATAATTGCAAGTAATATTTTTCAAAAATGTAATAATTTTTGTAACTTAACTATTTTTGGTAAAAAAATTTACAATAAGAGGAACTGTACTTTCAGTAAAGCTTGAAACAATACTGTAAATGTTTGAAAGATTACATTAGAGCCTACAAAATTAAATTTCTAAACAATGGAATAAAATATGTCCACAGCGTGTGATAAAGTTTTTGGTCTCAATGCACCAGTTACCATTAAACACTTTTGTGAACATGTCTAAATTTAAAAGATGCCTCATTGCCTTTGGTATCCTACTCAATAGAATAGTATCTTTTTTATTAGGCATTAGGCCACACCAAATTGATATTTCGTTCCGCGGATTTACCGCTCCTATTTTTTTGAAAATGTAAAAAAAATATTTTTATTTTTTTTGTGCGCCCGCACATCCATTTTGATCGCCAAGCAGATTTTTTTCAGGTAATAATTTATTAAAAGGCTAAAAATAATTACGTATAATTTTTCTACGCTAGTTTTCGTGTTTTTGTAAAGGGAAGTTACCGATGAGTAGTGTTTTTATACTGTATATCGATCGGTTTAGCATGGGTTCAATAAATTCAATCAAAATGGCCGCTTCCGTATAAACAATGTGGCTCGAAGTTTGGAAATTAAATCTTGTTTTTGACAATAAATATGTTTTGAGCGTGCATGAAGTCATTGTTGATCGTCTCATACACTAAAGGATCATTATTGAAAGCAACCATTATGCAATAAAGCATGTGCATCTGAGACTGGTAGCGATTATATTGCGTAATTAGTGACTCGTTTTGAATGGAAATCGGTGGCCCTGCAGTGCCTAGTGAATGTGGTTTTGTTCTCATATTGAAAATTGTCGGGAATGGGCCTCACATAGGTATTCAGGGTTTCGGGGCCATTTGGCAGGGATTGCAGGTCGGGTATTTTACCCAGGTTTTGAGAGACCGGAAGTCAAAGTCCCCGCTATTCCGGACTTGGGGGGGGGGGGCATATACAATTGGCTGGTGCATAAAAACATCTAAATAACCAAAAAAAGTACTCTGAAAAATACCCTGGTTCTTTTTGTTTTAATAAGCACATGTCATTGCATTTCCTGTGATAATAAAAACAAAATTTAGTCTATGTTATATGGAGTCTGATGTTTGATGATGCCATTGTGTAAGTGATCATTATTTACAAAGCCAAAATCAATCCTAAGTTATGTCTAAATACAGTTGCATATTATGTTAAACTGATTCAGGTAGATTTATATAAGTTGTTTCAAACTTTTTACTAAAAACAGAGTTATTTATTATTATGAATGAATGTCATATTAAAGTATGTTTTAATTATATAAGAAATTAGATTTATCCATATAATATGTTAGTACTAAACACGGATAAATAAATAGTATGTATTCCGACATTTTCCCAATGTCCATTAGAGGTTCAGTTCAAGATGGCATTAAAATGGGTTTAAGGGCAATTACTTTGAACAATCTTTCTTATTTATATTGAAAATAAGGAAAAATATTTTTTTCGCTCTTCGCTCGCTTCGGTTTTGATGAAAACTGACAAAAAAATTTTTTTATTTTTTTTTCGCTCGCTCGCTCGCTCCAATTTTTCTTTTGCAAAAATCCGAGGAACTAAACATTAATTTGGTGCGGCCTTATTCAAGAATTAAATTCAAGAAAATTCTCAACTTTTGGTTTCCACAAGGATTTAAATTCATCTGGCTTTGACATGACTTTACTTTGGTCCATTTTTAGGCGCTCAAATTGTCAAAGACATTTCTTGCAACTCCGCATATTGCTTGTGTATACTTAGCTAGCTAGCTGCCTTTTTAATTTTTTCCTGATTTAGTTGGTGTGCCTACTTTTCTTATGACTATGACTGACAGGCACAACCAATTGTGTAATTTTTATAACATGACTTATTTTTAGACCTTCACTTTGGTGTGGCATTCTTTACCAGACCGTTAATTGTGGAGGCCCATGCCATGGAATCCCTCCGAAGCCAATGGGTTGTTTTGGATGTTGTGCTTTTTCTGAACTGATGCTACTTTAACTGTGTGTGTTCATACCTTCTCATTTTAACCTTTCTCCTTTTATTCTGTCTGTCATTTTCTAGACTTTTGTTGTTTCCTCATTTCGCTATATTTTATTTCTTATCTGCCTCTGCTTCTTAAGTTTCTCCTTTTCTTTTATTTGTAAATCATATAGGATCTATTTGTCCTCTTTCTTAGCGTTTGAGCAATACCTGGCAAATTTTGCTCTTTTTCTCAGTATCTCAATCTCTGTCATACATTTTCTGCAACTGTTGATCTTTCCTAAGTCATTCTTTCTTGCACTTCCTATACTTAATTGCGTTAATGTTTTCAACAGTCTTTTCTTCATTTGTTTTCATATTTTCTATGTGATCTCTTTGGAAAAGGAAGCTTAACTACAAGCTTTTCCACTAGGGTACTTATTTCCTGTATAAAATTATAATCTGGTATATTTGCTATCCGTATAAAAAAATTATCCCCTTTGCACTTAATTGAAGCATATAATACCTTGAACATATAAAAGCATTACATGAATAATTTCAATTTGATTTGATGTTTTTTGATTGTAATGATAAAATGAAAATAGAATATTTAAACAAAATATGTTATCTTTTGTGCCTCAATACTGAAACTGTATTTATATTAATTCAATAAACCGTTAAGAGTAAACATTTAATGGCTTTATAATTAAATAATAAATTAAAAGTTTTATAACACACTTACTATCAAGTTGCTAAACTATCAAGTGATGCCTAAATATAACATACACACTTCTCAGAATGTGGAAATAGCACCATATTTGTCAGTTATGACATTTTATTGAAATCTGCTAAAACAGGGTGCACAGGGGACATTGCTTTAAACCATGCAGATGCTTCAAATATCTGTATGTGAGAGGCTGAAAACTGTTTTTGCATATGTTGTAACTTTCTTTTCTGGGAAATACAGCAGAATATCATTTTATTGAAGAAATTATAGAAATCTGACAACAAACAACCGAAAAGGTGCACAGGGGACATTTTGGGGTAATAAGTCATGCATCTGAGTTACGGACAAAATAATGTATTAAATAATAAAACAATGTTATTTATATAAAGCTGGCAGGTTAAAGTTATTGAAATAATATAGTAATTTAATATAAATAGTGCTTAAATGGAATGGTAGTGTTCTCAATGGGAATTGAATATTCTTACATTACATTATAATTTAGGCCAGTGTTTCCAAACTCATGCGCAAACAATTGCCATCAGACAAACATGGGGTCACTGACCTTATAACAACTTTGTAAAACGAAATATTACAAATTTATGGTACTTCCAATAAAGAACTAGTCTGATATGTTCCATCAGGTGTATTGTTGGATAGTTGATTGAAATTAACTGCCCTCGATGATCGCTTCCCAATATTTGATTGTCTGACAATTGTTTCTGAGAAGATAATCTGATACCGTTTTTTGTAGAAAATTTAAGGTGATCTATCCTGATAAGCTTTCATGTCTTAACCTGTTACAAGGTGTCACAGATGACTTTCCTCTGGCTAAATTATATCTTGAATTGTGTTCATTGTCATGATTGATCTATTAAGAAAAAATGCTTGCATTGCTCTTGTAAATTAGAAATCCTGTCTCACTTTCAGGAGCTGTCCAAGATCACTATGCCTGTTGTGTTCAATGAGCCACTCACCTTCCTACAGCGAATCACCGAATACCTGGAGTACTCAACTCTTCTAGACATGGCAGCCAAACAGGATAATCCTGTTGATAGACTCATGGTTAGTGTTTTTGACCTGCTTTAAAGAATGTGGGTAGTGGTGCCAGGGTTTTAAGTGATCATGCGGAGGGAATTTGGATGCGTTAGGGGAAACACCATGTACCATTTTCTAATTGTCCTCTAACAATTCTTTTCAAATGCTGCTGCTGGGGTCTTTATTGACCTTGCCCCAGAGTCACCTGTTTTACATTGAGATATTTACCGGTAGGGAAATCTTTGAAAATCTTCTTGTCCTCTACTAAGCTTGTTCAAATTGTGCCCTTGAAGTCGAAATTGGTACTGCCTTGGGTCCACCTGTACTTCATAGAGCTTTTTAAAGAAAAACTTTAAAATTCTTCTTGTCTGAAACTGAAAAGCATAGAGCTTAGATATTTGGTGTAAAACATCTAATGGTTCTCTACCAAGATTGTTCAAAATTAAATATGCCCCTGGAGTCAAAATTGGCCCCACCATGTTGTCACCTGTTTGTCATGGCAACTGAAAAGTATACTTTTAAATTCTTTTGACAAAAACTGTTAGGCTAAATCTTAGATATTTGTTGCGTAACATTGTCTACTGGTCCTCTACCAAAATTGGTCCAATAATCTTTTTAAAGCTCACCTGAGCAAAATGTGCTCAGCGTCAGCTATTGTGACAGGGTGATTGTCCTTCGTCTTGGTTGGTCCTCTTCCATATTCCTTCGATAAAAGTTGTTCTTGCAGAACTCTGGTTGCCATGGTAACTGATTGGATAAACTTTGAAAATCTTCTTCACAGAAACTTCTGGCCTAGTTTCAAAATAATCTCACAGAAATATACTGTAACTTAACATGCATGTTCCTAAGACGAACACTATAGGGCCATCTTGGCCCTCTTGTTTTAAAGAGCAATTAAATAAGGGCAATAAACACATTCTTATGTCACAGCAAGCAAGGGCCATGATAGCAAGGGCCATCATGGCCCTTTGTTAATTATTGCCTGTTCTTAATTTGCATGTACCTATTTTTTTGCGGAGCACAACTTGAAAAGTATTGAAGGTGTCAACTTCAAATTTTATATACAGAAATCAGGGGCGTAGCTTGAACCCAATTTGAAGTACTCCCATTTTTAGCGGGGGTCCTCCCCCTGAATTTTTTTTGTTTACTCGTGCGATTTGGTGGCATTTGACATATCTGGTAACTTGAAATGCTAGTTTTAAGTTAATAATAACTGAAGCAAAAAGGAAAACTGCAAGATCAAGCAATAAATATTCAAAACATATTTATACTTGGTGGAGATACCTCCCTCCGAATATTTAGCATATACAGATGAACAAGTTGCATTGAGGACAAATATCACAAATAGTTTGATTTAAACATGGAAAACATCACAAGCAAAGAATACACAAATGTATACATAGTTTATCTTATGGATTTTTTTTTTCCCATTCTGAAACAGTTTTACACAACAACACACGTTTAAACTTTGAACTCTAACGCCAGCCGACGGTCTTTTCTACGTGCAAAAACATCCACTATGTGCTCAGCGTTGATATCTCGCTCTTGAGGTACGTCTTGACTCTCCTCATTGTGGAGAAGGACCGCTCTGCCGTAGCTGTGGAAACGGGCATGCAAATCAACACCATCATGCAAAGTATTATGTTTGGATATGATGCCTCAGCGGCCACTCGCAAAGATGTTTCCAGGTTTGGATACTCAGCTGGGGATGTTGTGGTCCATTTAGCAATCTATCTTTTACACTCCCAGACAAACGTCTCCTCGTCACACTCTAAGTCTGGACTGTACTCTGCAAAAATCTCTGCGGCCCTGGCAGGTGTCAGTTCAGTAGCCTATAACAAAACAAACATGACCCACTTTTTTATAATTAAACAATAAAATAAGCAATTGAGAAAAATATAGATATGCACAGAACTTAACGTTTTGGTACACACACTTAGTTTTTAGCTCAACTATTCGAAGAATAAGGAGAGCTATACTACTCACCCTGGCGTCGGCGTTGGCGTCACACCTTGGTTAAGGTTTTGCATGTAAGCACCTTTAAGTCATTATCTCAGTAAATACATCAGTTATTGCATTGAAACTTTGAATATGTATTCCCAACTATCTTACATACTAAATTAATGAAGTTAGATAACAATTTTTTTAATATAATGCAAATAATAGGCCTTTATTATTCGACTTAGAAATTCTGGTTAAGGTTTTGCGTGTAAGCACACATAGGTTAATATCTCAGCAACTACTTGAGGTATTGCATTGATACTTGATACAATGGTACTTAACCATCCAACCTACTAAATTAACCAAGTAAGATAACTCTAGTTTGCATTTAATGCAAATAATTGCCCTTTATTATTCGACTTAGAAATTCTGGTTACGGTTTTGCATGTAAGCACACATAGGTTAATATCTCAGCAACTACTTGAGGTATTGCATTGATACTTGATACAATGGTACTCAACCATCCAACCTAATAAATTAACCAAGTTAGATAACTCTAGTTTGCATTTAATGCGAATAATTGCCCTTTTTAATTCGACTTAGAAATTCTGGTTAAGGTTTTGCGTGTAAGCACACATAGGTTAATATCTCAGCAACTACTTGAGGTATTGCATTGAGACTTGATACAATGGTACTCAACCATCCAACCTACTAAATTAACCAAGTAAGATAACTCTAGTTTGCATTTAATGCAAAATAATTGCCCTTTATTAATCGACTTAGAAATTCTGGTTAAGGTTTTGCATGTAACCACATTTAAGTCAATATCTCAGCAAATATATCATGTATTGCATTGAAACATTAGATATGTATTCCCAGATAACACTTTTTTGAATATAATGCAAATTATGGGCCTTTATTATTTGACTTAGAAATTCTGGTTAAGGTTATGCATGTAAACACACATAGGTTAATATCTCAGCAATTACTTGATGGATTGCATTGAGACTTTATACAATGGTACTCAACCATCTACTTAAATAACCAAGTAAGATAACTCCAGTTTGCATTAAATTAAAATAATGGCCCCTTTTTCATTCGACATAGAAATTCTGGTTAAGGTTTTGCATGTAACCACTTTTAAGTCAATACCTCAGCGAATACATCATGTATTGCATTGAAACTTTACACACAGGCTCCCATCTATTTAACCTTCTTATTTAATCAAGTAAGATAACTCTATCTTTTATTATATATAATTTTTGCCCCTTTATTATGCGACTTAGAAATTCTGGTTAAAGTCTTGCATGTTAGCACACATAGGATAATATCTCAGCAACTATTTGATGTATTGCATTGAGACTTTATACAATGGTATTCATTCACCCAACTTAATATGATAATAACCAAGTAAGATAACTGTATTTTGCAAATAATGGCCCTTTATTATTAGACTTAGAAATTCTCGTTAATAGTTTGCATGGAACCACATTTATGTTTATATCTCAGCACACCATGTATTGCATTGAAATCTAATCTAACAGTGATCCGTGCATGTTTCACCAAAACTTTTCAATCCTTACATTGAAAAGCGGCGGAATAGTCGAGCGCGCTGTCTCTGTGACAGCTCTTGTTTATGAAACAATAATATAATTGATGTTTTATTTAACTATACATGTACAACATTACGCAATTCCAAGTATTTTCATTGATGTCACATTTTATTTCATAAAAAAAAAGGATGAATGAAAACCTACTTTCGTCGGCAGAAGATATTGTGCAGTAAATCTCCCATGCGGTTTAAGCAGGCGGGTTGTTAACTCAACAATTAGGCGGTCAATGAAAGGAAGGAACATGTTGACCTTCCAGTATTCTGTGGGTGTTGCCGCTGGTGCGTTAGGCCTGTTTGCCTGTCGCCCCGGGCCTCGAGTAATGGACGGCTCCACCCCAATGTCTCTTGCTAGTGACAAAGCCTTTTCGTATACTGGTTGTCCCATACTGTTGGATCGTTGCGTTCAGACTGAAATGACATATTGATAGTGACATTACATTAAACAACGCATTAGTAAAGCGCACGGCAACGTCCATCTTTCTTTTTGTAAGTCAAAAGATGGGAAACACATCTAATAACATATGACTGCAAATAAGTTCAATTCATATGTACACACACATATATGAATTGTTTCTGTAAACATATATACAAGCTATGAAATTAGTGCACTGTTAATGAGTGACGGGTCTAGGAAAAAAATATACATTGCCATTTACGCCGATGAAAAGTATAACTATAGTCCAACCCAAAGTAAGATCAAGTACACTGGTACATATTGACTTACATATGATTTTGTCGGTTAACCGAGGCGTGATTAACACTATTCTATAACTTTTCTGTCATTACGAAATGAATTCATCCCACAACTAGATGTTAGGAAAATGAATTAAATAACAAACCTCTTAAATAGCGACAACAACACGTGCTTCTTCTGTTGCCTCCAGTAAATCACACGTCTTCTTCTGGAGGAGTTTCGACAGGTGTACGACCGCTAGGGTAGTGATGAACTCGAAGTTCTGAATAGAGCGACTGTATCCCGCGGCTTTGCTGTCACCATAGTCGCTAGCGAGTTCGTCCAAGGAACTTACAACAACTCTGGAAATACAAGACACAATTAAATCAATGTTTCGAGAATGGTTTGTGAGCGAACAATATGAACATCGAAAGCCTTCTATTTAGACGTACATTATTTTAAATAAAAAAGTGATAAGATAACAGACTAAGAAATATCACATAATTAGGAAAAAATACAATAAACACTTAGAAGAATATTGATTTAGAGCAATTAGGCATTGTATAATTTAAGTATGTTTACTCAAGATTACCTAAATGAGCATAGAAAAGTGTGCAAATCATCCGCCCTAGCTGCCCAGCGGGTCTCGCACAGAGATTGCGCTTTTCCATCTCATAACGGGCAACTTCATCGTTGTCAAGGTTTTCCTGGAAGCCTAGGAGGCGTTTAGCGGAGTAGTTAAAAGCAAACGCTATTTGTTGCACGGTAGCCATCATGTTCCTTGCATCAATTCTTTTGATGCATGGATAATAGCCAGGTTGAGGCAGTGGGCTTTGCAGAGGGTGTACACAGCCCCAGGAATACGCTGTTGGATCCTTGCCTGTACGCCTCTTCGGATACCGGACAATTTTTGGCAGCGCCATCATATCCCTGGCCACGCATTTTGTTTACGTCAACACCCGCCAGTTCAAGATTTGCTAAGATGGCATTGGCCAACGTCTTGCCTGAAGTTGATTCGCACTCGGTGAACCCCAAAAAATCTTTGCGTAAATCAGCTCCGTCGAAGTATCTAAGGCACATGGCCATCTGTTCCATAGTGCTGGCATCAGTTGCCTCGTCAGCCATAAACCTGAAGCAGGGTGCGCTATTGCACTTTGACACGATACTGTCTGCGATTTGTTTTCCACAAATGGAAATAAGCCCATTTTGTATATCGGGGCTAAGGTACATAGATCTTGGATCTCCTTGTTCTAGATGCTCTTTTAATATGGGATCCTGCTTGGCCTGAAAGCTCAATAGGGCCTGAAAATTTCTCTTATCGCCTTCATGCCCCCTCAAGGCAATGTTCTGTTTCCCACAGAACACTATCGCTTCTATTATACTAACAAGGATCTTTCTGTTCTTTTCAACGACCACATTGTATTGGGATGACATGCTACATAGTATGTCTTTTTTTTCCCCCTTCATTATTGCTAAGAAATGATCTGCTGAATCACAGTTAGACAGGTAGGCCTCTGATTTCATGTGGCTCAAAACTACCTTGGATATGTTGCTCCAATCTCTCAATACTGTGGTGACTTAATGTTTTCACGCGAGCATCAGGGCCAGCAAACAGATGGCATTGGGCGCAGTAGACACCATCAGTGACCACAGAATAGCGTAGCCATAAATATGACACGAATTACTTTGGTTGAAGGGTGCCAAACCGTCTTTGAGCATACCTAAAATTGAAGATAATATTCCTAATCAGGTTTGCTTCAAAATGGGCAATACAAATCGTTTTCTACAACAACAACAACAACAATAATAATAATAATAATAAGAAGAAGAAGAAGAAGAAGAAAATAATAACAATATTAGATAACAATAAAGATGTAAAAATAATTTTTTAAAAATATATGTACTCTCTCCAGATTCGAACTCCAGTTGTTGGTTAACGAGTCCTCACGCTAACCGTTACGCCACAGGGACTTGTGAAATATCATTCATAACTTTTTAATTATGTCAAGCGATTTATGGCCAAATTTGACTATCAAATTGTATTATATTTTTATAAATTCTGAAAATGTCACCAAATTAACAAAAACACATGCTATTATACTATGTATTCATTTGAATTTCCTCTTACAAACTTAATTAGTATTTCAGTTAAGTGTTACTTTTCAAGTCTACAGTAGCGTGTGTATTTTTTATAAATAATAGTATACCTTGTTGGAAACTTGAAACTTGGAGCCTCATCCCAGTGTTTGGTCAGCAGGTTAAATTTGAATTCACTATCATACGGGACTGATGTTGCACAAGTTCTTGAAAAATATCAGGATAAGGTGGGCAAAAGGTTGTCGGAGACGCCATTTTTGTTTGTTTAAAATTTGCGCTGTTTAAAACTTGACTTGATGTAATGAAGACGGGAGGTAAATATGATTGATCATAGTTATAATACGTAAAAGTAAAGCTAAGTTGTTTACCGTGTTTAAGATTTCATGTTTAAAGTGTGCTTGGAACATCATAGTAAAGGATACTATGTACAGTTACTACCGATATATATGACATTTTACATTTAACTTAGCTGGATTGGTTTCAAATTCGCATGTACCCCCTTAGGGTTCAAGTTTTACATCGGATTCAGGCCATTTAGAATTTTCATTTTTCAAAATCAAAGTACTCCTGGGAGTATGGGAGTATGCCTGGTTATTTGCCTGGAAATATCTCATTTAGGATCCATCACAAGTGCAGTGCACAGAAACTGTAACTCTGGCTGCAGTGTTTTTGAGTTATTGCCCTTTGTTAATTTTCATACTTATTTTTTGTCCTGAGCATAATTTGAAAAGTCTTTGAGGTATTAAATTCAAACTTCATATACAGATATATCTCATTTAAAGAATTGCAGTGCACAGGAACTGTAATCCGGGCTGCAGTTTTTGAGTTGCCTTTAGGCAAACTCTCTGGAGTCATGTTTGATACCATATTTCAGAGTTACACTATTTTTCGCGGACCCCTTGATTCAGGTAGAATGCCGCGCTGAAAGAAGTTCCATATCTATCATGTTTTCCACATGCATAGTTCAATTATTATGTGTGATGTGTCTTAATAAATCATTTATTGTGCGAGTCTGAAACTCGATTATTTGCATTTTGGTCAAATGAAGGTATTAAAAATGATTTATCCTGTCTCGTAGTAATTTATGCTTTTACATATTGTCAGAGGGGTGAGCGCAAGACTGTGTTAAGTGTAAAGCAATAAAGAATGCACTTAGCACAGTCTTGCGCTCACCCCTCTGTCAAATTGTGCAGTACCGGGTAATAAAAGTAGTCCATTGAATGTGAAGTGTCGGGCGTGCTATTTTGTTATTTCATTAAAATAAACGTATGGAAATTAAAAAAAATTAACGTCGAGAAACGTTTGTTATCATAAGTGATTTATATACAATTCATTTTGAATGTTCGACTAAAATATCGCGGAGGAATCGTCGCCAGCTTCAATCCGGGCTAACTCTTCTACAAACCACAAACTATATCTGGTAAGTAGCCAACTATAACAAATTGTTTTTCCTTCAATTTCTTATTGTATGTGTTGAGTATTTTACAATCATAGCAGTGCATTGTTATTTTTGTCTTGTGACATATCTGCACAATTTACAAAGCGTCCGAAGTCAGTCATTTTTCAAAAACTCTGGGCATCGTTCAACAACACCGGAGCCTGCCATTTTGTAAAATCTCGGCCCTCGTTCAACAACAACGAATCGACAATCAGCAGTTCCGTTTGCATGCACTTGAATATATTGTCATTCACTTGAGTTTTCTTTTTATCGTAGGTTATTTATGTTTGATGTTCTCTGTGCATTTTTAAACAAACCATTTTTGCACAAATTACGTGAATTCGACTTCGGAAAAACGATCCGTCTTCGTTCATTTTAGCATGCATGGAATAATTTCGTAACCAAGCCTTATGTTTATCTCGGGTTATATATGTATGTTGTATTCCGTGCATTTCTACTTAACGTTACTCGAGTGCGCATGCTAAATTTAGGTTATCATTTTACTGCGCTATTCGCCCCCACCACCATTATCAAACACGTACATTTGGGATTTTTTTATTGATGTTCACACTCACAGACATGTATTGAATTGACATATTAAAGACTGGTTAAAAATCAATTAACATTTTGTTTACATCAAGAGTTTGATAATCAATAGTTTGAGGTGTTTGGAATATTGGATACATTGTTAAAATATTGTAAAGCAAGTATTTGAGAAGCACTTGTGACTTTTTTCATCAAGTGTTTACATCACACGTGTTTGAATATTGGAAACGAGATTTTAATTGTTAAGTAAGTGTTTGATCAATAGTTTGATTTTAACTTTTTCATTTTTATTGTCGAGCTTCTTTGATTCTAAGTCCTTTGGACTGTATTGTAAGCACAAAGTGTATTCTAAGTGTTTTCTCAAAGTGTATATATATAAAAGTGAACACTTGATTGCGTAATTGTTATACAAAGTATACCATCACCCATACATAGAGCTTATTGGATAGAGTGTAACAGGATTCGCCCTATGTGTCTGTCTAGCCGTACACATGTTCGTGTCTGATCCATATCTCCCGTCATGAATAAATGATTTTTTAAATTTTACAGAAATGTTAACCACATCCAAGATTATGTGTTGCAGGTCAAAGTTCAATGTCACAAAGCTTAATTGTCATATATTCTACTAATACAGCTAGTGACTTCATATTTGGCATGTAGGTGTACCTGATGGAGCCACCAATTTTCAGTGGTAACATTTGAAGGTCAAGGTCATCCTTCAATGTCAAAGGTCAACTTTTGAATTATTGCAGATACAGAAATGATACTTGACATGCATGTGTATCTCATTAAGTTGCAAATATTCATTTGTAACATAACACAGTCAAGGTCATCCTTCAAGGTCAGATGTCAAATTTATTTGTGACAAGACCCTTTGGGCGCATTGGTGTTTCAACTACACACTTTTATTTACCATCGCAAGGGTTACAATTTGACAGGGTAATAACTAACGTTTTTTTTTGTGTGCAAATTTAATGCCCCTTTACAGGCAGACAAATGTTGGCATACATAAAAGATGATGATTGAAAATAAGCAATCAAAAACTTCTTTATGCCACATCAAAGATGTCGATGTTATTTCTCCTTGCAGGACAGCGTTGCCACTACAGTAATGGTGAATGACAAAGAGGTGAATGTGCGGACCATTACGGTGGAGGACCGTACTGGGAAGGTGAAAGTCAGCCTGTGGCGCAACATTGCAGCAGAGCCTGTGGTGTTGGGGGATGTTGTTGCCATCACCAATATTGTTGTCAACAGCAAGAGATATAACAATGAGGAATCCCTGTCGTCAACACAATTTACAAAGATAGAGGTAAATGCTATATCTTGGAACATACAAACATACATGTACTCGAGCAAAAGTTCCTTTCCAAATCCTCTGATCTACCTAAACTATTTGCAATGCACAGACTTGAATTTTAGCATGAAGGTGCATCTCAATGACCCACACATTTTGAGGATCCACTTGTCAAGGTCACATTCAAGATGTAAAATTGCCATTAACTTTTCATCCATTTGACAAACTTCATATTTAACATGATATTGCATCTCAGGAAGCCGCTCATTTTTTTTAGCGGCCATGTTAAGGTAAAGATGTCCCATCAACATCAAGCGTTTCATTTATGAAATGTTTATACTACCCCTGGCAATTACGCATGCAAACTATTTCGATAGTGTATTTGTCCCATACTCTAACTTAAAAACTACTTGAAAGAATTAAAGGAATTGAAGGAATTTGATTGAAACTTGCAACTTAGATAGATAGCAATGTGAAGTTGTGCACTTTGCAAGGGTTATAACGCTTGGTCAATTTGTTGCAGAGTTATCTCCCCTTGTTCCATAGTTTAATAGTGTAAACTTTGTCCAGAGCATACTATGACAACTACTAGATTATATTTGATAAAGTTTTAAACAATGGTAGAGCTCAATTAGAGGAAGTACAGTTTACAAATACCATAACCCATGTTTGCTTAATGACAGAGTTATTTCCCTTTGTTACTTTTTCTTGTCCAGTGCATAACTTGAAAACTACCGGATGGAATTTCATATACTGCATACAATGGTAGAGCTCAATGAAAGGAAGTGCAGTGTACAAGAACCATAACCCCTTTATGCTTAATAACGGAGTTATTCCCTACTTTATTTATATAGGTTACTGACATGCCAAACACCGAGATGACGGCCACCATTCTAGGACTTGACCTGGGTGATGTGGAATCCCAGTTACTCACAGAACAGGATGGAATCTTCAATGTATCAAACGAAGTGCTAGTTGCAGCCTTTCAGTGTCAGTTGGAAGACATTACAGCCAAACTACCAAAAACACTGAATTTCATAGCCAAAGGACAGTCTGTGGTCACCTTTAATGAGTGAAAAATCATGTTCAAAGTTTATAGTTTAGAGATGTTTACTTTTCATACACTGGAGCATGACAGTCTGTGGTCACCTTTAATGAGTGAAAAATCATGTTCATAGTTTATAGTTTAGAGATGTTTACTTTTCATACACTGGAGCATTCATAGTGTTGCCTGTTATATCATTCCATCACCAAGAATTACCAAACTTGCTAGCTCTTGACCTGGGTGGTGTGGAATCAAGCTTAGTCACAGAACAGATGGAATCTTCACTAAATCGAACGAGGATCTAGTTATCACCTAGGATTACCAAACTTAGTGTGAGGATGCATATATTGAATGCAGCGTTCCACTTTCATCAGTTTCATGTCCTTCTGAAGTTGACCTTTACATTTGATCTTCATTATTTAGAGTAATATTCTTGATGAAAATTCACTTTAAAACACACAAAAATCTATCTTTGTCTGTTAGAGGACATTACCTATCTGTCATTGATGTGACAGATTGATGCATTATTTGATGTGAAAGTGGCGTATTTTACCTATTATAAGTCATTTGAATTCAATTTGAGAATTTTATTTCTCATAGTTCCTGCCCACAACTGTCAATCATTATGTGAACCACCAGCCGCGTTTCACAATTTTACTTTAAAGGTACCAGTATGAAACAAGAGCAGCAATGTGCCAATCAACCTCTTGTGTACTTTTTAATTGGCCAATTGTAAAGCACGCAACGGTTCGTAAACTAATTTACAATCTGGGGTGGGAATCATGAGGCATTAAAATCCTCACACTTTATTCATTTTGGTGTAATTAGGGACCCCCACACATCAATGTGGGAGCCCTATAGTAATCACCCTGTTTGTCTGTCCGTCCATTCGTTTTTTGTTTTTCTTCCATAACTTCAGTATTTCTTAACACATTATCCCCTATGCTATATTTAGATTCCGACGTCATTTTTATATTTTTAGCTAACCAAAAATAATCTTGAAGGCTTGAAGTATCGGTTTATCTCAATGGTTTTAAAGGCATTATGGGATATAGAGCATTTGCTCCTAAGGAGCAAATGCTCTATTTCTCACAATTTCTTCAAACATCAGCCACAATAATTGTGCAATAATGTGTCTCTAGGAGATAATGAGTTAATGGAATTTGATAAAACTTCATACAATAGTAAAGCTCAATAGGAAGAAATGCAGTGTACAAGAACCATAGCTCTAATTTACCTAATTATGGAGTTATTGACCTTTGTTACTTTGTCTTGTCCGGAACATAACTTGAAAACTAGTGTATGGAATTTCATAAAACATCATACAATGGTAAAGTTCAATGATAGGAAGTGCAGTAATTTGCTTAATTACAGAGTTATTGCCCTTTGTTACTTTTTCTTGTCCAGAGCAAAACTTGGAAACTACTGGATGGAATTTCATAATACTTCATACAATGTTAAAACTCAATGAGATGAAGTGCAGTGTACAAGAACCATAACTCTTAATTTGCTAATTATGGAGCTATTGTCCTTTGGTACTTTTACTTGTCTGGAGCATAACTTGAAAACTACTGGATGGAATTTCATATTTACTTCATACAATGGTAGAGCTCCCTTGGTCAGAGTTCTAGTTCAATTACATATTGTAGGAAAAAATCTACCTCTTTTACTAAAAATGATTTCATCTATAACGTTTTTGGTCATTACTTTTACCAGACGATATAGGTTTTTTTTCGTGTTTGAAAGATTGAATATTCATCAGCAGAATTACTTTTAAATCTTTGTCAGCGCATATCTCCTATACTATATGGCCTACGATCACCAAACTTGGCTTGTGGTTGCATTTTTGGATTATGAAGTGTCATGTATCACTATCATTCTGACCTTGACGTTCACATTCTACCTTGATTTTCACACACCAATTGAGTGGAGGCGTCCATGTACCATATATGCATGTCTACTAGTAGTTAAGTTTTAAATATACTTTAGTTAAATACAAGGAGTACAGGAATACTCGCATTTTATTATACCAGGCTTTAAAAATTGAATTTGCTTTTGTCAAATTCCAGCTACAGCTGTCTGCATTCTTTTTACATGCTCTTGGTGACACCTTCCCTAATTGACCACTACCTATCTAAGACAGGTAGTTGTATTAAAGAGTTGTTTTGCTGAATACACTCAACAAAACTCCTAATCGGTCACCTAGGTAATCTTCTAATATTCCCTTCCCTGTACAATAAGCTTAATTACAAATTAGATTTATGAAAAGACCATTATCTCGTACACATGCTGTGAAAACTTGGTTCACGTACTATGCTTCATCAAAAAGACACAGTGTCTCAAATGACAACACTATCAATAATAAAAGTCACAAAATCTAACATAGGGTATAAAGGAAGAAAAATAAAAATACCACCCTTTGTCACTTTAAAATGATATTACATGACATGTGAGACTGATACACAGTCACCAATGGCTTAATAAGTTAAAAAAAATGTTCAACTTTAACATTACCTTCTATGTGAAACAGAGACTGTGTCAAAAGATTTTAAAAATACAAAATCAATGAAAAATGTGATTCCCTATGGAATTTGCATTGTAATTTCTTTTCCTTGTGACTTTTGGATTAGGAGTAATCACATATGAACTGTGTTTTCTCTGCCGTTTAAGCTTCGATTTAGTTGAAATTTTCTAAGAATATTGCCACGAGATGGGAAAAATAGAATACTGAACTGTATATTGTTGACACTTTATGCATTTTTCAGGAAAGTTACTTTACTAAGTGACCGATTAGGAGTTTTGCCAAGTTTACATCAGCTGAGACAATTACTAATTTTTCAGACAGGACAGAAATATAGTTTTAAAAAAAAATCCAGTTTAAGAAGTGATCGGTTAGAACTTTGACTGAGTGTATGTCATTTCACATATCTTACAAACTATTGATATGTCATTTGCTTATTATGTTGCCTATGATTTCTTTCTATGTTATGACTAAACTTTTACTATACTGTACATATCGTTGTCTGTTTATCTTTGTTTCATTCAACTTAGATATTTTTTCAAGCCAATTTTTTTTTTTGCTAACCTTAAATTAATATAACAGGAATACAACTGCTTTCATAGTACATCATTTACCCATTACCCGATATGCTATATTTGGATGATGACATTATTTTCTACACTTGGTTATAAATTTTTGAAATGCTTTGCAAAAGAAAAATTGAATTTCTAACAGTTTTGAAAACCTTTTTAAAAAAGTGAGCATTTGCTCCTTAAGAAGAACATGCTCCATTTTTAACATTTCTCGGATGCATCAAAATGTGTCTTATCAGATAATGGGTTAATAGTGTCGCGGGTTAGTGTTAGTACACATAATTAATGGCAACATATCAAAGCCAAGATCATCCTTCAAAGTCAAAGGTCAAATTTAAGGTTAATCAAGATGTTAATAGGCCATATTGCATACAGGCAGCAAATTGTTTTACAAACAGTGTTTTATGTGAAACACGAGACATACTATTTTACAAAACTGATAATGTACAACATAAACCTTGTACTTGTATTACTTTTACACCATCTTGTATGTACAATCTCATTCTAACCAGTATTTCAAGCAGATTCTATGCCAATCTAGTCATTATTTTTTTAGCTCCACTGGCCGAAGGCCATGGAGCTTATGTCGTCACAGATTGTCCGTCGTGAGTGCGTGCGTGCGTAAACATTTACTTTAAACGACATCTCCTCTGAAACTGATAAGCGGATTTTGACAAACTTCACAGGAATGTTCCTTTGGTGGTCCTTTACCAAAATTGCTCAAATGGTTCCGGTCCATTGCACAATATGGCCGCCAGAGCTAAAAATAGCAAAATCTTTAAACGACATCTCCTCTGAAACGGATAGGCAGATTTTGATGAAACTTGACAGTAATGTTCCTTGGGTGGTCCTTTATTGAAATTGCTCAAATGGTTCTGGTCCATTGCACAATATGGCCGCCACAGCTAAAAATAGCAAAATCTTTAAACGACATCTCCTCTGAAACGGATAGGCAGATTTTGATGAAACTTGACCGAATTGTTCCTTGGGTGGTCCTTAACCAAAATTGCTCAAATGGTTCCGGTCCGCTGCACAACATGGCTGCCAGGGCAAAAAAAATAGAAAAACCTTTAAAGAACATCTTCTCAGAAACCGATGATCAGATTTTGATGAAACTTAACAGAAATGTTCCTTGGATGGTCCTTTATCAAATTTGCTTCAATGGTTTCGGTCCACTGCACAAGATGGCCCCCAGAGGTAAAAATAGAAAAACCTTTAAACGACTTCTCCTCAGAAACCGATGATCGTATTGCAATGAAACATGACAGAAATGTTACTTGGGTAGTCCTTAACCAAAATAGCCCAAACAGTTCTGGTCTGCTGCACAACATGGGCACCAGAGCTAAGAATAGAAAAAAAAACGTTAAACTACATCTTCTCAGAAACCGATTATCAGATTTTGATGAAACTTTACATAAATGTTCATCGGGATGCCCTTTAACCAAAATTGCCCAAATGGTTCCGGTCCGCTGCACAACATGGCTGCGAGAGTTAAAAATAGAAAAACCTTTAAGGACTTCTCTTCCGCAGTCTTCACGAAAAACATTTTAACCTACTAGCCAGTTGGACTAGCATAATGGCATATTTTACTAGTCCGAATGACAATCTAGTAGTCCGACTATTTTGCCACATTATAAAACTGTATGCTTGAGGTAAATACCTATTTCAATTGAGCAGCTTGCAGTTTGAGTAAACATTTCTTTATTATGATGCTCATGCAGTGATAGGGAGTGACATCCTTCTGTTGGGAATAGTGCTCCTTGTTTTTCAGAACCTATGGGTACTATGTAAAAACAAAAGTCATCTTGCTTGAATAGACTGTAATAATATCAACATGGTTAGAAAAGAAATGCCATGCTTTAATAGCTTTGATTACATTTTACTACTGAATTACCTCCCTTTAATAGAAAAAAAAATAATGTCTTAATTTTTCACGTATAGCATCTTTAAATAATTTTTAAACAATAATAATTTATGAATAAACATATAAGCATAAAGTCCTCACAAAAAGATTAATTTAAAAACCTTACATTTATACATAGGAAAGTATATATAGACTGAACATTAATTTTCGTTTAAGTGACATTCTGAAAGTTTATGAAACAGCTATTTTTAGTAACTTAAATGGCCGAAAAGTGTAAGTGAAACACCAAGTCGATTCTATCTCGTCAGTTCTTGTTCAGGTTAGATATTTGCTTCATAATCTATTCAGATTAAATGTTAACCGATGATCAGATTTTGATGAAACTTGACAGAAATGTTCCTTGGGTGGTCATTAACCAAAATTTGTTAAATGGTTCCAGTCCACTGCACACCATGGCTGCCAGAGCTAAAAAATAAAAAAACTTTATACGACTTGTCGTAGAAACCGATGACCTTTTTTCGATAAAACTTGACAGAAATGTTTGTTTGGTGCTCCTTTACTCAAATTGCCCAAATCATTTCGGTCAACTGCACAACATGGCAGCCAGAGAGCTATTAAAGTAAAAAAAAAATTCAAATAACTTCTCCTCAAAAATTGATGATTGTATTTCTATGAAACTTGACGAAAATGTTCCTTAGGTGGTCTTTGCTTGAACCTTTTGGCCAGTGGAGCACAGGCACTGATGTGCCTCTTGTTTCTTCATCTCATATCTTCAAAGGCTTAGAAAAAATAACCCCTTCACTCCCAGGCCAAGTGTGCACATGAAAACTATTATATTTACTTCCAACTTAAAACACTTCCCCAACATTTGGTAATAAAATCTATGGATTGAATTTCAAACAGTTTGGATCTAGATGAAACTTTAGTTACTAAGTGTCTTGTACAGGCTCAAGCCATATTCATAAAGCTCCTAAGGAAAATCTTAAACTTAAGTGAACATTTCCATTGCAGATTTCTCACTTTTTTACCCATAATACTTCAATGAAACTTTGCATTCATATGCAAAACTATGTTTTTCATAAGCATGAAAAGTTTCTTTGACGTTTGCTTAAAAATAAATTGGAAATCCGCATCTGAAATGTTCACTTAAGTTTAAGATTTTCCTTAGGAGCTTTATGAATACGGCCCCTGAGCTACTGTGTGCCATTTAGGCCAGTAAACAGGTTAAATATTCACTATTTTGTTACCTCTGATTTTTTACCAAATCATACTTAATGTGCAATGTATCTATTTTCTTGATAAAAATAAAAGAAAAGTCCACAATTTTTTTTTTTTTGTCACTATAACCACTTCATCAACGTCAAGGTCACACTGATTTCAACTGTTTTATGCAAGACTTGTAACTGCAAGTGATTTTACATCCGACAATTGTATACAGCTGTTTGTCTCCCTCCAAGTGTGACCTTGACCTTATAGGTAGGGACCTGGATCTTGTATATGTCACATCATCTTCATGTGCTGAACAACTGTGTATAGTTCTTTCAAACCATGACAATATTACATGTCGCATGTCTGCTAAAAATCTAGAACCTTTCGTCAAATATTTACAAAACTTTTGTTTACTCATATAAGCTTCATTTAGCAATGCATCTGCAAGAAACTTCTCTTGGCAACTCTCAGGACCTTCAGTCCTTTGATTTTTAGTTATTGCCCTTAGTTAATTTTCATTGTCAACTTCGACAAAGGATAACAGTTATCCTTTGTCGATGTTGATAATATTTTTAATTCTGCAGGGGATATAGCAGTCAGTGACTGTTCTTGTTCTAATTGTTAAGCAAATGTATAGCATGGTATGTTAATAAATAAAACTCAGTTTTACTCTCATATTTCAGTATGTATCAGCATTTGCTGTCTCTGCAATATCATCCAACTGGGACCGGATAGGAAAACCATTCAACCCGTTGCTAGGAGAGACATATGAACTAGACAGGTGTGTTTATTGTATAAGAAATATTTGATATTCCTATGGCTTTATTTATCGCATACGCAGTAAGCATTTACACACTTCAGTTCTTACTTCAAAAAGCATTGTCATCAAATAGTTTAAACATACTATTTATCTTGAAACAATACTTCTGCCCTTTAAAGATTGACAAAAATCCTTTTTGAGGACCCAGTTGAGTCCACTGTAAAATTGACAATGTTGATGTATGCCTGGTACATTTTTGTCACATAAAAAACTAATAGCCTATAGCAGCATATACCGGTAATGTACTTTCTACAAAAAAGCGTTAAGGTACAACTAAGCCAGGTCAGCTGAAATAAATAGTCTCCTTTTGCTAAATAGAGCGACTGTTATATAATGTGGTGATTAATAAGTGGACACATGTGTAGAGATCAATTATTTAATTTGAAAAAACAACGTATTATACAGTCTGAGAATTCTTTATGTGATAATAATTATTAACTGGAATAACAAACAATTTCATTAATATCACCATGTTTCATTCTGTAACAAAAATATCCATAATATTGTGGAATGGCTGAATTTGAACTTTATTGGCATATAAAGCAATCATGCTGTCATATCTTAATCTCATAATTAGCCCTCACATCTTGCTCTCACATCTGGCTTTCACCTCTTGCTTTTACATCTTTCTTTCACATCTGGCCTTCACATCTTGCTCTCACATCTGGCTTTCACCTCTTTCTTTTACATCTTGCTTTAACATCTGGCCCTCACATCTTGCTCTCACATCTGGCTTTCACCTCTTTCTTTTACATCTTGCTTTAACACTGGCTCTCACATCTTGCTCTCACATCTGGTTTTCACCTCTTGCTTTAACATCTGGCTCTCACATATTGTTGTCACGTCCTGCACTCACATTGGGCTCTCACGTCTTGCTCTCATATATATCTCTCAGATCTTGCTTTTACGTCTGGCTCTTACATCTTGTTGTCACATCTGGCTCCCACTTCTTGCTCTCATGTCTTGTTTTCACATCTGGCTCCCACTTCTTGCTCTCACGTCTTGCTTTTACATCAGGCTCTCACATCTGGCTCTCACTCTCACATCTGGCTCTCACATCAAGCTCTCACATCTGGCTCGCATCAGGCTCTCACATCAGGCTCTCACTCTCACATCAGGCTCTCACATCTGGCTCTCACATCAGGCTCTCACATCTGGCTCTCACATCAGGCTCTCACATCTGGCTCTCACATCAGGGGTTCAAATCTGACTCACATCTGGCTCTTACATCTAGCTCTCACATCTGGCTCTCACATCAGGCTCTCACACCAGGCTCTCACATCAGGCTCTCACATCTGGCTCTCAAATCTGGCTCTCACATCTGGCTCTCACTCTCACATCTAGCTCTCAAATCTGGCTCTCACTCTCACATCTAGCTCTCAAATCTGGCTATCACATCTGGCTCTCACTCTCACATCAGGCTCTCACATCTGGCTTTCACATCTGGCTCTCAAATCTGGCTCTCACATCTAGCTCTCAAATCTGGCTCTCACATCTGGCTCTCACTCTCACATCTAGCTCTCACATCTGGCTCTCACTCTCATATCTAGCTATTAAATCTGGCTCTCACATCTAGCTATCACATCTGGCTCTCACATCTGGCTCTCACTCTCACATCAGGTTCTCACATCTGGCTCTCAAATCTGGCTCTCACATCTAGCTCTCACATCTGGCTCTCACTCTCACATCTAGCTCTCAAATCTGGCTCTCACATCTGGCTCTCACTCTCACATCTAGCTCTCACATCTGGCTCTCACATCTGGCTCTCACTCTCACATCTAGCTCTCACATCTGGCTCTCATCTGGCTTTCACATCTGGCTCTCACATCTGGCTCTCACATCTGGCTCTCAAATCTGGCTCTCACATCTAGCTCTCACATCTGGCTCTCACTCTCACATCTAGCTCTCAAATCTGGCTCTCACATCTGGCTCTCACTCTCATATCTAGCTATTAAATCTGGCTCTCACATCTAGCTATCACATCTGGCTCTCACATCTGGCTCTCACATCTGGCTCTCACTCTCACATCAGGTTCTCACATCTGGCTCTCACATCTGGCTCTCAAATCTGGCTCTCACTCTCACATCTAGCTCTCAAATCTGGCTCTCACATCTGGCTCTCACTCTCACATCTGGCTCTCACATCTGGCTCTCACTCTCACATCTAGCTATCACATCTAGCTCTCACATCTGGCTCTCATCTGGCTTTCACATCTGGCTCTCACATCAGGCTCTCACATCTGGCTCTCACATCAGGCTCTCATCTGGCTCTCACATCAGGCTCTCACATCTGGCTCGCATCAGGCTCTCACATCAGGCTCTCACTCTCACATCTAGCTCTCACATCTGGCTCTCATCTGGCTCTCACATCAGGCTCTCACTCTCACATCAGGCTCTCACATCTGGCTCTCACTCTCACATCAGGCTCTCACATCTGGCTCTCACATCAGGCTCTCACATCTGGCTCTCACATCAGGCTCTCACATCAGGCTCTCACATCAAGCTCTCACATCTGGCTCGCATCAGGCTGTCACATCAGGCTCTCACTCTCACATCTGGCTCTCACATCAGGCTCTCACATCTGGCTCTCACATCAAGCTCGCATCAGGCTCTCACATCAGGCTCTCACTCTCACATCTAGCTCTCACATCTGGCTCTCACATCTGGCTCTCACATCAGGCTCTCACATCAGGCTCTCACATCAAGCTCTCACATCTGGCTCGCATCAGGCTGTCACATCAGGCTCTCACTCTCACATCTGGCTCTCACATCAGGCTCTCACATCTGGCTCTCACATCAAGCTCGCATCAGGCTCTCACATCAGGCTCTCACTCTCACATCTAGCTCTCACATCTGGCTCTCACATCTGGCTCTCACATCTAGCTCTCACATCTGGCTCTCACATCTGGCTCTCACATCTGGCTCTCACATCAGGCTCTCACATCTGGCTCTCACATCAGGCTCTCAAATCTGACTCACATCTGGCTCTTACATCTAGCTCTCACATCTGGCTCTCATATCTGGCTCTAAAATCAGGCTCTCACATCTGGCTCACACCAGGCTCTCACATCTGGCTCTCATATCTGGCTCTCACATCAGGCTCTCACATCTGGCTCACACCAGGCTCTCACATTTGGCTCTCACATCAGGCTCTCACATCTGGCTCTCACTCTCACATCTAGCTCTCAAATCTGGCTCTCACTCTCACATCTAGCTCTCAGATCTGGCTCTCACATCTAGCTATCACATCTGGCTCTCACTCTCACATCAGGCTCTCACATCTGGCTTTCACATCTGGCTCTCACATCTGGCTCTCACATCTAGCTCTCAAATCTGGCTCTCACATCTGGCTCTCACTCTCACATCTAGCTCTCACATCTGGCTCTCACATCTGGCTCTCACTCTCATCTAGCTATTAAATCTGGCTCTCACATCTAGCTATCACATCTGGCTCTCACATCTGGCTCTCACTCTCACATCAGGTTCTCACATCTGGCTCTCACATCTAGCTCTCACATCTGGCTCTCACTCTCACATTTAGCTCTCAAATCTGGCTCTCACATCTGGCTCTCACTCTCACATCTAGCTCTCACATCTGGCTCTCACATCTGGCTCTCACATCTGGCTCTCACTCTCACATCTAGCTCTCACATCTAGCTCTCACATCTGGCTCTCATCTGGCTTTCACATCTGGCTCTCACATCAGGCTCTCACATCTGGCTCTCACATCAGGCTCTCATCTGGCTCTCACATCAGGCTCTCACATCTGGCTCTCATCTGGCTCTCACATCAGGCTCTCACATCTGGCTCTCACATCAGGCTCTCACATCAGGCTCTCACATTTGGCTCACATCAAGCTCTCACATCTGGCTCGCTTCAGGCTGTCACATCAGGCTCTCACTCTCACATCTGGCTCTCACATCAGGCTCTCACATCTGGCTCTCACATCAAGCTCTCACATCTGGCTCGCATCAGGCTCTCACATCAGGCTCTCACTCTCACATCTAGCTCTCACATCTGGCTCTCACATCAGGCTCTCACATCTGGCTCTCACATCAGGCTCTCACATCAGGCTCTCACATCAGGCTCTCAAATCTGACTCACATCTGGCTCTTACATCTAGCTCTCACATCTGGCTCTCATATCTGGCTCTCACATCAGGCTCTCACATCTGGCTCACACCAGGCTCTCACATTTGGCTCTCACATCAGGCTCTCACATCTTGCTCTCACTCTCACATCTAGCTCTCACATCTGGCTCTCACATCAGGCTCTCACATCTGGCTCTCACATCAGGCTCTCACATCAGGCTCTCAAATCTGGCTCTCAAATCTGGCTCTCACATCTGGCTCTTACATCTAGCTCTCATATCTGGCTCTCATATCTGGCTCTCACATCAGGCTCTCACATCTGGCTCACACCAGGCTCTCACATTTGGCTCTCACATCAGGCTCTCACATCTTGCTCTCAAATCTGGCTCTCACATCTAGCTCTCACATCTGGCTCTCACTCTCACATCTAGCTCTCAAATCTGGCTCTCACTCTCACATCTAGCTCTCAGATCTGGTTCTCACATCTAGCTATCACATCTGGCTCTCACTCTCACATCAGGCTCTCACATCTGGCTCTCACATCTGGCTCTCACATCTGGCTCTCACATCTAGCTCTCAAATCTGGCTCTCACATCTGGCTCTCACTCTCACATCTAGCTCTCACATCTGGCTCTCACATCTGGCTCTCACTCTCATCTAGCTATTAAATCTGGCTCTCACATCTAGCTATCACATCTGGCTCTCACATCTGGCTCTCACTCTCACATCAGGTTCTCACATCTGGCTCTCACATCTGGCTCTCAAATCTGGCTCTCACATCTAGCTCTCACATCTGGCTCTCACTCTCACGTTTAGCTCTGAAATCTGGCTCTCACATCTGGCTCTCACTCTCACATCTAGCTCTCACATCTGGCTCTCACATCTGGCTCTCACTCTCACATCTAGCTCTCACATCTGGCTCTCATCTGGCTTTCACATCTGGCTCTCACATCTGGCTCTCACATCTGGCTCTCATCTGGCTCTCACTTCTGGCTCTCACATCTGGCTCTCACATCAGCTCTCACATCAGGCTGTCTCATCAGGCTCCAGCATTTTGCTCCCAAATTTTGTCCTCACATCTGGCTCTCATGTCTTGCCTTTACATCTGATGAATAAGAATGATTCAAAAAAGCTGATTACCAACCTCCTGTGCAACACACATTAAACATGCTGATATTTTAACCTCATGTATTTGAGGGTCGCCACTTGATTTTGTTTCTTTGATCAAATTTTTACAAAATTATTTCTGAGCTGCATAAATAATGCACTGATAACAAGTGAATGTTATATTTAATTGATAAAAAAAGATGAAATAAATATTGAAATGACAAGGAAAACAGTACTATGCACTTTTTAATGATTGTTTATTCAAAATTAAATACCCTTTCTCCCACTTTTCACATTTGCAAAAATACTTAATTGACATTCAATGGCTTCAAAAATGTTCAATCCTTTATGTGGGTGCATCTTTATTTATGACCCTTAAAAGACCGATCAAGCGATAATTGACATGGGTATCTGCGCTTATTGACATTGTCCCATTGTAATGTCATAAAATGCGTGAAGTAGATGATATTATGCACGAAATTGTCGCATGCTGAATTTGCAGACCTGATAATTTAATGAAAAAAAATGAAATCCACATATTTTAGTACCCTTGAAAGAGTCTCTTTTTTTGGAAAAAAAAATGCAATTTCAACTCTAGGAATATAAATGATTTCACAGTATACTGATAAATAAAGCATTGTGATATAATAGATCTTGAATGCCAGATACCTGCATTGATTTTACATTCTGTGTTATTTAGTACAAAAGAAGGCTATAGCCTGTAAATAGCCTGTAATACTCACTATACAAAACAAATAAAATCATTGAGTAAATGCCATGTTTCCAATGACAAATAGATATATCAAATAATCTTGTCACGAAACAGAAATAAATTGTCAATACTTAGGGCTCTTGAAACTAGAGTTACTGGTACTTATTTTTAACTCTTAAATATATTCTCCAAGATTCTGGAAAAGCTGCAATAAACCAAATCAATGAAAATATAGAAGCTAACAATCTCCTTCCATCTTACCAAACAGCCTATAGAAAATATGGTGTCAAAACAGCAATGGTCAAAATGTATAGTGATCTCTTAAAACTAGGGATGGCAACGAGTAGTAAAATTGGTACTCGAGTACTCGGACAATCTTTCGATCGAGTACTTGGGTACTCGATTACTCGGAAAAAATGATATTTTTAAGGGGAAAGACAAGATCGTGTATATATGTACCGTTCGTGGCGTATATTGTGCGTTGGTCGTATAACTGATCATTGTCATCGTTAAATTAGACTTTCTTTATTTACTTTAACTGAAAATTATATAAAAGGAAAACAAATGCTGTTTCATGCTTTTAATTTTGTCTTTTTCATTTCACTTTAATGATTTTACATATAAGTATGCACTGCAAATTAGCTACAATATAGCTTGAAAGTTTAACCTGGATTTTATTCGAGCGTCTAGATAGTCAAGATTTATAATGAACATCAATCAGAATTACAATGAACGAAAACTAATAGCATACATAAGAATAAAGAACAAAATACTTTGTACTGTATTATTGTTGTTTACCTCATAAATATTCATAATTCTTCATTTAAGATATCAATCGTAATAATCATTGCCCAATCAATGCTCGTAACGGTCGCTACTCGTTCGCTCGTCAGCGTCCATTGTTTGGTGAAAGGACTCTAATCGGTAAACAATAGAATTGTGAAGTTGAAAGTTCCGCTATCAAAACTTCGCTTATTGACATTAGTGCTAATTGGAAATAGGGGCCCTTTGCTGAAAGTTTGCAACTCTCAACTAATTTATTAGAGTCAATTGTGTACACAGCAGGGATTAGAGGGACCGTAAATTGTCCTCTTGGCAACTAACCAGATCTGTTACTTTGTCTGTAAATTGTGTATTTTGTGATTTTTATAGATTTTTTCCGAGTACTCGAGTAGTGATTTGGTACTCGAGTACTCGGACGTTCGATCGAGTACTCGAGTACTTGGGTACTTGTTGCCATCCCTACTTGATACCATTGATAAAAATCCAGATACAATTGTGATCATGATTGACTTGAGTGCAACATTCGATACCACCGACACTGATTTGAATCCTTCAAAACCACTTTGAAATTCAAGGCACTCCCTTGAAATGGATGGAATCTTATCTCATAAACAATGAAAGTCATGATTGAACAGTCAGAATCTGAAACTGAGCCACTGAGGTTTGGAGTTCCACAGGGATCTTGTGCTGGACCGGTGATCTTTATCCTGTATATATCAGCTCTTAATAGAGTGGTGCAGAAATATCCAGCCGATATGAATGGAAACGCTGACGACCACAAAATTGCATTAAAAATCCAAGCGAGAAATTCTCAAAATAAGACAATTGCTATCTCAAAGAAAAAATCACATGGATGACGACTTATGCACCAGTCAATTGTAACCACCCCAGGGGGTAAGCCGGGGAAATGGGCCGTGTTTTTACCTTCCAGGTAGCCTTGCAGTGACGGGTGAATGCGGTGGTTTTGTCTTGGCGCAAAAATTAGCGGGAAATGGGCCTTACCTAGAGTCCCTGGGGTGCGGGGGCATTTTGGGGGGATTTTACCAGCAGTTTGTCTCCGCAGGGCGGGGTTTTTGCCCAGGCCTGGCTGGACTGAAAGTCAAAGTCCCCGCTATTCCCCAGACCTGGGGGGCCGTGGTTACAATTGACTGGAGCATTACAAACACAGAATGAATAACTCTCAAACTAAATAATTATGTATGGAACCAAACGTCAATTACAAAAAGTAAACATTACAAGTTTCAACATTGGTGGTTACAGTGTAAAATGTGTTGATCATGTCAGAGATCACTTTACCAATACGCTCAATTTTGACCATCATATCGGAAAAAAATGTCAAATAGCATATGTGCAGTTTCGGAATCTTAAAGCTATACATAAACATCTCACAAGAAAGTCAACAGATTCATGAGTGCATGGATTGGTTCACTCTCATATTGATTTCTGCAACGGTCTATCATCAAAATTCCATCTTACCAAATCAAAAATAACAACGCTAGAGTGATCTTAAATGCTTCCTTTGAAGAACCAAGTGCTGAACTTCTGAAAAAAACTACCGTACACTGGCTCCCAGTTAAAGCTAGAATAATTCTCAAGGTTCTAGTGCTGGTTTTCTGTGCATTTAATGGTACAGCCCCATTGTATTTGAGGGAAATTTTTGTACCTATTCGAGGAAGATACATACTAAGATCACATAGTGACACTCAATTTACCACTCCAAGGCGACGAACCAAATTAGCTCACAGATCAATCATCGTCATTGGTCCCAAATAGTGGTTAGATCTACCTAGTTATCTGAAAAACATTGAAACTGAAGCCATTTTCAGATCAAAATTAAAAACCTGTCTGCTTAGTCAATTTTATGGGCAATGATAGTTTAGATGAGGAAAGATTTACTTTTACTGTTTTCTGTAATTGTGAAGTGCATTAGAATATTTTATAATTTTTGTGCTATATAAATGCTATGTATTTGTATTTGTATATATCACGCCTCCAACATGAATGACGTAACGCCATTGGTCCAGGACTGGTCACGCGGTGACCCAATATTTTTCCATATTTGGTCACCAATTTTATATCGAACCAAAATGGCGTCTATTTAAACAGGTTGTTGACGTGATATATACATAACGGGGTTAGGAAGTTGACCCTATATGGGATATACGGGGCACAGGAAATAATATTCGGGTTTGAGCTTAATGCTCTCACCCAATATGGTTTCCTTTGGCCTGTATATCCCATATCGGGTCATCAACTAACCCCGTAACTTATAATATTGAATTATCTTCTATGTACCCTTTCAGTATTTTCAGCTGTTTACAAAGGCCCTAAACTTCACTAGCACAACCAACATACAATATATGAAACAAACAAATGAAAAAAACTAATATGATTTTAACTGGAAACAAATAGTGAAATACACAAAGAAGTAACTTGAAATAAATCCTATTTTGATAGCTTTAGGTAGTGTTTGAACTCACTATTTACAGTTTCAACAACTGAAAAAATCCTCAAAACTAAAGGGGGTGCCCCCTGCCACACCCACCTGTGCATTAATATTTATATTGGGAATGTTCTGCCTACATGAATGTTGTCCATCAGAGCAGAGATTACTTGCAAATCAACAAATGCTCTTACTCATTGCTGAATATTTCCTGCTGCCTTAGATATACATATTATTATTATTCATCCTATTTATTAACAGCTTTTTGTTGAAAGATCTGCTCAATAAATATTTAAAATCTACTGAAAACAATTTGTTAGAATTGATATTGAAAATCATTAGAAGTCACTCTTTGGTGTCAATATTTTACTGGGTTTTCACAGTTAAAACTGGTTATTCAAATGATATACGTTGTCGGGCTGGCAGGGTCAAAATCACCTATGAAACTGAAAAACATTAGTTAGGGTTGACAGATCTTGACCAAACTTTGTATATAGGAAGACATTAAGGATACCTTTCATGGGATTGTGCTTTGGGCCCCTAGGGTGAAGGTCACTGTGAATAATACTAGAAACCTGTTGAACAGGAATCACTTTAGTAACTTTAGTAAGGGTCGACAAATCTTGTCAAATATGGTATGCATAAAGAGTTTATGGAGGACTTCCATTTGATTGCATTTGAGGCCCCTAAGGTCAAGATTAATTTAGTGTTACTAAAATTAGTAAGAAAACATCTGAAACTAAATCAAACAATGAAGGCTGTTTGAAGTTCTTCTGTCAATCACTTAAAACCTGTTTGTGTCGCATTATGGAATTTCTTGTTACATTTTTTTCTGCACCCTCCCAAATCCATTACATGAAAGATTGGCCGTTCTACTCCCTATTATCAGAAATTCAACTAGTCACTAAAGTTAAATTATACAAAAGCTAATGTAGTTCTTTATTTTTGTCATGATGCGTAGTAATTTTGGATCACTTTTGACCTGTAATAGTTCCTTAAAAATCTCATTTTGGGCAGTTATTTATGTTCATTTTTAATCAAGTCTTGCAAAGTTATATATTTAATTGTGCTTCACTGTTATGATATGTAATTTTCATAACCCATAAAATAAAAGAAATAAAAAGTGGCATGTTGTCATGACTCATCTGACATGGGTTGTACCAGAATTGATAAATTCAACAGAAAAGCCTACCTGGTGGGCAAGAAATTAGCTGCTTTCTTGTGGGTCTATAGTTGGATGTTTAACAGGTCCTGAAATACTTGGGTTTATGGACACTTATGCAAAATATGTGAAATACAACTCACTCAAAATGTGTCCAAATGATCGAATCTGTGAAAATAAACCAAGTAAAATTGAAAGCTGGTGTGGTCTTCTGTCAGAATGATAGACACATGTGTCTGTTACAAATGAAGCCTGCTGAAAGCCTTTATGAAGAGAGCTGATGGCATTATAGCTTTAAATGGAGGATGGAAGAGCTTGTTGATCTAAAGCATAATCAATAAGCATCACGGTTGATGCAGTTAAATTCTAGAATCTTCACTCTTTGCTGTTTTAACCTGTTGATGAATAATTCTCTTGTTAAGAGATATTAAGTTTTTTTTGCCTCCTGTTGTTTCAGACAGTTGGAACAATTCAATGATGGAATAAAATGACTTCTGTTTATGGACTGCATTGAAAAAAATGACAAGTGGGTGAAACTTTTACTGTTGACATGCAATAGCAAAATATACATACATCGGAAAAGAGGAGTAATGGCAGGGCAGTTGAGTCTTGTCTGAAGGGCTGAAATAAGGCTAATTCCCCAAAAAATAACAGAATTTCCCAAATCTCCAAGCAAATTTCCAAGTGCTTTTGATTCTTTAATTTCACAAAAAAACACTTGAGTATGGTCTGGTCCTATTCAAAACAGATTGTTAAAACAAAGCTAACAAAAGAGATGTTATACCAGGTAAACAATGTCAGCCTCATTTTAAGTATGCCCTTTCTTTATTCTTTAACAAGATGCTAGCCATTTATAAACACAATGTGGTGCCAACATTAGAAACATAGATGTATTAAAGCCAAAAATGTATTCAAACATATTGTCTGCAAATATTTTCAAAAGCAGATTAATATACATGATTGAAAAAAAATACAAAGATGCTCAATGAAACATTTAATCTTTGTACAATTATTTTCACACATATCAAAGGAATCCTCTGAATTATTTCTTTTAATGTGCAAAGAAATGTGTCCGTGGACCAAACCTCGCTTACTAGAGCCTTCAGCCTTAGGTTCTCACACTTGGTCAGGAGGCTGATAATGACCTGCAGATGAACTCTATTGATTTGCTTGGGCATACAATTTGTTTTGGCCTTCTGTCTTCAAACTTGGTTGGCCATAACCTGCAGATAACCTCTATAGATTTTGAGGTCATGCTAGATGCTTGTCTCCATCAGGGCAGATGGGTGCTATTAAAAAGGACATGGTGCAGCACCCTTAGATAACTCTTGAGCTAAGAAAAACCCACCTTAGGTCAAAAGTTGCTGTGACGTTGAACACAAAAGCTTGTCTGATTGATGGCTATAGTATGTTTGGCCCTTTGGTCATCAAACTTGGTAAATATATTAGTGGTATTGCTGCACTATTACATGATTTTATAGAACTATTAAATAGAATATTTAATAGCTTTGTTGTTCAGACCATGCTTCTATGTCAACCATTTTCTTTAGTAATATAAGCTTTATTTTCAGAAAGTGTGGTTTAGGGACAGTTATCAATACCATTCTTAAACTTATCCTTAAACATGCCTCCATTATCCATTCAGTCTTTTGGCCAATAAATTTTATAGTCCAATATTCTACTTAGTATTAAGATTAAAAATGAATCTAAGATGGTAATGAAGTTTGGCCCCTGATTTGTTTATTATTCTTACATTTCACTAATAATACATTACTGTCAGAAAGTTTGGTAGTATTATATTGATTGGTATGTTTAATCAATAAAACATCTACATACAACCCCTTTTTAAATCCTGTGTTTGGTTTTAGCATTTTATTGTTTAAACTATCCTCAAAACACTAAAAAGTCAACACATTTGGTTCATTTAAGTGCAGTTTTCTTTAAAAGAAAACATTTGAGTTAGTTTATATACTCACTAAAATATTACCTCAAAATCTCGATAAGTTACAAAAAAATTATATATTTTTAATGGCCCTCATATACCTGAATACATGTGTTTTCTGCTTTAGTCTTATCTGAAAAAAATCAAAGAGAAATGAATTTATCTATGCCCAAATATGTAATAAAATTAATCCTGTTGTCATTTTCAGACCAGACTTGGGTTTCCGGCTGGTATCCGAACAGGTTTGCCACCATCCGCCAATCAGTGCCTTCCATATTGAAGCAGAGAACTACAAGTTTCAAGGATCCATTCTCCCAAAACTCAAGTTCTGGGGAAAATCAGTAGAAGTTAACCCTAAAGGGACATTAACTCTAGAATTTCCAAAGTGAGTGTAAAAACTGATTTGTTTCTATTCCGTCCGTGTGTCCGGCTCAATAAATCGTGTCCGGGCTGTAACTTTCCCTTGTATGGACAGATTTTAAGATAACTTGCCACATGTGTTTGACATACCAAGACAACTTGTCGCGTGCAAGACCTATGTCCCTACCTCTAAGGTCAAGGTCCCTCTTAGTGTTTATTCCCAATGGAATGCTGCATATAAGGACATAGAGTATAGGTTGTCATGTCCGGGCTGTAACTTTCCCTTGTATGGACATATTTTAAAATAACTTGCCACATGTGTTTCACATACCAAGAGGACGTGTTGCGTGCAAGACCTGTGTCCCTACCTCTAAGGTCAAGGTCACACTTAGGTGTTTATTCACAATGGAATGCTGCATATAAATAAGGACATAGAGTATAGGTTATTGTGTCCAGGCTGTAACTTTCTCTTTTATGGGCATATTTTAAAATACCTTGCCACATGTGTTGACATATCAAGACACGTTGAGCGTGCGAGACCCTTGTCCCTATCTCTAAGGTCAAGGTCACACTTAGTGTTATTCACAAGGGAATGCTGCATATATAAGGACATAGAGTATAGGTTTTTGTGTCCGGGCTGTTACTTTCCCTTGTATGGAGAAATTTTAAAATGACTTGTCACATGTGTTCAACATACCAAGACGACGTGTCACGTGCAAGACCCTTGTCCCTACCTCTAAGGTCAAGGTCAAACTTAGGTGTTTATTCACAATGGAATGCTGCATATAAGGACATAGAGTATAGGTTGTTGTGTCCGGGCTGTAACTTCTTGTATGAACAGATTTTTAAATAACTTGCCACATGTATTTGACATACCAAAATGACGTGTCGTGTGCAGGACCCATGTCCCTAACTTTTATTCACAATGGAATGCTGAATATAAGGACATAAGAGTGTAGGTTGTCAAGTATGGGTGGTATTTTTTATGTTCAGAGGCAATTTAAAATAACTTGCCATATATGTATTTGACACTTAAAGGCAAGATCAACTTTTCATGTACTCGCCTTGTTCATAGGTCAATGTCAAATTTGGGGACATTCGTCACATACTGTTTGTTCATATGTATGAATACCAGTGGATTTGTCACTCAACATTTATTTTAAGAGCTGATTACTTTTCAGAAGTGTCAATGTCAATATATTTACTCTATGACAATAGATTTATGAAGCAGTAACAGTGAAAGCTCGTCGGAAAAAAGTTAATGGTAGTAACTTACATGTAGCCTTACATTGGCTGTAACTCAAAAACTGTTACTAAAATTAAACATGGTATGCATGTTACCAGAGCCAATATGCACATGTATAGTGAGGCTGATTACTCCAGCTTAAATAGTTCCCTCTTGGTGTGGCAGTGTTGGTTAATGTTTCTCATCATTCGTTTTGAACTTTAAACTACCTAATGGCATAATATTATAGATGTAAATGATGATGAGGATATGAAAAATAGGTTTGGGTGTATATTGGAGTCACTCTCAAGCAAATTATTCTTGTTCTTAGCATAACATGAAAACTAATGGATGGAATTTTATTAAATTTCATACAATGGTAAGGCACAATGAGAGGAAGTGCAAAAACCATAACTCAATTTTGGCCAATTACAGAGTTATTGCCCTTTGTTACTTTTTCTTGTGCGGAGCAGAACATGAAAAGTACTTAGGATGGAATTTAATTAAACTTCATATGATGGTAAAACACAATGAGAGGAAGTGCAGTGTACAAGAACCATAACTCTATTTCAGGTAATTACAGAGTTATTGTCCTTAGTTATTTTATCTTGTCAGCAGCGACTTCTAAATTACTGAATGGATTTATAATTTAACAACATACATATGATAAGTGGTAATGCAATGTACAAATATCTCGCACTCCTTTGTCGAGGCAGCAATCGGGGATATTCATCACTCCTGTGGCCATTTATATAACATACATTTCCAATTGCAATGCTTAGTTGTTAAATGAAGTAAAGATACCAAAAAAATAATAATGTGTTATGTTTGCCAGGTGTTGAACTCACTTTTGGCATAAAAAAATCAGAGAGTTTTAAGATTGAACTTGGATGATCTTTTAGGTCAAAGGTACTACATTGTAAGTTAATTTGAAAATGTAATTACTGGTAGAATGGCAGAAAAAAATAGATCATAATAATTGATCATACCTCACCAAGTTTGTTAAAGAATGGGTCATCATGATACATTCAATGATCTTCAAATTGAAATCACATTTTTTTGTACTATTAAGTGAAATTTTTTCACTCAACTTTCCAAAGAATAAGGAGGCCATACTGACAATTGACAATATTTTTTATTCTACATTTGCTGCAAATTGTGTGTATTATCAGGCATGGTGAGACGTATACCTGGCAAAATGTGAACTGCTGTGTTCATAATGTCATCGTGGGGAAGATATGGATCGAACATGTGAGTAAACAATGCAAACCTAGTTGCATTTGAATGTCTTCAAACTCATAAGAGTGAACAGGAGACTCATATGCCAACTTTGAACTTGTATTATGGGACATGAAATTCTTATAAATGAAACTTATATAAGTGAACTTCAAAAGTTGTAGTTTGGGACATGTTATTCATTGAGTTTGACATTTAATAACAATACATAGCGGCATCTTTCCAAAAAAGCATGGGTAGCCATCAATTCTGTGATAAATCAAGTTAATTATGAGATCTGTTGCTGTCCGTGAAGAAGTTTCTTTTTAATTGCCCTCAAAATTTATACCTATGCAGACAACGCGAAAACTTTTTCTTCTTCACAGGACATTGCGACAGGTAAACACCTTAAGTTTACCTGTCGCAACAAATTTTTACCTGTCGCAATGTTACAAACAGTATTCGGTTACATCAGCTTAAACCTTGATTTTAAGCCTCTTTTTTAAATAAGTTTTGTAAATCCCCATTATAACAGGTTTAGATCTTTTTGGTTAGACTTGTCTTACAGTTCTATAATAAATTACAAAAAAAAAGCTAAATATCATGTAAAAAATCAATATTCGGATCTTATGTCATAATTTTTTTCTTCCCTTGCCTCCCCCAAAAAAAACTCATATCTGGTTCGTCTACCCATGGAACAGCTAGATCTTACTCTTTTAATTCATCTTTAAATTAAAGATACAGCACAGTTATAAAATGTAACGAATTGTACTACAAGTCAAACTCGGGCACAACATTTATGCAAAAACGAAAGTAGATTTCTTGTTATTGGCAAAGTTAAACAGAGCGGAAAGAAAGTCAGCTCGGTATATTAATCATCATATCTAAATTAAAACGATTGCCGGGAACCACTTCGCCGAAAATAAATACATATGGAATTTTGTAATTTACGAACATTTCCGTAAAATAAAAGTATTAGAGTACGAGCTGAAATCGGAACCTTACGCGTTTTATCGGCTTTTACGGAAACATTTCGAAACGGGGTTTACAAATAGTGATACACGGATTAACACGCTGAATAATCATGATATAATAGTTAAAAATAACTCTGAACATTTATTTAGAAACTGAAAGTAAATTTTCCGAAAATTAAACGGTGCTGACTGTAATTTTTCACCGGACATTGTGACCGACCAAAACAAAAGTTTCGCCGGTCAAAATGGAAATATACCGGACATGTCCGACTGTCCGACGGACATTCGCATAGTCTGCCCATGTACACGATAATAAATTTGGTTATTCTGGTATGATATGTTCTAATTCATTCGTGGTCCATAAAGTTTGATGTTTATGATAAATTTTAATGACTTTTTAACAAGTATATGTTCAATTGTCTCTGCAGACTGGTGTTATGGAAATAGTAAATCACAAGACCAAACACAAGGCTGTGCTAAACTTCAAACAAGGAGGCTGGTTTGGCAAGGATCTGCACAAGGTGGAGGGATTCATTTATGATCCAAGGTATGATCATCTGTTTTTATCTCAACTATTCAAAGAAGAAGAGCTCAACTACACACCCTAGCGATGGTGTCAGTGTCATACCTTGGTTAAGGTGTTGCATGTAAGCACCTGGTTAGTAACAGTTTAAGCCATAAAACATTCATTTTTGAACGGAAATGTTAAAATCTTGGATCTGATCTTTTGTCAGCAGTGTTTTATTATTGGTTTGCAGATATTTACGCAAAAATTTGCTCTTTCCAAGACAAAAAAAAAAAGTTGTAAAAATGGTATATCTGTGAGAGTGCAGCTTAAATATTTGACTTACAAATTCTGGTAAAGGTTTTGCATGTACCATAAATCACTCTGTGTTTTAGGACACTGGCAATAAATAGAACACAGGCTAAATAAATAAATAATAGAAAAAAGTGGAAAAATACTAAAAGCCTGTTATACTGTAGATAGGATGCAGTCAAAAATTTCACTATCAACAGCCTCCATAATCCACAGCCAGTTTTTTTCAGTTACGTTTTTTTGGATCATGAAAATGGCAATGGTTATTGTAAATAATGCGATAGGTTTAGATATAATGCCAAATTCCAGTAATTTGACAATCAACCCGGAAATGTGACCATAACATAGAGCGCCCAATAGCTCTTGGTGAACACACACATTTCAAAGTTGTTGTTTTTCAGCAAGCGAAAGATGAAAGCCCTGTATGGCAGCTGGATCTATGATCTGTTTGGTGTGGATAATGATGCCTTTGAGGATTACATGAAGAATAAACCCAGCAGTCCAAAGCATACCTCCTCTGTATGTAGAGTAAATCAGTCAGAATATTAAACATGACCATGAGTGTCTGAATGTTTTGAACAAAATCTTTGATAAATCAGGCTTATAAAAGAAATGAGAACCTCTCATGACATGACAGAATTTATTCATAAATGATTATATTATGCTTTGTTTTAATTTATAACTCTCATAGTATTTAAAAAAGGAAGAAATTTGTTGCCTGTTTCCAGGAAAACGGTGATTCGTCCGAGGTAGAAGACAACATCCCCACACACCATCTGTCTGCCTTTAACCTGAATATACCCGGTCAAGTTGCGCTGTGGAGCTATACACCCAGACCTTCTAATACTGATCAGGTATGCTCTAGTTACACTGTGGAGCTATATACCCTGGCCTTTCAATACTGATCAGGTATTGCCTAGTTACACTGTGGAGCTATACACCCAGGCCTTCCAATACTGATCAGGTATGGTCTAGTTACACTGTGGAGCTTTACACACAGGCCTTCCAATACTGATCAGGTATTGCCTAGTTACACTGTGGAGCTATACACCCAGACCTTCTAATACTGATCAGGTATGGTCTAGTTACACTGTGGAGCTATATACCCTGGCCTTTCAATACTGATCAGGTATTGCCTAGTTACACTGTGGAGCTATACACCCAGACCTTCTAATACTGATCAGGTATGGTCTAGTTACACTGTGGAGCTTTACACCCTGGCCTTTCAATACTGATCAGGTATTGCCTAGTTACACTGTGGAGCTTTACACCCTGGCCTTCCAATACTGATCAGGTATTGCCTAGTTACATTGTGGAGCTATACACCCAGACCTTCCAATACTGATCAGGTATGGCCTAGTTACACTGTGGAGCTTTACACCCTGGCCTTCCAATACTGATCAGGTATGGACAAGTTACACTGTGGAGCTATACACCCAGGCCTTCAAATACTGATCAGGTATGACCTAGATACACTGTGGAGCTCCACTCCCAGGCCTTCTTATTCTGATCAGGTATGGTCTATTACACTGTGGAGCTGAACACCCAGGCCTTCCAATACTGATCAGGTATGGCATAGTTACACTTCGGAATAATATACCCTGGCCTTCAAATACTGATCAGGTATGGCCTAGTTACACTGTTGAGCTATATACCCTCTTCTTCTAATAGAGATGAGGTGTGGCCTAGTTACACTGTAGAGCATTACACCCAGGCCTTCCAATACTGATCACATATGGCCTAGTTACACTCTGGAGCTTTACACACAGGCCTTCCAGTACTGATTAGGTATGGCCTAGATACACGGTGGAGCTATATACCCTGGCCTTCCAATACTGATCAAGTATGGCCTAGTTACACTGTGAAGCTTTACACCCAGGCCTTCAAATACTGATGAGGTATTGCCAAGTTACACTGTGGAGCTATACACACAGGCCTTCAAATACTTATCAGGTATGGATTAGTTACACTGTGGAGCTATATACCCTGGCCTTCCAATACTAATCAGGTATGGCCTAGTTACACTGTGGAGCTGCACTCCCATGCCTTCTAATACTGATCAGGTATGGTCTAGTTACACTGTGGAGCTGCACACCTTGGCCTTCAAATACTGATCAGGTATGGCCTAGTTACACTGTGGAGCTTTACACCCAGGCCTTCCAATACTGATCAGGTATGGTCTAGTTACACTGTGGAGCTGCACACCTTGGCCTTCAAATACTGATCAGGTATGGCCTACTTACACTGTGGAGCTATACACCCAGGCCTTCTAATACTGATCAGGTATGGTCTAGTTACACTGTGGAGCTGCACACCTTGGCCTTCAAATACTGATCAGGTATGGCCTAGTTACACTGTGGAGCTATATACCCTGGCCTTCCAATACTGATCAGGTGTTGCCTAGTTACACTGTGGAGCTTTACACCCAGGCCTTGTAATACTGATCAGGTATGGCCTAGTTTCACTGTGGAGCTTTACACCCAGGCCTTCCCATACTGATCAGGTGTGGCCTAGTTACACTGTGGAGCTATATACCATGGCCTTCCAAAACTGATCAGGTATGGCCTAGTTACACTGTGGAGCTTTACACCCTGGCCTTCCAATACTGATCAGGTATTGCCTAGTTACATTGTGGAGCTATACACCCAGACCTTCCAATACTGATCAGGTATGGCCTAGTTACACTGTGGAGCTTTACACCCTGGCCTTCCAATACTGATCAGGTATGGACAAGTTACACTGTGGAGCTATATACCCAGGCCTTCCAATACTGATCAGATGTGGCCTAGTTACACTGTGGAGCTTTACACCCTGGCCTTCCAATACTGATCAGGTATGGACAAGTTACACTGTGGAGCTGAACACCCAGGCCTTCTAATACTGATCAGGTATGGACAAGTTACACTGTGGAGCTTTACACCCTGGCCTTCCAATACTGATCAGGTATTGCCTAGTTACACTGTGGAGCTGCACTCCCAGGCCTTCCAATACTGATGAGGTATGGCCTAGTTACACTGTGGAACTTAACACCCAGGCCTTCTAATACTGATCAGGTATTGCCAAGTTACACTGTGGAGCTATACATCCTGGCCTTCCAATACTGATTAAGTGTTGCCTAGTTACACTGTGGAGCTATATACCCTGGCCCTCCAATACTGATCAGGTGTTGCCTAGTTACACTGTGGAGCTTTACACCCAGGCCTTGTAATACTGATCAGGTATGGCCTCGTTCCACTGTGGAGCTTTACACCCAGGCCTTCCCATACTGATCAGGTGTGGCCTAGTTACACTGTGGAGCTATATACCCTGGCCTTCCAATACTGATCAGGTATGGCCTAGTTACATTGTGGAGCTTTACACCCAGGCCTTCCAATACTGATTAGGTATGGCCTTGTTACACTATGGAGCTTTACACCCAGGCCTTCCAATACTGATCAGGTGTGGCCTAGTTACACTGTGGAGCTTTACACCCTGGCCTTCCAATACTGATCAGGTATGGACAAGTTACACTGTGGAGCTGAACACACAGGCCTTCCAGTACTGATTAGGTATGGCCTAGATACACGGTGGAGCTATATACCCTGGCCTTCCAATACTGATCAAGTATGGCCTAGTTACACTGTGAAGCTTTACACCCAGGCCTTCAAATACTGATGAGGTATTGCCAAGTTACACTGTGGAGCTATACACACAGGCCTTCAAATACTTATCAGGTATGGATTAGTTACACTGTGGAGCTATATACCCTGGCCTTCCAATACTAATCAGGTATGGCCTAGTTACACTGTGGAGCTGCACTCCCATGCCTTCTAATACTGATCAGGTATGGTCTAGTTACACTGTGGAGCTGCACACCTTGGCCTTCAAATACTGATCAGGTATGGCCTAGTTACACTGTGGAGCTTTACACCCAGGCCTTCCAATACTGATCAGGTATGGTCTAGTTACACTGTGGAGCTGCACACCTTGGCCTTCAAATACTGATCAGGTATGGCCTACTTACACTGTGGAGCTATACACCCAGGCCTTCTAATACTGATCAGGTATGGTCTAGTTACACTGTGGAGCTGCACACCTTGGCCTTCAAATACTGATCAGGTATGGCCTAGTTACACTGTGGAGCTATATACCCTGGCCTTCCAATACTGATCAGGTGTTGCCTAGTTACACTGTGGAGCTTTACACCCAGGCCTTGTAATACTGATCAGGTATGGCCTAGTTTCACTGTGGAGCTTTACACCCAGGCCTTCCCATACTGATCAGGTGTGGCCTAGTTACACTGTGGAGCTATATACCATGGCCTTCCAAAACTGATCAGGTATGGCCTAGTTACACTGTGGAGCTATACATCCTGGCCTTCCAATACTGATGAGGTGTGGCCTAGTTACACTGTGGAGCTATATACCCAGGCCTTCCAATACTGATCAGATGTGGCCTAGTTACACTGTGGAGCTTTACACCCTGGCCTTCCAATACTGATCAGGTATGGACAAGTTACACTGTGGAGCTGAACACCCAGGCCTTCTAATACTGATCAGGTATGGACAAGTTACACTGTGGAGCTTTACACCCTGGCCTTCCAATACTGATCAGGTATTGCCTAGTTACACTGTGGAGCTTCACTCCCAGGCCTTCCAATACTGATGAGGTATGGCCTAGTTACACTGTGGAACTTAACACCCAGGCCTTCTAATACTGATCAGGTATTGCCAAGTTACACTGTGGAGCTATACATCCTGGCCTTCCAATACTGATTAAGTGTTGCCTAGTTACACTGTGGAGCTATATACCCTGGCCCTCCAATACTGATCAGGTGTTGCCTAGTTACACTGTGGAGCTTTACACCCAGGCCTTGTAATACTGATCAGGTATGGCCTCGTTCCACTGTGGAGCTTTACACCCAGGCCTTCCCATACTGATCAGGTGTGGCCTAGTTACACTGTGGAGCTTTACACCCTGGCCTTCCAATACTGATCAGGTATGGCCTAGTTACACTGTGGAGCTTTACACCCTGGCCTTCCAATACTGATCAGGTATGGACAAGTTACACTGTGGAGCTGAACACTCAGGCCTTCTTATACTGATCAGGTATGGACAAGTTACACTGTGGAGCTGAACACCCAGGCCTTCCAATACTGATCAAGTATGGCCTAGTTACACTATGAAGCTGCACTCCCAGGCCATCCAATACTGATGAGGTATGGCCTAGTTACACTGTGGAGCTTTACACCAAGCCTTCTAATACTGATCAGGTATTGCCAAGTTACACTGTGGAGCTATACATCCTGGCCTTCCAATACTGATGAGGTGTGGCCTAGTTACACCTTGGAGCTGCACTCCCAGGCCTTCCAATACTGATGAGGTATGGCCTAGTTACACTGTGGAGCTATACACCCAGGCCTTCCAATATTGATGAGGTGTGGCCTAGTTACACTGTGGAGCTATACACCCAGGCTTTCCAATACTGATGAGGTGTTGCTTAGTTACACTGTGGAGCTTTACACCCATGCGTTCCAATACTGATCAGGTATGTCCTAGTTACACGGTGGAGCTTTACTCCTAGGCCTTCCAATACTGATCAGGTTTGGCCTAGTTACACTGTGGAGCTTTACACCCAGGCCTTCCAATACTGATCAGGTATGGACAAGTTACACTGTGGAGCTCCACTCCCAGGCCTTCCAATACTGATGAGGTATGGCCTTGTTACATTGTGGAGCTTTGCACTCAGGCCTTCCAATACTGATAAGGTATGGCCTAGTTACACTGTGGAGCTTTACACCCAGGCCTTCCAATACTGATCAGGTATGGACAAGTTGCATTGTGAATCTTTACACCCATGCCTTTCAATACTGATCAGGTATGGACAAGTTACACTGTCAAGCTTTACACCCAGGCCTTCCAATACTGATCAGGTATGGCCTAGTTACACTGTGGAGCTTTACACCCAGACCTTCCAATACTGATCAGGTATGGCCTAGTTACACTGTGGAGCTATCTATCCTGGCCTTCCAATACTGATAAGGTGTGGCCTAGTTACACTGTGGAGCTATATACCCTGGCCCTCCAATACTGATCAGGTGTTGCCTAGTTACACTGTGGAGCTTTACACCCAGGCCTTGTAATACTGATCAGGTATGGCCTAGTTTCACTGTGGAGCTTTACACCCAGGCCTTCCCATACTGATCAGGTGTGGCCTAGTTACACTGTGGAGCTATATACCATGGCCTTCCAAAACTGATCAGGTATGGCCTAGTTACACTGTGAAGCTATACATCCTGGCCTTCCAATACTGATCAGGTTTGGCCTAGTTACACTGTGGAGCTTTACACCCAGGCCTTCCAATACTGATCAGGTGTGGCCTAGTTACACTGTGGAGCTTTACACCCTGGCCTTCCAATACTGATCAGGCATTGCCAAGTTACACTATGGAGCTATACATCCTGGCCTTCCAATACTGATGAGGTGTGGCTTAGTTACACTGTGGAGGTATATACCCAGGCCTTCCAATACTGATCAGGTGTGGCCTAGTTACACTGTGGAGCTTTACACCCTGGCCTTTCAATACTGATCAGGTATGGACAAGTTACACTGTGGAGCTGAACACTCAGGCCTTCCAATACTGTTTAGGTGTGGACAAGTTACACTGTGGAGCTTTACACCCAGGCCTTCCAATAGTGATCAGGTATGGCCTTGTTGCACTGTGGAGCTGCACTCCCAGGCCTACCAATACTGATGAGGTATGGCCTAGTTACACTGTGGAGCTTCACACCCAGGCCTTCTAATACTGATCAGGTATTGCCAAGTTACACTGTGGAGCTATACATCCTGGCCTTTCAATACTGATGAGGTGTGGCCTAGTTACACTGTGGAGCTTTACACCCAGGCCTTCCAATACTGATGAGGTATGGCCTAGTTACACTGTGGAGCTTTACTCCTAGGCCTACCCATACTGATCAGTTGTGGCCTAGTTACACTGTGGAGCTGCATTCCAATGCCTTCTAATACTGATCAGGTATGGTCTAGTTACACTGTGAAGCTGCACACCTAGGCCTTCCAATACTGATCAGGTATGGCCTAGTTACACTGTGGAGCTATTTACCATGGCCTTCAAATACTGATCAGGTATGGCCTAGTTACACTGTGGAGCTATATACCCTGGCCTTCCAATACTGATCAGGTATGGATAAGTTACACTGTGGAGCTTTACACCCAGGCTTTCCAATACTGATGAGGTATGGACAAGTTATACTTTGGAGCTGCACTCCCAGGCCTTCCAATACTGATCAGGTATGGCCTAGTTACACTGTGGAGCTTTACACCCAGGCCTTCCAATACTGATCAGGTATGGACAAGTTACACTGTGGAGCTTTACTCCTAGGCCTACCCATACTGATCAGTTGTGGCCTAGTTACACTGTGGAGCTTTACACCCAGGCTTTCCAATAGTGATCAGGTATGGCCTAGTTGCACTGTGGAGCTGCACTCCCATGCCTTCTAATACTGATCAGGTATGGTCTAATTACACTGTGAAGCTGCACACCTAGGCCTTTCAATACTGATCAGGTATGGCCTAGTTACACTGTGTAGCTATTTGCCATGCCTTCAAATACTGATCAGGTATGGCCTAGTTACACTATGGAGCTTTACACCCTGGCCTTCCAATACTGATCAGGTATGGCCTAGTTACACTATGGAGCTGCACTCCCAGGCCTTCCAATACTGATGAGGTATGGCCTAGTTACACTGTGGAGCTTTACACCCAGGCCTTCTAATACTGATCAGGTATTGCCAAGTTACACTGTGGAGCTATACACCCAGGCCTTCCAATACTGATCAGGTGTGGCCTAGTTACACTATGGAGCTTTACACCCTGGCCTTCCAATACTGATCAGCTATGGACAAGTTACACTGTGGAGCTGAACACTCCGGCCTTCCAATACTGTTCAGGTATGGACAAGTTACACTGTGAAGCTTTACACCCAGGTCTTCCAATACTGATCAGGTATGGCCTAGTTACATTGTGGAGCTGCACTCCCATGCCTTCCAATACTGATGAGGTATGGCCTAGTTACACTGTGGGGCTTTACACCCAGGCCTTCTAATACTGATCAGGTATTGCCAAGTTACACTGTGGAGCTATACATCCTGGCCTTTCAATACTGATGAGGTGTGGCCTAGTTACACTGTGGAGCTATACACCAAGGCTTTCCAATACTGATGAGGTGTGGCCTAGTTACACTGTGGAGCTATATACCCAGGCTTTCCAATAGGTATGGACAAGTTGCATTGTGAAGCTTTACACTTATGCCTTTCAATACTGATCAGGTATGGACAAGTTACACTATCAAGCTTTACATCTAGGCCTTCCAATACTGATCAGGTATGGCCCTAGTTACACTGTGGAGCTTTACACCCAGACCTTCCAATACTGATCAGGTATGACCTAGTTACACTGTGGAGCTATCTATCCTGGCCTTCCAATACTGATAAGGTGTGACCTAGTTACACTGTGGAGCTTTATACCCTGGCCATCCAATACTGATCAGGTGTTGCCTAGTTACACTGTGGAGCTTTACACCCAGGCCTTGTAATACTGATCAGGTATGGCCTTGTTTCACTGTGGAGCTTTACACCCAGGCCTTCCCATACTGATCAGGTATGGCCTAGTTACACTGTGGAGCTATACATCCTGGCCTTCCAATACTGATGAGGTGTGGCCTAGTTACACTGTGGAGCTATATACCCAGGCCTTCCAATACTGATCAGGTGTGGCCTAGTTACACTGTAAAGCTTTACACCCTGGCCTTCCAATACTGATCAGGTATGAACAAGTTACTTTGTGGAGCTGAACACCCAGGCCTTCCAATACTGATCAGGTATGGACAAGTTACACTGTGGAGCTTTACACCCTGGCCTTCCAATACTGATCAGGTATTGCCTAGTTACTCTGTGGAGCTGCACTGCCAGGCCTTCCAATACTGCTGAGGTATGGCCTAGTTACACTGTGGAACTTAACACCCAGGCCTTCTAATACTGATCAGGTATTGCCAAGTTACACTGTGGAGCTATACATCCTGGCCTTCCAATACTGATGAGGTGTGGCCTAGTTACACTGTGGAGCTATATACCCAGGCCTTCCAATACTGATCAGGTGTGGCCTAGTTACACTGTGGAGCTATATACCCTGCCTTCCAATACTGATCAGGTATGGACAAGTTACACTGTGGAGCTGAACACTCAGGCCTTCCAATACTCATCAGGTATGGACAAGTTACACTGTGGAGCTGCACTCCCAGGCCTTCCAATACTGATGAGGTATGGCCTAGTAACACTGTGGAGCTGCACTCCCAGGCCTTCCAATACTGATGAGGTATGGCCTAGTTACACTGTGGAGCTATACACCCAGGCCTCCCAATGCTGATCGGGTATGGCCTAGTTACACTGTGGAGCTTTACACACAGGCCTTCCCATAGTAGTATGATCAGGTGTGGCCTAGTTACACTGTGGAGCTATATACCCTGGTCTTCCAATTTTTTTTTTTTTTTTTTTTTATCAGGTATTGCAGAGTTACACCGTGGAGCTTAACATCCTGGCCTTCCAATACTTATTAGGTATGGCCTAGTTACACTGTGGAGCTATATACCCTGGCCTTCCAATACTGATTAGGTATGGCCTAGTTACACTGTGGAGCTTTACACCCAGACCTTCCCATACTGATCAGGTGTGGCCTAGTTACACTGTGGAGCTTTACACACAGGCATTCAAATACTGATCAGGTGTGGCCTAGTTACACTGTGGAGCTATACACCCAGGCCTTCCAATACTGATCAGGTATGGTCTAGTTACACTGTGGAGCTATATACCCTGGCCTTCCAATACTGATGAGGTATGGCCTAGTTACACTGTGGAGCTATACACCCAGGCCTTCCAATACTGATCAGGTATGGCCTAGTTACACTGTGGAGCTTTACACACAGGCCTTCCAATACTGATCAGGTATGGCCTAGTTACACTGTGGAGCTTTACACCCAGACCTTCCCATACTGATCAGGTGTGGCCTAGTTACACTGTGGAGCTTTACACACAGGCATTCAAATACTGATCAGGTGTGGCCTAGTTACACTGTGGAGCTATACACCCAGGCCTTCCAATACTGATCAGGTATGGCCTAGTTACACTGTGGAGCTATACACCCTGGCCTTCCAATACTGATGAGGTATGGCCTAGTTACACTGTGGAGCTATACACCCAGGCCTTCCAATACTGATCAGGTATGGCCTAGTTACACTGTGGAGCTTTACACACAGGCCTTCCAATACTGATCAGGTATGGCCTAGTTACACTGTGGAGCTATACACCCAGGCCTTCTAATACTGATCAGGTATGGCCTAGTTACACTGTGGAGCTTTACACCCAGGCCTTCCAATACTGATCAGGTATGGCCTAGTTACACTGTGGAGCTTTACACACAGGCCTTCCAATACTGATCAGGTATGGCCTAGTTACACTGTGGAGCTATACACCCAGGCCTTCCAATACTGATCAGGTATGGCCTAGTTACACTGTGGAGCTTTACACACAGGCCTTCCAATACTGATGAGGTATGGCCTAGTTACACTGTGGAGCTTTACACACAGGCCTTCAAATACTGATCAGGTTTGGCCTAGTTACACTATGGAGCTTTACACCCTGGCCTTCCAATACTGATCAGGTATGGCCTAGTTACACTGTGGAGCTATACACCCTGGCCTTCCAATACTGATCAGGTATGGCCTAGTTACACTGTGGAGCTAGACACCCAGGCCTTCCAATACTGATCACGTATGGCCTCGTTCCACTGTGGAGCTTTACACCCAGGCCTTCAAATACTGATCAGGTTTGGCCTAGTTACACTGTGGAGCTATACACCCAGGTCTTCCAATACTGATGAGGTATGGCCTAGTTACACTGTGGAGCTATACACCCAGGCCTTCCAATACTGATGAGGTGTGGCCTAGTTACACTGTGGAGCTATACATCCTGGCCTTCCAATACTGATCAGGTATTGCTGAGCACTCTGGAGCTATACATCCCGGCCTTCCAATACTGATCAGGTATGGCCTTATTTCACTGTGGAGCTATACTATTCTTCTTCTAGTAGGCCATACTTCAAGAACTGCTGAGAATATTGACATGAAACGTGGTACACACATTAACAGTGACAACGGGCATATGAGTAGCAAGTTCCATGTCTTTTGGTAGACCATTTTAGTTTTTTTCTTGACCAACTGCAAAAAAGTATTGTCGTCATCAAGTGCTTTAATTCCATCATTAAATTATTAAATTAAACATTGGGTACCGGGGGTATTACAATAAATAGTACTTTACAATAAATAGTACTTTAATCATGGTTTGCAATTAACTATTTCTTCTAACCGAAGATTTTAACTATGTTTTGTATGGATTTTGTTCTTGTTCTTCATATGACTAATGAAATCAAAGTATTGATAGGCTCAATTGACCCGAGCTCCCGGGTTTTGATGCACAGAAATCGTAAATGCCCTGAAATCGACACATCATAAATTTGTAGTATACGTCAGAGAATTTCAGTGTGAGAGTCGGTATCATCTGAAATGAGCCTCAATGCATGATCTGATTGTTTGTTTAACCTGCAAGAGCAATTATCACCCGAAGTGACAAGTGATTATGGATCATGGATCTAATCGGTAACCGAGTCAATTAGCAGCACTCAAACTCAAATGACATATTATAAACTCAGCCCATTATGCAAATTAACGGATTACCTTCGGCTTTTTGGCTAAATACAATGTATTTTTATTTACAGTGTAATTTGATTTTTTGAAAATTAAAAATGCTAAGATATATTTTTTTCGTAACTTTCTGTCAATTTTAATGAAAGTGAAAGGAGAACTGTGTAAATAGTTGTCAGTGTAACAGTTAAGTTCTATAACAAAACAGTATTGTATAACAGTTATGGTTATGCCATTTATGAAAAATACAATGTTGCAATATTGACAATAGGAATATTGAATGATTTTGCTTACTTCCAAAAAAAATAAAAAAACGTGAAAGTGAAACTAAAAGTTAAGAAACATGTCATTGCGACTAAATAATCGCTGGTGCATATTGGAATTTGACATGGATGCTTTTGGTTACATAACGAAAATACATTAAATAAATAATACGTTCATCATAATCAGAATATATTTTTCCAAATTTTGACTCTGTGAATTTTTTAACCACCTAAGAAAACGAAATAAGACAAGGTATTCTATTAAAAGTTATGTTGATTACTTTTCGTCGTGCTTGAGATTTTTACAGAATGAAAAATGGATCTAATACTGCAGATTTTTATAAAACACTGGAAATTGTTATTATTTTTTTAATTATGTCTCCCCCTCTCTGGGGGAGACATATTGTTTTTGCCCTGTCCGTCAGTCCGGTAGTCCGGTAGTCCGTCAGTCCGTCCGTACGTCACACTTCGTTTCCGATCGATAACTGGAAAACCGCATGACCTAGGATCACCAAACTTGGTAGGGAGGTTGGTCATGAGGTGTAGAAGATCCCTATTGTTTTTGGGGTCACTAGGTCAAAGGTCAAGGTCGCGGCGACCCCCAATGTAAAAAACATTTCCGCTCAATATCTTGACAATGGTTTGACCTAGGTTCACCAAACTTGGTAGGGAGGTTGGTCATGAGGTGTAGAAGATCCCTATTGTTTTTGGGGTCACTAGGTCAAAGGTCAAGGTCGCGGCGACCCCCAATGTAAAAAACATTTCCGCTCAATATCTTGAGAATGGTTTGACCTAGGTTCACCAAACTTGGTAGGGAGGTTGGTCGTGAGGTGTAGAGGATCCCTATTGTTTTTGGGGTCACTAGGTCAAAGGTCAAGGTCGCGGCGACCCCCAATGTAAAAAACATTTCCGCTCAATATCTTGAGAATGGTTTGACCTAGGTTCACCAAACTTGGTAGGGAGGTTGGTCGTGAGGTGTAGAGGATCCCTATTGTTTTTGGGGTCACTAGGTCAAAGGTCAAGGTCGCGGCGACCCCCAATGTAAAAAACATTTCCGCTCAATATCTTGAGAATGGTTTGACCTAGGTTCACCAAACTTGGTAGGGAGGTTGGTCGTGAGGTGTAGAGGATCCTTATTGTTTTTGGGGTCACTAGGTCAAAGGTCAAGGTCGCGGCGACCCCCAATATAAAAAACATTTCTGCTCAAAATCTTGAGAACGGTTTGACCTAGGTTCACCAAACTTGGTAGGGAGGTTGGTCATGAGGTGTAGAAGATCCCTATTGTTTTTGGGGTCACTAGGTCAAAGGTCAAGGTCGCGGCGACCCCCAATGTAAAAAACATTTCCGCTCAATATCTTGAGAATGGTTTGACCTAGGTTCACCAAACTTGGTAGGGAGGTTGATCATGAGGTTTAGAAAACTCCTATATTTTGGGGGGTCACAAGGTCAAAGGTCAACGTCGCTGTGACCTCTAATGTAAAAAAATATTTCCGTGCAATATCAGGAGAATGCTTTGATCTAGGTTCACCAAACTTTGAAGTGAGGTTGGTCATGATGTCTAGTTGATTTTGCAATCAGTTGGTCAAAGGTCAAGGTCACTGACCTTGAGGTGAAGAACCGGTTTCTGCTCAATAACTCAAGAACGTTTACACCCAGGAACTTCATACTTGGTATGCCAGTTAGTCATGACTAGTTGATGGCCCCTATTGATTTTGGGATCCATCATTGATTATTTCTCACCTACGACCACACAATGGGGGAGACATGCGCTTTTTCAAAAAAGCAATCTCTAGTTGTTATTATTTTTTTAAGTTTTGGAAACTATTTAATGAAGTATAAATTATTATGTTTCTTGCCACGCCATCTTATGACAGATGAGACCTATTATTTATGAAGAAAGACAACGAAATTAAAAAACAACAACAGACAGTGACTGTTGAAAAATTGATTTCGACTCTTGAAAATCAGACCACAAGAGTCATTGACTCATTGCCCTGTAGGCATAGAAGGTTGTTTGACAGGCAGAAATGATAACCTTCTCTCATTAAACTAACACAGGACTGCTTTATTTGCAGTTGTTCAGTGTCACATGCTTCACTATGGTAATTATCCTGTAATGATGGCATACCCATTAATTTCCGCGAATCACAGAATCCACCAGTTGCCTCAACAAATGTTACATTGTATATTTGCAGTACTTCAGTTTTACCTATTTCTCTATGGCGCTGAACGAGCTAGTGGACGGCATGCAGGACACGCTCCCCCCGACAGACTCCCGACTAAGGCCAGATGTACGCATCCTAGAGCAGGGAAATATAGGTGCAAACTTAAATCTTTTTACTAGGGTTGTAAACGAGTACTCGATAGAACGTACGTGTACTGGAATACTTATTCACTACTCAAGTACTAGTTGGGGGGAAAAAACAATGTTTAAGATTTCACTGAAAGTGGGATATACAGATGATGTTGCCAACAAGACACAATGTAATGGCAGTTGTTGTGAGATTATACAAACTTTCAACTAAGGCCCCCAAGTTGCAATTTGCACTAATGCATGGGTGAAAGTTTTCTGTTTTATGATGGAATGACTGCTCGCGCTGTACTTTTTTACCGCCTCTTAGACCTTGACAAGGAATGTTGCCTAGCTCTGGCCTACTTACAGCAATTAACCCTGCTTCTTTCAAACAAACAAAAACCCTGTTTTTAATTTATTGAAAAATTAAACTGGGATTATTTTACTTTATTGGATAACGACTCTTTCATTTCAAATGTAATTATTTGCGAGTAATCAATTAAGTATGACTATTTGTAATAATCAGGGCTTCTAAAAACCAACAATTTGCCGGTCTGGACAAATTTTGACCAAGCCGGACACTGTAGTAACACAAAATGGTTCAGAAAATGTATCTGAAATTTGTTCATTTTTTACCTCACCTTAGCCGTAGCCTGAGGGTGAGCTATTAGGATCGATGAATGTCCGTCGTCAGTCTTCCATCCACTCTTAATTTGTTAACGCCCTAGTGGTCACATTTTTGCCTCAATTATCACGAAACTTGGTCAGGATGTTTGTCCTGGTAATTACTAGGACGAGTTTGAATATGGGTCATCTGGGGTCAAAAACTAGGTCACAGAGCCCAAATATGGAAAAACCTTGTTAACACTCTAGAGGTAACTTTTTCAGCCCAAATATCCTGGAATTTTGTCAGAAAGGTTGTTTCATTGATTTCTAGCTCAAGTTCGAATATGGGTCATCTAGGGTCAAAAACTAGGTCACAGAGCCTAAATATGATAAAATCTTGTTAACACTTTAGAGGTAACATTTTGAGCTCAAATATCCTGGAAATTTGTCAGAAATGTTTTTTCGTCGATTTCTAGCTCAAATTCGAATATTGGTCATCTGGGTCAAAAACTAGGTCACAAAGCCCAAATATGGAAAAACCTTGGTCACAGAGCCCGAATATGGAAAAACCTTGTTAACACTCTAGAGGTAACATTTTCAGCCCAAATATCCTGGAAATTTGTCAGAAATGTTGTTTCGTTGATTTTTAGCTCAAGTTGGAATATGAGACATCTGTGGTCAAAATCTAGGTCACAAGAGCCCAAATATAGTAAAACCTTGTTAACTCTTTAGAGGTAACATTTTCAGCCCAAATATTCTGGAAATTTGTTAGAAAAGTTGTTTTAATGATGTCTATGTCAGGGTTGATTATCAGGGGTGTCAAAGTTCTGGATTAATCCACAAATCCGGATTCAGAGCCCCAGATGTCGATTTTCAAATTTGATATAAATCCGAGGAGCTTTTTAAGGGGAGGGTTAGGGGGCAGATCGGCAAAGGAACGAATAAGACTGAGTACGAATGTAATGATGTGTGCGATAATGTCCAAGGTGTTCCACGGATTAGTCCGAGATCGAATATTTTGGTTATATTGGATAACGAAGTAAAGCGGAGTTTATCGGAAATCCCCGAATCCATTTACGGATCGAAGGCTTCAATTGGACTGCGAACATACACGATTCGATTACTTAGCTTTCGCCATTACGATCAAGCGGAATTATATATAAAAGAGACCAAAGACATAAACTCAGCAAAAAAAAGTTTTTTATTTTCCTCTGTAACAAAATGATCAACATTTAACACCATGACTTCCAAGTGTCACTCAGCTATACTGATTAGTTTCATTTTCAGTTACGACTGCATTTGATTTTGATCGTTTTTCTTGACGGTTTCTGACAGATATAATTTCGGATGTCATTTTTAGCTCTACTGGCCAAAGGCCAGAAGAGCTTGTGTGATGGTAATGTGTACGTAGTATGTGCGTCCGTGCGTCTGTAAACAATTGCTTGTGAACACAATATAGTCTTCAGTTTTGATTGTATCTCGATGAAACTGGTACAGTATTTAGATATCCATTAGAGCTCGGTTCCTTTCGAAAGCCAGCCAGATCCCCTTATGCATGCCTAGATTATGGGCCTTGAAAGTATAAAAAAACAGTGCATCTGTAAACAATTGCTTGTGAACACAATACAGTCTTCAGTTTTGATTGTATCTCGATGAAACTTGTACATGGGTGAAAGTTTTCCGTATTCATACGGAATTCCGTATTTCCAGTCTTTTCAGGGGTCATTTTTCCAAATCATGTAAATCCGGTGAGTTTTTCGGGGGGGAGGGGGGGTGTACCCCATACCCCATCATCAACATCGCGGTCTACTCAAAATCGTAGACAAAACAAAGTTAAATTTACTGGTTTCCCAATTTCATTCTATAAATAGCGTTGCCTGAAGTGTCGTCGATATCAGCAGAACGTTTCCAAAATAGTCGTTTCTTTCCGTAAAAAAGCATTGTCATTCCGATGTTCTCCGAAAACCTCGGCAGTTTCCGCGCCAACAAAAACTTGGATGGCGGAAAAATCCGGTTTTCGCCAAATATTTACGGTCAGTATCCTTTACGACTTTTAAGACATACTGCAAATTGGAGGCAAAAATAAATATAGAAATAAATCGAAATACTGCTGTCAAAATTTAAAAATGAAGTTTCTATCCCCAGGGTATACTACTAAAGAGTTTGAACATCCTTGGTAAAACAAATGGAGGTGACAAAAGCTGCCAGAAATATCATAAATATACAAAATAGATTTGATTGATTAAGTCAGGAAAGGCTTGGAAATGTGTTTTGAAATGCTTAATTCCTGGAGCTTCCGGGGGCCTCTGGCCCCTGGACCCCTAGCCAGGGCTTTGCCCTGGACCCACCAGGGGCCCTGCGGCACCCGGGCCCCCAGCTTAATTTTTCAGTATTTTGAAATTTTGCAACTTTCACCCATGCTTGTACAGTATCTAGATATCCATTAGAGCTTGGTTCCTTTCGAAAACCAGCCAGATCCGCTCATGCATGCCTAGATTATGGGCCTTGAAAGTATAAAAAATCAGTGCATCTGTAAACAATTGCTTGTGAACACAATACAGTCTTCAGTTTTGATTGTATCTCCATAAAACTTGTACAGTATCTAGATATCCATTAGAGCTCGGTTCCTTTCAAAAACCAGCCAGATCCGCCCATGCATGCCTAGATTATGGGCCTTGAAAGTATGAAAAAATATTTCATACGTGCGTCTGTAAACAATAGCTTGTGAACACGATACATTCTTCAGTTTTAATTGCATTTTGATGAACGTGCGTCTGTAAACAATAGCTTGTGAACACGATACAGTCTTCAGTTTTAATTGCATTTTGATGAAACTTGTACAGTATTTAGATATCAATTAAAGCTCGATTGCAATTGAAAACCAGCCAGATCTGCCCATGCATGCTTAGATTATGGGTCTTGAAGTATAAAGAAAATGTGTTTTTTCTAGCTTAGTCTATTTTTAGCCAAGTCTACATGAGCGAAGTCTATTTTTAGCCAAGTTTACATGTAAAGTCACAATTACTTATAAATGTTTGTTCAAATTCTGTCCCTGGGGTCATTACTGCGGTCTTGTTGTTTATATAATTAAATACAAGCTGGTCAGTTTTGTTTATGGAATAATGTCAAGAGCTATTTTGTATTGTTTTAATTAAATACCTATAACATTTTAAAGGCAAAAAAAACAACCGTTAAAAAACTTTTTTTACTGATAGATCACTTTGTAAATGTCCCATTCCATTCTAGTTGGATAATGCGATGTTGTTAGAGCCATATTTTTGTTGAAATTAGTGCAGAAAGTCTCCCCAAAACGGCAGAAAATGGCATTCTAAATGCCTAAAATCAATTTCACCTGGGGGGCTTGCGCCCCTAGACCCCCTGCCCCTTAACCCTTCCGGGGACCTGCGGCTCATGGCCCCCCGGCTCATTTTCAGGATTGAAAATTATGCTCTGTTGACACCCCTGATTATGGTCTACAGGTCTGCTTATAGTAGACTTCTATGAAGTTTTCTTCAAATCCTGACCCTTGTGTCAAATTTATCCCTGCCCAAGACCGTTTTACAGGTGAGCTATCTAGGGCTATCATGGCTCTGTTGTTTATATTTTCAGTCCTAAACAGCTTAGTCAGTAAAAATTGTAATACACATCCCTGGTTTGTCATTCACAAATCTCCCAACACCCATTAAAATCGAAAAGAAAACCATAAAATTAACGCAACCAGCTGCTTTGATATAAAGTTGAACACCGTAAATCCGAAATCGTGGGGACCCGAAAAATTATTTCGGAATAGTGATATTTCGGATAAACAATTTTCATAAAATTACAGCATTGGCGAATTAAAGATGACACAAAATACTAAGTTGTGAAGATTGCAATGTCGGTTAGTCTTTACCAATACCATACATTCGGTTTGAGTGATCTTTCGTATACAAAAATATTTGTTGATTTATTGTTTAATAAATGACAAATAATTTGTTATTATACTTCTTTATTAAAACAACATAAAACATTTAAAACAAAATGACAGCAGATGTATGCATTCCGAACATAGCACAGATTGTTTGGTAGCGAGTCGAGTGAGCAATGCAGCAATCGAATCTGATGAGATAGACATTTTCAAATACAAGGACTTGGGAGGGGCGGGAGGGGGGGTTCACTTATAGAAGGCTTAAACTAGGCCTTCACCCAAATAAATCGGTCATTTTCTGACATTGATGCTTGTAACATACGCATGCTCAATGTCATTCTTTAACAAGCGCTCATTGTGCTCCATTGTCACCTCAAGCCGAGGCCTGAGTGCATTCGAAGCATGGTGTGCAAAACTTATGACATGATCGAGTTCAAAATAAGAATTGATAAATAGGTGTGAAATACCAAATCGGGACTGTAATTTTTACTTCGGAATAGCGATTATTTCGGACCATTGGATTAAAAATTTACAATTTAGTTAAACAAAGAAGGATTTAAAACGGGACCGAAAAATATTTCTGAAATAGGGATAATTTCGGATAAACGGTGTTTGGAATAGCTGTGTTCAACTGTATTCTAATTGGCAGACAATTGTAATTGGTCCAAACATGTAGTAGATCACAGGAGACACATTTTGCTGACTATATATTTAAATGCAAATCTTTTAGATATTGTAAGCCTTTTTATTTTTTACAAGTCCAAAATAAAACCTACTTTTTATCTTATGATCAGTCTTTGCGTATAGACACGCCATGGCAGATTTCAATATTCATTTCATTAATCGTTAATTTAATTTATCCACAATTATCAATGGTTATAACTTATTTATTACACCCAATGCGAGTCCCATCATTCATAATCCAAACAAATGCGAGGATTTAACCTATTTACACATATATTTAAATGTGTCGTATGTGTCGGCTGAAGATAAAACGGAAACATTGTGTGACATCAGGGCACGAGCGATTTAGTGATAAGAGGCGCATGGTAATGTAATGCAAGCGCTAAATGAAGCTAAAAGTGGTTTGTCAAATGGAAATTTAAATCAGTCAGTCGAATATCGTAGGATCCCATTTCACTCTAGGCTGGTTACGGTAACCAAATACTGTATTTACCACATTTGCAACTAGGCTGGTTAGAATATACAACCCCTATCACACTAGGGCCGCGTTCCCACAGCGTTAAAGAAAAATAAAGAACACCGATCTGTGCACAGTCAAATCGCAAGCATGGTGAAAGCGATGGGATCACATAGAATGGGGAACGACAGCGCATACTTAAATTTGAGCATGCTCAAAACAAACACCAGAGGGATCGCTGTTAGGTCGCAATGATTATCGATTACTTGGGATTATGATTACCCCGGTGATCACACAACTTTTTTGCAGATTCCACTGCATCTTTATCACGCATATACAACATGTGTATGGCGCTTACAAGGAGATACCATCTTCATACCATCTTCATGAAAAATATCTTCCTTTTTTTTGCTATCTCGCGTCGCTCTGAGAATTTAACAATGCCATGCAATCGTAGTGGCAATTTGGCTAGGTGTGACTGGGCTTACCATATGATGGGAAAAAAGGATAATTATTCAATAACAAGTAATAATTAAAGTAAAAGAATGAACAGTCTAGGTTTCTTAACTGAGGTAATATATTCCAAATGTGTGTTACAGAGGTGGCCGGTGAAGAAAAACACAGGGTTGAGGAAAAACAGAGGTCTGCTCGCAAGGATCGTAAAAAGCGCAATGTGGAATGGAGCCCTTTGTATGTATTCTAATGTTATGTTTAAGCTTTCATTTTTTATTTATGGTGTATTCAGGTTTCTGGTTTGGTAGTAAGTAACACAGACTGTATTCATGTCCTGTCCGTCAGTCGGTTGTCACACTTCATTTCTGCTCAATAACTATAGAATGCTTGCACCTAGGAACTTCATATTTGGTATATATGTTGGTCATGACCAGTAGATGACCCCTATTGATTTTGAGATCAGTAGGTCAAAGGTGGCAGTGACCTTGAGGTGAAAAAAACAGTTTCCCCTCAAGAACACTTGGACCCAGGAACTTTATACTATACTTGTTATGCAAGTTGGTCATGATCAGTAGATGACCCCTAGTAATTTTTAGATCACTGTGCTTGTGCAGTAGATGCTCACTATTGAATACAGGTGAATAGGCCAAACTTCAAGGTCACTGTTGGTGTCCAAAAGTACAGATTTCATGTCCATCTTTGATTATTTCTCATTTACAACCACACAATGAGAGAGACAAGCACTTTTTCGAAAAAAGCAATTTGACACTTTTAATCCTCACTTCGTGAAATATATTGCAATCTTACACTAATACAAACATTTATCTTCCATATCTTTGGACATAAATTAAACCTGAAAATACTTGATAGTAGTCCTCATTCTAGTCGATGATTGTTAAGCAATTGGCAAAAGTCATTTGTCAATGATTTCATTGACTGTTACTTGTTCAGAGATTAGACTAAACAAGCTTGTTTTTCATTCACATTTGATTCCCTAATTACAAATGTGTTATAGCTTAGTCAGAACAACATGATTAGTTGGAACAATGATATTTTTCAGATGGTTTCAGTTTGGGAAAAACCAGGTCACTGAGAAAGAAGACTGGATTTACAACGGAAAATACTGGGACAGAGAATGGTCTCAATGTCCAGACATCTTTTGACAACAATGTTCCTAGTCATCCAATATTTTAACTGTACCTCAGGGGTGGGAAGAGCTCTACCAAGGAAGTAACAGAGCAGAACTTTATGCCCTAAATGAGAGTGGGTTAGTGGGTTATAGAAGCTTATCTGTCACTAGTAGCAGCACTACTATGCCAAATGGTGTATCTGGTTTTAGGTGCAAGTTAAGGTGTAATAATTCGCACCTACACAGTACTCTACTTTGTCGAAGGGAGAAATCATGTTTTATAGGAAGTGCTCCTCTTTTTATAGTAAAGATAAAATTCATGTGTTCTTAACTCCTATTATTATGCAAATTGATTGTTTTTGTAGACAGTATCATATAGATTGCATGTTAGTTCATGCTTACTGTGATAATTTTGTTGTGATGTAGGAGTGAAATAAGTTAACATTGGAGTCATTTGTGTAAAAACCTAATATAATCTTATAGTATGTTAATATTAAATCAATATTGTACATTTCGAGTAATGATAGAACATTATTGTAGTCTGAGTTTTTTGTTAAACTATTAATGAAATAAAAACATCCACCAGGGTTAAAACACATTCAATAAGCTGACCTGAATCTAGGTTTTGTTGAAACAATCCAATATATCTTGTGGTTTAATTTCAGTAATTTTCCCTTTTCATACTTTTTGCAATACTTCTTCTAATGACACTAATATTTAGTCCATTTTTATCTGTGCAAGCAAAAACATAATTCTGTGAAACTCTCAGACCTTGCAAAAAAGATCAGCTTCAGTTTGCCTAAAAAAACACATGAAATAAAAACATACACAGTTTATTATTATCACACATTCCAAAAATGTTAGCAGAGATATGGTGTGAATAGATGTTGTGTGATAATTATCAGCAGTTATGATAAATACATGTTGTTACATTTAAACACTGTTAATCCGAAATTGTCAGGACCCAGATAAAAATTTCAAAATAGCGATATTTGGGATTAACAATTTTTAGAAATTTACTGTGTTCGCAAAATATAGATGTCGTAAAATATTAAGTCGTGAATATTGCAATGACAGTTACATGTTACCAACATGTTATATTTGGTTTTGAGTGATTGTTCAGTGTACATGTTTGTTGAATTATTGTTTAATAAATGACACTGAACTATTATAATTAATTTCTTGATTAAAACAACATTTAAAACAAAATGACAGCACATGTATGCATTTGGAACATAGCACAGTTAAAACAAAGTATGCTTAAATAGCACTGAAACTACACGTAGTTAATCAGTATTGTTCGGTTTATTTTTTAAAGATTGATGTGATGTCTCCCTGCACTTTGTTGATTCCGATGATGTGTTTCTTAGTCACCTATCCTTGAATTATGTTAATGAAGTTGTAAAATTCAGTGCTATCTGTCTGCTGCTCATAATATTGTTTCATTCCGGTGATGGACATGTTCTCAATGTCATTCTTTAACGAGCGCTAATTGTGCATCATTATCACCTCAACTGATACCCAAGTGCTATCGCAGTATGGTGTGAAAAAATATTGAGATGATCAAATTGGAAATAAGGATTGATAAATAGGTGTGAATACTAAATCGGGACCTTAAGTTTTACTTCGAAATAGTGATTATTTGCGGATTATTGATTAAAAATTTAGTTAAACAAAGAAGAAATAAAATCGGGACCAAAAAAAATAATTTTGAAATAGCGCTAATTTCTGATTAACGTTGTTGTGGGAATAGTTTAAATGTATTTAAAAATGTTGATTTGTTTAAATTTCACTTGATTGTATTGAAACTTGAACAGTATATATAAACCTTATAGTGTTTAGAATAATTTAATCTTTATTGATATTATTTTGTTATTATACCAGAGGTGTTTCACTGAATGACATAATTATAAAATGTATATAACATGTTAAACTGATTAAGTCATAGCTCAACTTTGTTAAGCTTTATTATTGTTTTGTTATTGTGTTATATTGTTTGTGTGTAAGAAAATTATCTTTGAATGTATTGTTTTCATGAGTATGGTATTCTTCTCATGCAATAAATTATCTGATTTATAAATTTACTTGAGAGCCCTCAAAAGGGCTTCTAAAAAGCCAGTTTTGCTTCTGCTGCAGGGTGCTTCTACCTCTTCGAGCCCCACAAGGGGCCTAAAGCGCTCCCAAAACCCATCGTCAAAATTGTTTCAGTCGTTCAGCTGCCGGGTGAATCACATCCCTGTATATGAATTAGTTGATGTCGCTGTGATGTCAGGGATTACACTCGATTGGTACATTCTTACTAATCTTAATATTTCTGGTATTAAAATGATGTGCAATCTATAGGCAAATAATGGGGAAGTATTTATTACAGTATCTACACCAATTTGTTGTTCGCCTATTATAGTTAAGTGTTTCTGAGGGATAGCCAGTAATCTGTGTTCTTTTCTGTACCTTTTTTCATGATTCTGATTGTACTGTATTTAGTTTTGCATTAAGTAGTGGGTATAAGGACAGTGTACCTGGTACAAGTCATTATAATGTATTTGTTCTGTTCCATAAAAAAACAGAGGTTACTGAGCTACATAAATTGTTTTCAAAAGAGGGTTGCCCGGTAAATATGAAACATTGAGATCATTACAACATACATCTTCTTTTCAGGGGCCCAATCAAGATTTTAGTCAGTCTTAGGTGTAAATGGAAACTATGGTAGTAGTGTCATAATTTTGTTGAATTTGCTCAATATTTCTGTTAATTATATTTAAGGCTAAAATTAAAATTTAACAAGCTTGCCATCATTTGTGATTTATCCACTAGTGATGGTGCGATGAACGATTATAGTTGAATAACCGGCGATGACACAAACTCACCCACCATCGGTGATAATCAATTTTCATCAAACTTTATTGTTATACTTAAAAAAACTTGTAAAATGTCACTTCTTCAGTCTTGACATCATATATTCAAATAAGTGCTATGAATGCATAAAGAAATGGCTCATTATTTTAATTTTCTCTTTTGTAATTCAATATCTTATGCCAGTTATTATATGATATTTAAATTATCCATTATGGAATTTGTCCGATATCCAATACTAATCCTCATAGAAATGGGCCCCTGGTTACAAAATGTATTATAGATGAGTAAAATGAGAATGATAATTGCTTGGGTTTTATCTTTGATTTATAGAATTGAATTGAAACAATTGAATATGCTGCAATCTTTAACATGCCTGAACATTTATGTGATAGCATTTGCATTTAAGTGTAGAATTCTTGTTACTGGTCATGTGATTCACATGCACTACTGACATTTGGGTACAATTCTGAATGAGATCTATCTGCATTAGATAGGCCACCAGTCCTAGAGCATTAGATTGGCCACCAGTCCTAGAGTGTCACATACAATAGTGTTTAGTAATAAAAAATAAATTCAAAAAGTTCTACCAGATTCACCAACTGTATTCATCCAACCAATGACCACCAATAGCACTAACCACCACTTTCCAATGTTTTATCTTCTCCAGGTCAGTGTAATGCACCCATCCATAATTTACTCCGGCACTTGTTCACCACTTTATGTTTTAGATAAACTCATAATTGTTATAGAATTGAAGAATGATTGATGGTGAAGGTATTGTCATTATATTAAGCGTTGCTGTCAGCAGCATTTGTGTGTAAGGCAAAAGCTACAACTTCTGCCATAGCTGAAAATCTGTGAACACTATTATCAGTGCCAATGCAAATGTGTAGCAAGGCCCATAATCAGGTTAAAATGGTGTTGAATTATTAACCAACTGATAAAAAAACAGACAAACGTTTGAATCTGATATTAGAGATCTTGTGTTGTATTTCTACTTCAATATGTGATAGATTTAGATGTTTTTGCGTAATTTATAGAAAGCTGTTGACAATAATTAGTCTTGAATTTGTTGTCAAGTGCATATAGCATATAAGCGCAATTTATATATATTTATAAGTATATAGAATTATATCTTCAATTAAAAATTTGTAATTAATGTATGTTGTTGTTTTTAACTGGTTTTCTTTTCAGTTAAAACAAAATTGTTCATTGATGATTGTTCTCACATTGATTTTTCTGTATAGAATGTCACCATAGTCATTTTTTAGTCTACATGTATGTATATTTACAATTCTGTGTTAACATTCTTGTACAGAGGAAGAAGATTACTATATTATGATTAAATATTATACCATGTTGTTTTCACACCATTTTGTTATGGATTGAGTGCCACATTATTAAGTAGAAAATAAAGAAATTGAATACTGAATATTTCATTTTCTCATTTGGATAATAACCACCTTTCGAAACAGTTTTAAGCTGCACCAATATAATATACTACTGCTAAATTTGAGTTTACATCTTGAATCTACAGTATTTTTTTCTAATAAAGATTCAAGTAATCAAATCCTTGAATCTAAAATGATTGTTTGTCAGGCTGGTGTCATTGGTTTAAGGTCAAGCTTGCATTAAAAATAGCATAAAAGGTTAAGCTGGCATAAAGAAATCATTTTATTCAAATAAGCATCAATCCCATTCAACCTCATATAAAGTAAGCCCAGTCAAGCTGGCATCAATCCCATTCATCCTCATATATAATGAGCCCAGTCAAGCTGGCATCAATCCCATTCAACCTCATATAAAGTAAGCCCAGTCAAGCTGGCATCAATCCCATTCAACCTCATATAAAGTAAGCCCAGTCAAGCTGGCATCAATCCCATTCAACCTCATATAAAGTAAGCCCAGTCAAGCTGGCATCAATCCCATTCAACCTCATAAAGTAAGCCCAGCCAAGCTGGCACCAATCCCATTCAACCTCATATAAAGTAAGCCCAGTCAAGCTGGCATCAATCCCATTCAACCTCATATAAAGTAAGCCCAGTCAAGCTGGCATCAATCCCATTCAACCTCATATAAAGTAAGCCCAGTCAAGCTGGCATCAATCCCATTCAACCTCATATAAAGTAAGCCCAGTCAAGCTGGCATCAATCCCATTCAACCTCATATAAAGTAAGCCCAGTCAAGCTGGCATCAATCCCATTCAACCTCAAAGTAAGCCCAGTCAAGCTGGCATCAATCCCATTCAACCTCATATAAAGTAAGCCCAGTCAAGCTGGCATCAATCCCATTCAACCTCATATAAAGTAAGCCCAGTCAAGCTGGCATCAATCCCATTCAACCTCATATAAAGTAAGCCCAGTCAAGCTGGCATCATGTAAGCCCAATGAAGTTTGCATCAACTTAAAGTAAGCCCACTGAAGCTGACTTCAAGGTAAGATCAGTCAAACTGGCATAACATAGATCATTGAAGCTTACATTTGAAAGTCTAATTACCTGGAAGTCTGTTCTAGGTCAAGATGGGTATGAATCATCAAGTGCCCGTTCAGTGTCAGAGGTCCATGGACAAAGCTGACAAATAAATTTGTTGACTTTATATCCCCTACCTGATAAGGCAAAGTAGATTGAATGGAAATCAAGTGTTCGTGAATAATTCCAACCAAAACGTGCAATATGTTTGAAATTAATAGAAAATTGTATATTGTGTAGAATTAGGATTTGACCTAGTGACTTAGTTTTTGTTATAAATGTTACCCAGTTTCAAACTTATAAAGAATTTATCAAGGTTGTGTTCTGACTAGTCCCATTAAGACTTGATCAGAAATATTGCAAAATATGTGTTCAAAAGTGTTTTTTTTAAGATTTAACCTAGTGACCAAGTTTTTGACCCCGTGTGACCTACATGTAGTTTCAAATGCATCCAAGATTTCATTGATCTGGTTAAGTTTCATAAAGATTGGAGCAGATATAAAACCTCTTTTTCTCCAAGAATTGATCTAATGACCTAGTTTTTACCTGATGTGAGCTACTTTTAGGGGCAATAGGACTATAATTTTAAACCTCCAGGTAGTGTATAATTTTATGCATGTTTTACATCAAAATTAAGAAATACCTTTAATAGTTTATAGAAGAAACTAGATTACACAAAAATAGTCCTTAATTTGTTTTTGAAACACCACTACTGTAGAATCATGAGTTTGAGAGAAGAAAATCCAACTGTAAAATTGAAAATTTGAATTTGCCTGAGCAGTGGCTAAGTTATTGGTGTACATGGGAGTTATGAACTCACTGCTGTTAACATAACCATGCTGTGGTGTTAACATTTCTAGAATCTGGCTTGTAGCAGACGCCATGCAACACTATTAAATACTATAGTATCAAAATATGTGGGCTATGTGAGAGTTGCAAATTTTATTTGAACTATGGGAATGGGTGAAGAGCACATAAATAAAAGTGAAAAATGTGCCGACAGCGCTTGTGCCCACACTGGGCGAAGAAACAAAGATATCTATATCTTTATGGCGTCTTGTGTCATTTTGTTTTTGTAAATGTCACTTCAATCGCCGTAATCCCCCATCCCCATGTATTTAGTGTTACAATGCATGCCCCATTTCAATCGTTTCTAAAGGGTTTTCGTTGCTTTGATTAGATATCATATGATAGGAAAATACAATACATTATATATATATATCATTTCCTTTTATTAACATACACGTTTTGTTTAGGGAAAATCATTTTTTTACAAACAACTTCAGCAATAATTTCATTCAAAATGCACAGCTTTATATCAATTCAGTCGACGTATCCCCATGTATTTGAAGTTACAGTAAATGCTCTTTTCAATGGCGTCTAAAGGGTTTTCGGTACTTTGATTAGATAGCATATGTTAGACAAATTTTATGAACTTACACGTTTTAATTCTTTAAGGAAAATGATTTTAACGAGCAACTTTATAGCAATTATATCTTTTAAAATGCAGAGCTTATCAGATGGTTGTTTTCCTGCGGTGAGGACAAACATGTGGTCAGTTAATGTATGTAGAAACTATGTTTAGAATATCGGAACTAGTCTGTTTTTAGGAATGAGAATAGGATTGTGCTTTTTAAAGTTTATTGAAAAATTTAATGTTATTTATGTTTAATGTAAGTACCATTGTAGATTTACAGTACTAGTGCTGTTATGAATGCTTCGTACTCTTTGGATGTTAAACAGGTTTAATCAGAACTACTACTTTGCTTCACCAAACGTATGCATGACTCACTGTCGTATCAGGGCATGTGTGCTTATATAAATTGAAAGCCTAATGTCTAAAACTATGCCAAGAATACACCGGAACGAAGCTTTTATGCAAAAATGAAAACTTTTCATTAGAAATATAAACGCCTAAAATCATAGAATGAATAGTATCTTGTTATTTGTAGCAGGTAAATTACAAAGTATAGTATTTGAAGCATTAGCAATGCGAAACCTGAGATACAACTATTTTAACACCAAGACAATTATATTTGTTTCTTATCTCATAAAAGTCTAATAAAAAATCACCATTACAAAAAAGCATGCTCCAGGGTCACATCAGGTTTAAATAACAAATCCTGCAGGCGATGGGACACTTGCGGTCGGTAATAATTTCTGAAACAGCATGGGCTAAACTAGAGTGAATATCAATACTGTATGTTATCTTTCTACCAGAGCCTCCATTATCTTGACCCTCATTAATCTGATAAATATAACGATCTAAAAATAATTATATTCTGCTAAAAATAAAACGCCGGGATACATAATCACAGCGCGGAAATAGCCGAACAAGCAAAAACTCATACTCGGACTGCAACACAACCAATCCATTTGTATGGTTTCGATGTCATTCTGCTAAACATTGTTCTTTGGAGTTTGTGGTCTTAAGACTACCTGCGCGCATGCCCAGATAGTCTAAAAACCATGATAAGGATTAATTCCACAATGTTTTAAGCACATCAAGAAGTAAATTGTTAAACATTATTAAAATTTTCAATTACGGATAAGTTTATGTTATTTAGGGTATGAATATAAAGGTAAACTTTGATAATTAATGAATGCACATGTTAAATCCAGACAATATTAGAATAACAAGAGCATTGCCTGCCAGTGCTGAATGCTCATCTGATTTTATCCTTTACGGTTTATTTATTTCATATTGTTCATTTGATAGTGAACAGGTATTCCAATGTTTGAAAGTGATAGCTGTCCCTCCGAGATGTGTGACTCAAAAACCTGGTTGATATATTGAAGGCATTATCCATTTATTGTATGAGAAAAAAATCGGAAGAAATCTAACAAAAATTGAAGGTAGGTCGGAATATTTTTTTTTATTTTTTTTTTTGATATATTGATTTCAGTAACTGTTGACTCAGAAAGTAACAAAAATAAAAGTCATCAATTTTCAGGTCTATCAGTAGTTTTTAAACATCTTCCATGCTTCAAAGGAAACATTCTTTATTTGTCTGGTTAAATACTTTGACAATGATGGATTTGGTTGGAGTTATAGTACACCACTCTGCTATTATTTAAGACTTTCCAGGAACGGTTTTACTTTTCTTTATGCACCCTTTTGCTTTCAATCACCCTCTGTAGAATGCTAGCCTCCCTGTAACATAATTACATGAAGAATGGGACAGCAAATTTACCATATAAGCCATCAGCCAAGGAAACCTCAATGCTGTCAAGAGGACCTGGGGGTTCAGGTTTGAAGAAAAAGTAACATGCAGGTTTTATTGCCAAAATTGCACACTTAAGTCTGACATATCAATCCGAAAGTCAGTATCTGACACATTTGTATCTGACAAGAAAATATAGTTGGGACAATCTAAATATTCGGACATCTATTATTATTTTCAATTTTTTTTATTTTAGGTACCTAATTTTCGGACACCCAAAGGACATCGATTGTAACTTTTACAGTTACTTAGTCTCACAGACCAAAATTATTGATCTTTATCGTTACAGTGCCTGGCTAGATTACCTAACCGTATACATCACTGTGATAAGTTAGTTAGTTACTACCCATTCTAAACGATTTATTGCCTGTTGAAAAGGATGTCTGATTTATTTAATGGAGGATTAAAGAAACAATAAGGGCAATCAAGAGATTAAGAAAACATAAACATGACATGTTTGTAAAACGATCCGCCAATAAACTTTGAAACTTGTACCACACTTTTAATATAGACTTTATGAAGCTGTAACGGGTTCTACCCATTCGGAGGTCCTCGGCCATTTTATCGAAAACAACCTCGGATGTATGCCGGTACATCAGTTGAAGTAGTTCGTATTTTTTTGAATTATATCATTAATTAAATGTATTGTTTTAGAGTTGTATTTATTGATCTAAGTTTAAAATGATTGCCAGTGAAGTGAATTATTGTAAACAAAATTAAGATTCCCACGAGTAAAGTCATAAAGTTTAACCGCTTAATAAAATTACTACGCGATCTACTTGCAGCGGACTTAAACGTGCCACTTTTTGAGTATGTAAACTGTCCAAATACATCCGAGGTTGTTTTCGATAAAATGGCCGAGGAGTTCCGAATTGGGTTCTACCAACTCACTATGATGGAAGTCTATAGTGTAGACTGTTGTGTACATGTAACTACATTTCCCCGTGCTAAAGAAGTTCAGTACTTTTATTTGGATTATAATAAGTATGATTTACAATGTATACTTCTTTCATTTTCATTTAAAGTTTAAGTTATACTTTGTCATATGATTTTATATTCAGAGTTTACTGTCTGCTGTCAATTAATAACTGTATATGCAAATCTTTTTAGTTTCAGTTTGTTCGTAAATGATTCATTGGGAAGTGTGTTTATTTTGAAATGAAATATGAAATAGAGTTCTTTAAGTAGCTTGTTTGGAATAAATTATATCATTACTACATGAATGTTCTTGCATACGGTCAGATTATATGCAATAAGAATATGAACATATTGGAAAAGTATGCATCGAAATTTTTCCGTTCAATGCTCTGTATTGTTAGACTGGTACCCTCTTTCTCTTTTATCCTAAATGAAACCAGTATCAGCTAACCGCGGTGCCCGTCACGCATTCGAAATGTCTTGTGAATTCATACGTAAAGCTAATAAAGCGTGCGGTCTAAGTAGAAAACAACCAGGAAAATGGGTTGAAAAAAGTATTGTTATCCTTTGTATAGAATGTTGGTATTCCGAAGTCGGTCCTTGTTGTTTTTTTCGACATAATTTGCATGTTTCCGTGATATTTTCTTTTCGATACAAAGTTTTTTTAACTAATCATCACATGGCACTTAGCACTTTTTTAAATACAACATGATTTTTGGTATTTATTGTTCAAATACTATTAATGTTAACTAAAAACCATATGCCGCGTACCTGTATAACTTTTTATTTTTTAGGAAAAGTAAATCAGGGTACCAGTCTACTTATTGACCTCAAAATTTACTCAGAGCGGCCGAATGATTCAGACATGTATGTTATCACTATTTCCGGATGCTGATGATGTGAATTTCATAGTGTTTTATTGAGGAAATTTATCAATAAAGCCGACATTGAATGATTACCACCATCAAACGGATTTATTTTCATCTTACCGTGGGTAGCATTTTTAATTTGACACGTAAATTTTCAAGCAATACAAGTTCGTTTGAAAAAAATCATGTGATTTCAATTTTGCAAAATGAAGATAAAAAATATCAAATATGCGCATACTTATTTATGAAGTTTCATTCTAAATGAAGCCAAATGTATGAATATGTGCACAGTATCTGTAAATAAGATGATTGTTTACCTATGTGCATAGAAAAGTCTTGGAGCCACTCTCAGTGTAAGTACATAAGTACTTTATACATTTTGTTCAATGATATGGTGATAAGCCATCGCCATTGATAAAACAATCTTGCATGCTTAATTTTGATTTCCTCTCTTATAATGCACCAGTCAATTGTTACCACGGCCCCCTCGGGGATATACCGGGGAAAAGGGCTGTGTTTTTACCTTTAAGGTGTCCTCGTAGCTAAAGAACTTCAGCGAACACATTATATATTACCTTTTTGGACGTGTTGTAAACATAAAAAAATATATTAACATTAAATATATGGAAGCCAGAACTAGTGTCCTCGCAATGCCGGGTGATTGCGGTGGTTTTGTCTTCCCTCAAAATATATCAGGGAATTGCTCTTACCTTAGATCCCCGGGGTGCGGGGACGTTATTCACGGGATTTTACCACCAGTTCGTTCTCGCAGGGCAGGGATTTTACTGGGGATTGGCTGGACCGAAAGTCAAAGTACCTGCTATTCCCTTGGGGGGGGGGGGGGGCGTGGTTACAATTGACTGGTGCATACTTTACAAGTTCTTTTCTGAAGACGCTTTGTGCTCACTTTTTGTTTTCTAGCCAAGAATGGAAATAAAAAAAATCAGTCAGAGATACAGTATGGTGATGCATTGTTGATGATAGATCAATATAAATTTGTGAAATATTTGAGGGAAAGGTATTTGGTTAAATAATTTACAAGTGTAACTTTTGAGTTTTATTTAACAATGCAGTGCCGAATATTGTGGAGATAGAATTGAATTTGTATCAAATAATCAGTTGACTTGTGGCGTTTAGGGAACAAAATTAAAATCAAAATATTCAATAAAGTTCCCATATACCCAATGTTGTGGAATAGTGAAGTAATGAAGATTTAACCTCACAACAGTCTTTCTCAAATGCTGTCCAGGCTTTTTTATGCTTAAGAATAACTAACCTCGCGATGTCAGACCAGAAATCATCTTGGCATGAGATTGGATCACTATGGATCATTATACACCAGTCAATAGTTTAAGCCCGGAATTATAGTTATTCGGGTTTTCCCAGCCTAATCCTCCGGTACAAACAAAATTAAACCGTTGTTATATACACACGTTACTTCGGAGACAATAGAGTCATTGGACTGTTACATGAATTTCAATAGCTCGATATTCACCTTTTATTTGTACCGGCATGGGAAAACCCAGTTAAGTCAATTCCGGGCTATATATATTGTAAATACGGCTCCCACATCCGGGGGTATACCGGGGATAGCCGGCGAAATGGGCCATGTTTTTACCTTTCAGGTGGCCCCGCAGTGCCGGGTCTTTCCGGAAAATACAGTGTGGATGGGGCTTAACCTAATGTCCCTTGGGTGCGGGGGCATTTGGTGGGGACTTTACCATCAGATAATCTCCACAGAGCGGGGATTTAAACTGGGGTTGGCTGGACCGAAAGTAAAAGTCCCCGCTATTCCGGGACTGGGGGGGGGGGGGGGGGGGGCATGGTTACAATTGACTGATGCATTAGCTTGTGTATTCAGATAAAGTTAAGAATATATATTTATTTATATAAGTTATACTTTGCAATCTAAATCAAAGATTTGAAAAAGGTATCCTGTATCAATAAATGCAAGTATACATAAATGACTGTGCAAATCTTTATGTATCATCCAAATATGAGTACCTTTCAGGGTGAATGTTATTTGTAAAAATTATACTAAGTGAGCTTTCAAGATTACCTTTCCAATGTCATACACAATGCAGTTTGAAACCTGGATAATTAAAACAAATCTTGGTTGTAGACCATTACTATTAAATATTTGATAAGTCACAGACATTATAAGGTACAGTTTAAATGGGCTGTATGTTAATGATGAAAAAGCAAAAAATTAAAGAAAATTGTAGAAAATTGACATAAAGTTGGTATCGATGTGTACAATTAATGCATTAAAACTTACTAACTGATGATCCCCATAGTTTACAAATGATTTATTAATAGCAGTTATTTCGTGTTTTTCCATTAAAAAAGATTACTAGGTATGTCTACCGAGTAGAATTCATTCCTTATGCATGATCTGCCGTTGATGTTATTACATGATATTAGCGAGTTAGGTATACATCTGGAAAATTCCACCCAGTAAAAGTAAGTCTTCATAGCATAGTAGATACGACACTTCACTGCATTTTTTTTCATTTTGGTATTTTATTTACAATAACGATATGAAAGATTAAAATATTTTATTAAAAAAGTGTCCTTAGATTCGTTACAGGAAAAAAACAACTTTTTTGGTGCCAATCTGGTGTACAGTCCCTTTCATAAACAACAAGTGAAGCCAATGCTGTATTAATTTGAGACAAACAAAAAGAAGACAGCACAAAGTTCAAAAAGTGTGACTAATGTGAGAATACTTTACATAATTTATAAATTTTCATGCGATTCAGACAATTGTAATGCTAGAAATCACAAAAAAAACATTCCCTTGAATTATTCCTGTCATAGTTATAAGCTGCCCTCTCACAGATTTACCGTTTTTACAACTTTTTTTTTTGTCTTCGAAAGAGCAAATTTTTGCGTTAACATCTTCAAACAATGATATCAGATTGCTGACAAACAATCAGCTCGTAGTTTGTCATATTTCCGTTCGAAAAATTAATTTTATGGCTTAAACCGTTACTTACAATTTAAGAACAATGCTTAAAACATCAATTTTTTAACTTTAATATTAAAATCTGCCATCATTTTGGTCAGCAGTCTTATATAACTGGTTTCCATGGATTTTCGCAAAAATTGGCTCGTTCCAAGACAAAAAATAAAAAAAGTTGTCAAAACGTTCAATGTGTGAGAGTGCAGCTTTAAACTCATAATAAAATTTCAATGCACTGCATTTGACATAATTTTAAACAGATGATTTTTTTTTTTTAAAAGCACAATCTATCCTTTATGTGACCTTACCGTGTACATTATAATGATTTTATTCAGATCATAATTAAGTGACTTTTCTTGCACTTAAATGTGAACAAGAAAGCTTGGGATTGAACACTAAATGAAACAAGAATAAAATTAAATGAATCACAAAATATCATCAAAATTATACACACAAATGTTCTTTGATATACCAAAAAATGAAACTTTTTAGACTTTCAAAAATTTAACATTTACTAAATACGGTTATATAAAATGATGAATACATTTGTAGGATTTGATATCCTACTAGATGTAACTCGGCTTCGTTCATTTTTCTAAACTTCCTCTCAGTGATGAGGAATGAATTTTATTCACTGCAGTTGTTTTCTAAGTTTATGAAAATAAGAACAATTGAAACAATTCATTAACTACTGTTGATCAGTGCAGATTGTGGGAGGTCATGGTTGATTTCAATGAACCACCAATAAGCCCTTCCAAAATTGGATACTGATTGGTCAGTCAGGTGCTTTTGGTAGGCATGATTAGCATGAATGTTTATTTTAACCATCATTTATGAATGTTTACAAAATCATTGAATATTGAAATAACAAGCAAAATGTTAGTTTGAATGATGAAAGCCATGAAATATGTGAAGTATTCAAAAAGAGACCATTTTTTTCAGCTTGTGTAAATAATGAGAAAATTGTTAAGTAAAATTATTTATTGTTTATCAGGAAAATGTTGAAATCTCATGTTTAGGCCTATAGTGATCCTACTTGATTGCTATGTTATTGGCACTTATTGCAATATGTTTTATTCATTGCAATATTTATGTAAAACATTAATTATTATGTTGACTTAAGTTTGAAGATAAGAACTAATGGTATAGGTGATGTGAGAATGATCTCGTAAGTCTTTAAAACCCCTTTTGGTATTGTGAGTTTTTTGCTCCAGTCTTGTTCAGTTTAGCTTTTGAAGATTTTCAAAGTAACTGCAAAACAAGTCCAGCTGTCTAGAAAGACTATGTCAAACCCTGACCAGATATTATTTCTTGTCTTTTCAAATTACCAACTTGGCAATGGTTTTATCATAACATAGGACATTGGTTTTAAAGAACAATTGTTAGTGTTTTTGTATGTGGAATGAAATATCATAAGTGGCACTAAATTGAACATAATTTATAGTTCTCATTGATATTACACATAGCCCCAAGTACATGTTGATCTAAGATTTAAGGCTTGGATGGAGTCAGGGAAAGAAAAATGCATGTTAATACATTGTACTTTCCAATGCAAGAACTGTTTGTTTATTCGAGTAAATAAAGCAATCCCCACACCAAGGAACTGCAGTATTGCTTAACCAGCTTAATTGACATTATGAGTTGGAGTTCAAATTGCTGCAATTAAAGGCACATCTAGTTTTCAGAATTATTCAAACTCTGATTTAGCAACCTTAATATAGTTATATGAACTACTTTTGCGAAATGAAAGCTTTTTTAGATTTACAAGGACGGGTGAAAAGTATTTGCCAAATGTACTGCAACACCTGATACCTGTTGCCTAGGAATCCAATAAATCTTGGCACTTCAAATGTTACAGTACTATTCAATTTGGAGTGCCTGAAAAGAAAGCTTCTTGATTCTACATTCAACATCTTCTTTCTGTATGACATATTGGACCAGGAGAATCATGAACCTACAACCTTTTGCATCTATTGAGATAGGGAGCTATCAGGACAGTGACAGAGGACAATACAAGAATGGCCAACTGCTGCATTTATTGAGTTATCTTAAGCATCTTGTATGTACAATGTAGTTGTCTTTTACAATGATTGTTAAAAGTTACAATGGCCCTGTGGGTTAAAGATGCTCTGTCCACGGGGTAACAGCTTTTGTACATAATAGGGTTATAAGTACTGCGTTTTGGTCCAGGAGGTTGTATTCGACTCAAGTAGATTTTTGCAGATTCGGATTTCACAGGGCACAAGCCGGGTAAAATCAAAATCTACAAAAAAACTACCAGAATCAAATGACATTCGGCCATATCCGGATCAAAACGCAGTACTAATAACCCTTTTATTATATACATTACTGATTAGATCACTTAGAAGCCACATCTTTGCATAATAAATTTCATTTCAAGGATGCACTCATTGCTTTAATGACGTCAATTTAATATTGCGCAACATACTTGTTATGACGTGACGTCACAAGAGTGGTATATGGCCGTATTGCACTGGAGCGGAATATGGGTTAAAGTATTTTGTGATATGTATTGCATGTGGATTGATGATGGGTATGTAATAAAGAATAAAATTATGTTTGGTATTACATTCTCACTAGCAGTGTGATGAAATGCTGACACCATGTTATGAAATTTGATGGTCAAAGTATATAAAAGACATTTCAATATTTCATACTTTAAAAACGATATTCATCTCATCTTAGTCTACTCAACTTGCTTTGCTATGTACAAAAGTCTGCAGCAGTAATATGAATAGCATTAGACAGAAGGCAGTGCTTAGTATTCATCAACATCACTAAGTTATCATGGTAACATGTTATATGAATTGAATACCAAGCACAAATTAAGAGGGAGAAAATAATTCTTCACTTTTTAAATAAAAACTACTTCCTAATAGCATTGTGTATGCAGTCTGACATAGGTGTACAATGTAGATGTCTTTTACAAAGATTGTTCAAAGTATGGCCCTGTGGTTTAAAGCTCCCCTGAAAAAGAGGTGACAGGTTTTCTATATAGTATATAATTACATCATTGAAAATCTTCTCTGAAACTGCAAATAACAGACCTTTGATAAAAAAGGATTTGATCAAATTAAAGAAGTATGTGTGCCATCCACGTAAATTAATGTGTATAAGTCTGATTTAACGACTTTGAGAAATTTAAAAGAACTATGACTTTATCTGATTTAACGCTTTAGCCCCCCCCCCCCCACACACACACCTCACTCTACGCACACTTAACTAGATTTTTCAAATTTCCATTGCAGCTTGCAAGCAGTTTTAGTCTAAAGTTTAAGCTAGCCCATCAAACAGTGACCCCTTGTGATGTGAGCCGATTTTGTCAATGCTTAGAACATGGTTGTCAACATTCCCCTAAATAAAGCCCTAGTCCATCAGTGCTTTCAGCACTTTGATTCATATAGGTTTTTCAATTTAAAACTTGATTATTGTACCGCAGATGTGAAAGTTCTCTGATTTTTGATAGTTTAAAATAAATAACTTGGAGTTTAGCTTTTTATACTGTGTTTGTCAATTTTTGACACTCGACAGAGTTGTTTTAAACTTAAGCCGAAAGTTGCATTATGGCTTGCCTGAGCAGCTAGGTGTATCTAAGGCATTTATTAGTTTCATAGTTATTTTGGTTTTACAGTAATATTTCCATTTGAATTTAATTAATGAACTTGAATTCTTGAATAGATTGTATAAAAAAATGCAAACATCTCAGTTGTTTTTCACACCCAACCTCCCTGCCTTTGCCCTGTGTCGAACCTGAGGGTTCTTGTAACCGCCCGTGCGGCTTACTACCACTCGTTGAGGTTCGGTTACAAAGCAATAATCGTACAGTAATACTCATTGTAACATCAATAGAACAATAAAAATCAACACATTCAATGATACAGGTAACTATTTAATGTGATGAATTAAAGTTAGAAATGCAAAACTTAAGTTACAATCAAAAACACCACCCAGACGCATTGACATAGCAATATCCATGCTCTCCATGAGATCCTCGTGGGTATAACTGAGAGTTATGTGACGTCACACAATGTGACTGTTTGATCTGAAGCCGATAAAAGGTGTTAATTCATTTTAATGCATGTATAAAATGGTGTTGAATGGGATTTTAATTAACTTGATGAAGGAGTTACTTATAGGCGTAATAACCATTGATAACTACGGATAAATTAATAAGTGGTAAAATGCAGACATGAAGAAAAAAGGCAGGTTTACCAAACATGTAGATAAAATGTAAAAATGGTTATTTTCTATGAATTCGGAGAGCGAAAAATTAATTATTTTAAGGTGTCCGAACTCTTAGGTGAAGTACGGTAAATACATTCAGAAATCCAACTCTAATATTGTCAACTTTACGTACATACATTTCGTAACAAATGCTTTTCGTACCCAAATCACATTTTTTTCAGGGAAAAATAGGTTAGGGTCGGCGGGAAAAAATAGGGTCGGTCGGGTAACCTGAAACAGACCTATTTTTTTATTTGGCCTAACCAGAAAGCGGTGATCTTCCATTCCCAAGTCAAGCCTGTGGATTCTTTGTGGCACAAGGTAAACTAAGGTAATACGGGAAGCTATCATCAGCTTCATATGCTACATTCTCATTCTCTCCATTTGTATTTTTTGATTAATATTTATACTTTTTCCCCTAGTGTTCAATAATAATTCTGGTGAATATTTTCCCAGGTTTAAATGTGTAATACTGTTTTCATATTTGTCTTTTTTATTCTTTTTATTTACCTCATATGGACTAGCTAACATGCTGGGTAATTTGCTCTGACTTCTCTATCAAAACTTTTGTCATCATTACAAATGTCTATATACCAGCCATGCAAAGTAAATATCATAGAAGTTATCTTCTTTTGTTCTTCAATCATGTAAACTTTATATCTCTTCTTGTTCTTATCATTTTGTTCCCTTTTTGGTCTTCTTATTCAGCCCAATTTAATAAATATAACAAAAGAAAGCTTTTAATTCTTTGCAAATGCTTATATCCGATTGTGTGTTCCCTCCTTTTTGGCCTTTGTTTCCCAGTGTTATCGATACACAAACCAGATTCCAGCCAGTGACATTTACAAAAGATATCCTAGTTGAAATTACAAAATACCAGTCAGAAAAAGGAAAACAATTTCAACGAAAACATCTGGAAAAGTTGGCTGCTCAGATCAGTGCCGTTTGTTTCCATTTTTCCAGTGCATGCTAAATATAGAACACTGAGTATAACAGACAGATACTTAGCGAAGGTAATTCATAATAAGCCACTCCCCATTTAATCACTGGTTGCCCCTGGTATACCAAGATTACATCAAGTAAAACATTTTGGCCATAGTTTGAACAAAGACTTGCCCATCAATACCAATATTTGGTTTTAAATTTGACCAAGAGTTCATTAAGCTGAATCATTTTGATAAGTTTGATGAATAGAGGACCAAATATAATGCCTCCAGTGTTCCAAAGATTTTTTTAAGACCTGACCTTGTGGCCTCGTTTTTGACCCCATGTGACTTAACTTTTACAAGCAGTTGAGATTTGATCACGGGGAACATTCTGACCAAGTGTGAACATAATCTTACCAATCCATACCAAGATGTTTCAATGATATGGTTCAAGACAAAACAAGAGATGTTAGTGAAACATTTATGCCCCCTTGGGAGCCAAATTGTTAGTAGGATTTGGACACTTAAATAAAATATGGACAATCAGAAAACCTTTTTTCAGCTTACAGTCACACTGACCTTGACCTTTGACCCACTGACCTCAAAATCAATAGGGTTCATCTGCTGGTCATGACCAATAAGCCTACCTAGTATGAGGTCCCTGGGTCAAAGCGTTCTCAAGTTATTGATCGGAAACCGTTTTTCATGTTAAGGTCACACTGACCTTGACCTTTGACCCACTGACCTCAAAATCAATAGGGTTCATCTGCTGGTCATGACCAATACACCTACCAAGTATGAGGTTCCTGGGTCAAAGCGTTCTCAAGTTATTGATCGGAAACCGTTTTTCATGTAAAGGTCACACTGACCTTGACCTTTGACCCACTGACCTCAAAATCAATAGGGTTCATCTGCTGGTCATGACCAATACACCTACCAAGTATGAGGTTCCTGGGTCAAAGCGTTCTCAAGTTATTGATCGGAAACCGTTTTTCATGTAAAGGTCACACTGACCTTGACCTTTGACCCACTGACCTCAAAATCAATAGGGTTCATCTGCTGGTGATGACCAATACACATACCAAGTATGAGGTCCCTCGGTCAAAGCGTTCTCAAGTTATTGATCGGAAACCATTTGGTATTCCGACCGACCGACAGACAGACAGACCGACCGACCGACCGACATGTGCAAAACAATATACCCCACTTTTTTCAAAAGGGGGCATAAAAATAAGATTGGACTTTGTGACATAATTTTCTATCACATGAGCCCTTGTTTTGAACTTGTTCAGAGTTCATCATGGAAAATATTTGGATCAAGTCATGAATATTGGATCAAATCTTATGTTTTTTTGTGTGCCAGATTTTTCTAATATTTGACCTAGTGACCCACTTTAACAAGCAGATTCAATCAAGAGGAACATTCTGACCCAAGTTTGGACATTATCTGACCACTCCCTACCAAGATATGGTTCTAGACAGAAAAATCGGGACGGATGGACAGACAATGCCAAAACAATACCCCTCCCCTGTAACCTTCAGTTTGGCAGGAGATTATGAGATCATTTGCTATTTTCAAGTCAAGTTGCGTTTGTTTTGGATAATTTATAAGTTTAAATGTTCAAGTGAAAGTGGCTCTTGATAGGACTTGTCAGGGTTGATTTAATAACAGAAACCAAAAGATCATGTATTTTCTTCTTTTTATTTCAGTTTTGTTCCAAACCTAGTTAATTTCACACAAATAACGAAGTGAGACTTGCATACAGCAGTAAGACACCTCCATCTGACAACTCTACATAGACTTCCAAAACACAACTAAATATTTCATGTCTAGGCAGAAAGTCAAAGGGTTAGCACAGCAGACAGTGTCAACAAATGGTCCCCTGACCCAACAGTAGTATTCTCTCTAATGGCCTTTAACACATGATGCATCACAATCTAGTTGCATCGTAAGGTATTAATTAAAGTCTCAAAATAGCAAAAGGGTGCTAATATGGGCAGAAAAAGATCAATAGAAAAAATGAACAATGGCACTACTAATGAATGATAAAAATACTGAAAAGTTGGCTGCCAAAGACAAAATGGTAAAAATCAATTTCAGAAAGGTTTATCAATGCATACAGGTCTGCAGGTGGAGTTTGATAAGAAAAACAGCACATAAATCTATTTGACTAGCATTTTAATGCTTGTAAATATACAATAACAAAATGCCATTTTAACACAGGAAAAACATATAGCCAACACCTCGTAATTGATTGATTTTTTTTAACTCGTTGGCATTGTAGGGTAGACAAAAATAAATATTATTTACATAACACTCTTCAGTATTCTAGTTATGTCAGCGTTATTTTATACTGTATCAATATCTTTAGAATCATCAAAAATGGTAAAATCTCCAAAAGAAGGTAAAAGTCATATAAATTACCATTCAATTACAGTAACATTGTCAATTTCAATATAAAGCTGCACCTGAAAAGTATTCACTCATTCAAAACATCGTTGCATTAGATCAAAACACAAATACTTCTATACGATTCTTATTCGTTCTGTTGAATGTAATTGAGTTGGTATCACAGTCATGAGCTTGTTACTGCATCTTCTGGAAGGTTTCGTCAATAGCATCCAGGAAATCCATGGTGTTCAGGTAGTGCTCTGGCTTCACACTGGAAATGCATCAAGCACATTATGTTTCTTGTACCTGTGATCAAAATTACATACCACATGTATAAGTATGTGAATTTTGGATGCCTGTTTTGTTCCAAACCTTATTAATTACACACAAATACAGCCTTTAGTATCTAACATATTGTCATGAGGACATTCTCATGCATTCCAAATACTGATGGCTAACATTTTTAAAGAGCAAAGTATGATCCCAAAGAAAACAAGTTACTGCAAGATGGAGAAGATGTGAACTCGTGTCTGTTGTGCTTTTCAATGAGATTGTTGGGCATAAGTATGTCTCAAAATGTGAACACTTTACATTATGTTAGATACATTTTTTAAGTGAAATCCTAGAATCATAAATGGTATGAAAAAATAAAACTTCCATGTAAATGAGAGTGAAGAAACAAACAGACCTAAAATAACTAGGTCTGTTTAACATTTTATCAGTGAATGATGTAGGCAAATAGCAATATTTAAATCCTGGTATCCATTATTAATAGGCGCATAAGGTGTTCAAACAGCCTACCAAGTATGGGTTCCTAGGCCCAAGCATCTTATCAGTAATTGTCTGACCATGACCTTTGACCCTCAGGAACTGTCTTCTGGTCATGGCCAACCTGCTTACCAAGTTTTAGATTCCTGGACCTAAGCATTTGCATGTTATTGGTTGGAAACGGTGAGTATGGAAGCCCCGACAGATGGATGATTTCTATATTCCACCCCTTTTTGGACTTTAAATGATTAATGGTGGCCCAACATTGGTGATCATCTATTATGATCCCCTATCAAACTTTATTATTGTACTTGAAAAAAACATAAAGAGGTGTATACAATTATTTGTTGGGCCATATCATAAATCAAAATAAGTTCTATAAAAGAACAGAAATAATTTGTTGTTAAACAAAATAGCCTTTTTTAAATATATCATACGACATGGAAGTTGTTGAAATAAGCAAAATTCTTATTTTGATACCAATAATTAGTATGGAGATACATGTTTGATTATTTTTCTAATTCAATTATCAACTTTATTATGTATTATGAAATTTGTCTAATTATCGTAGACTAGGAGTCACTCACTTCTTAAGGCCATAGATACATCCTGCCAGATCCTTTGTCATCTTTCCACTGTCAACTGTGGAAATGCACGCCTTCTCAAGTTGTGATGCCCAGCGCTGGAGTTCTGGGTTGTTGTCCAGCTTGCCTCGGTGCTCTAAACCTCTTGTCCAAGCGAAAATGCTGGCAACCGGGTTTGTGCTGGTTGGGTTGCCCTGAAAATGATGAAATGTTTGTAACATCCAATATCTATTCAACTTATTAATATAAGTATCTTTCAAACAAAAACTGCACAAAACAGTTCTGGTAGGCACCTTCTGATCATAGCTAGTGTTTTGCCCTAAAAATTATGCAAGTTCTATCATCCTTGCATACCAGACATTTCAAAAAAATACTGAAAAGAAAAATAGATAATGATACATGTACGTCATAAAAGTGACACGCTTTAAATGGGCACAAACTATTACAAATAAGATATATATTAATTAGGGATGCAAACGAATATTCGTATATTCGATCGAACGTTTGGTATTCAAATGTCAAAATCGGTATTCGATGTTTTTTGTTTGATATTTTTTAAACTTTTTGACTACAACTGTCTTGTATACTGGTTGACGGTACATTTCCGAACAGGTCACAAATCCCGAACACCAGCTAAAACACACGTTTGTTTGACAGATCGATTATTCGATGATCTAGATCAATACAGTATTTTCTAAACAAAATGCCATTCAATGTTTATACGCTTAAAGATCAAAATGTAGCACATGGGGAATGACGTCAGAGGGTGCACGCCCATCTCTAGGTTTTGCAGTTATGCTGACCTACATTCAAGATATTTATAAATATAAATCACGCTTTACATTTGAATTGCATGTTTTGAAAAACATCGGAAACAATAAATAACTTTGCAGCTAAGTGTTTATTTAATATAACATACTTATTAATTATAATTGTATGACCATGTATTTGCGCTTTTCAAGTGTTCGGTACTTGTGCCCTCCATGGCATAATTTTAAGGGTAATTTACTGTCTATAAAATGAACGATTTTCGACATAAAATTGATGAGATCGTGAATCTTTACTTTGACAGATGTTGTCAAATTAACCAAAGATGTTTCATACGCAATTTTAACTTACTACAACAAAAACTCTCCAAGATAATTGTGAAAAGCCTCAAAAAGTGTTCGGATTTGTGACCTTAGCCAGTATATTCACTTGTCTTGTTTTTACAACGACTAATGCCAGAGGCGTGAATGTGATGACACTATACACGTGTCATGATTATGTTAGTTAGGGACAAATTGTCGGGACTATACTGGGTGAGTACCTAAATCGAAACACTTTCGGCACTATTTAGTATTTTAGTTAGACTTGCACCACAACTACAAATTTTTCATCAGCATACTAGGATTCAAGACCAATTGGTTGATATAAATGATATTTTTCAAGATACTACCTATCTGCATGAAAAGTACTTTATTAACCGCACAGTCAAGGACTGCCATTTTTGTCCTTGGAACAGTTTTTATTTGTTATTTATTTTTATGTATCCTTTTAAAATTATTGCTACATGTTTTAGTAAATTAATAATTTATTTTATTTCAAGATTGTTTTTTGTCATTTTTGTCAGTTAAATTTGATGATTAAAGTAAAAAAAAATACATACTGTACCGGGAATTTACGATCGTGGCCTTGTTTACAAATATGAATGCTGTGGAATTTAAATTATTTGGGGTTTTTGTTTGTTCAAAATCTATTGTTTTTTTGTTGGATTTATTTTCTGTAAATGGGGAATTTCAGAGTCTAATTTTGGTGAAAATCAGGTTCCGTCACGTGTACCAGTTATTACAAAGGCATGGCTATAACTGTAGCGAATAATAACAGCAGTTTACTACATTTCTTAAATATTCATTTTGGTTATCGAATATTCGATCAAAAGAATTACCAATATTTGAATATCAATTTTGCCATTTATTTGCATACCTAATATTAATAAAAAAAAAATCAACATAATTAAACTGAGACCTTTCACCTCTACTTCTTTCTAGAGACATTGATTTCAAACTATTGATTTCAAACTGGTTTCTAGAGACATTGATTTCAAACTGGTTTCTAGAGACATTGATTTCAAACTGGTTTCTAGAGACATTGATTTCAAACTGGTTTCTAGAGACATTGATTTCAAACTGGTTTCTAGAGACATTGATTTCATACCCCTTATTTCTCGCAATTTCTGCAGCTATATTGAAAGGTTTTACTACAAAGACGTTCCGATGTTTATGTTTCTTTATTTAAATCAAACCGGGGAGAACTTAAAGCGTGTTTATTGTGATTTTTTTTGTAGATTCAGTATGTTGTTCGCGATTCGTGGAATGATTGCGCAACTTCCGGGCAAAATAAGGAAACAGAAATTCGTGGGTTGTATTGTCCATTAAAAGTCATTGGCGCACGTCGTATATTAACAAGAATGAATTGGATTACAGCGCAAAAATGTATAGCTGCTGACAAACATAAACTGCAAAATGATATCGTGTTCATCATAGTCAAAATGGATATTTTTTTCTAAATTTGACTCTGAGGAGCATTGAACACACTACTTCACGATCACATATGTATTTGAAGAGAAAAACACAAGGTATCGTGATACGTTCGTAGTTGTTAATTAGTTTAATAATGATCTACAATTTAAATCGTTAAAGAATACTGAAAATGATGTAATAATAACATAGTGTGTGTTTCCGATAAGACAGAAAAAAATCTGAACATAAGATATTTGGCAGTCAGTGCAAGAAGTTATACTGATCGGTTGCTCATTGCCAACGGGCATAGCTGGAATAGGAAGGATATTGTTCAGGACTGATTCTAAAATCAGTTCTTAGACCCGGTTTTTTGAAACATATAACACTTGTCAAATTTATCTTAATGCTCCCGAATTTTCTTTGGTGAAGTACATAAATGTAGATTTTGAATGTCTGTGTATCCGTAAGCCCTGTCAAACTTTGAAGTGAAGAGGAATTTCCATCAGAGCTTGGACTTTATTTGGTAATATTTTCTATATAAAAACCACATCACGGTAAATTGTCACGGTGCTATTTCGTTAAAGACAGAAAAACACATTTGACCTCCTTTAATACCGTGTCTGAAACTTTGTTCAATGTTTGAATACTTCACAATGGAAAGGATATGCTTATATTGTGGGCAAAAGGTTAGAAATGGCCATTTAAACTTCTTTATTACACTGACATGTTTCATAAAATCTATGGGTTGATAATATATGCACCACATATGCATAGATGCATTCGAACAAATATATACAACTAGTTTGCAATAAGCGAACTGACAGTGTTGAGGACAATATTTTCAGTCTTTAAAAGGACCTTTTAATTATGCTTTTGAAACTTTATGGTGATCTTTCACCCTTTGTTCAGTCTATGAAATAGCTGACACAAGTTAGGTGTGTTTTGTCTTCATGATATAAGAAGGTTTAAAAAATAAAAAAAATCGGAGAAAAATCTATTTTATTTTTATTTAATTCTCCTTCGGGACATTTTATGCAATTTATTTTTATTTTTATTTCCTCCTCCTTACCCAACTTTTTGAAAAATCTCCCGTAAATCTAAAGATAAAAAAACTCCTTATCGAGACATTGACTTCAAACTAGTTTAAAGAGACATTGACCTCAAACTTGTTTACAGAGACATTGACCTCAAACTTGTTTACAGAGACATTGACCTCAAACTAGTTTAAAGAGACATTGACCTCAAACTTGTTTACAGAGACATTGACCTCAAACTAGTTTATAGAGACATTGACCTCAAACTTGTTTACAGAGACATTGACCTCAAACTAGTTTATAGAGACATTGACCTCAAACTTGTTTACAGAGACATTCACCTTAAACTAGTTTATAGAGACATTGACCTCAAACTAGTTTCTAGAGACATTGACCTCAAACTTGTTTACAGAGACATTGACCTCAAACTAGTGTATAGAGACATTGACCTCAAACTAGTTTATAGACATTGACCTCAAACTAGTTTATAGAGACATTGACCTTAAACTTGTTTATAGAGACATTCACCTCAAACTTGTTTACAGAGACATTGACCTCAAACTAGTTTAAAGAGACATTGACCTCAAACTTGTTTACAGAGACATTGACCTCAAACTAGTTTATAGACATTGACCTCAAACTAGTTTATAGAGACATTGACCTTAAACTTGTTTATAGAGACATTGACCTCAAACTTGTTTACAGAGACATTGACCTCAAACTAGTTTACAGAGACATTGACCTCAAACTAGTTTAAAGAGACATTGACCTCAAACTAGTGTAAAGAGACATTGACCTCAAACTAGTTTATAGACATTGACCTCAAACTAGTTTATAGAGACATTGACCTTAAACTTGTTTATAGAGACATTCACCTCAAACTTGTTTACAGAGACATTGACCTCAAACTAGTTTAAAGAGACATTGACCTCAAACTTGTTTACAGAGACATTGACCTCAAACTAGTTTATAGAGACATTTACCTCAAACTTGTTTATAGAGACATTCACCTTAAACTAGTTTATAGAGACATTCACCTTAAACTAGTTTATAGGGACACTGACCTCAATCTAGAATATAAAGACACAAGAGACATTTGATTCAAACTACTGTACACCATGACCCTGTTGTCAGTAAACCATACCATCTGTTTGAAGTTTATCAAAACAGCATTAACAATGTTTAATCATACCCAAATTTAATATTTCACCTAAGCAAAAAAAATATTCAAGTGTATGCGGGGTAGATAAAAAAAAATCAGGCCCTTGCTCTGCATGATCAGTAAAGAGGCTCAACAAAATGAAAACATCTTTCAAACAAACAATGCACTGTATGACAGCGACCAACGGCAACTGCATACATTGTATGACGGCGACCAACGGCAACTGCATACGCTGTATGACGGCGACCAACGGCAACTGCATACGCTGTATGACGGCGACCAACGGCAACTGCATACGCTGTATGACGGCGACCAACGACAACTGCATACGCTGTAGGACGGCGACCAACGACAACTGCATACGCTGTAGGACGGCGACCAACGACAACTGCATACGCTGTAGGACGGCGACCAACGACAACTGCATACGCTGGAGGAGGGCGACCAACGACAACTGCATACGCTGTAGGACGGCGACCAACGACAACTGCATACGCTGGAGGAGGGCGACCAACGACAACTGCATACGCTGGAGGACGGCGACCAACGACAACTGCATACGCTGGAGGACGGCGACCAACGACAACTGCATACGCTGGAGGACGGCGACCAACGACAACTGCATACGCTGGAGGACGGCGACCAACGACAACTGCATACGCTGGAGGACGGCGACCAACGACAACTGCATACGCTGGAGGACGGCGACCAACGACAACTGCATACGCTGCAGGACGGCGACCAACGACAACTGCATACACTGCAGGACGGCGACCAACGCCAACTGCATACACTGCAGGACGGCGACCAACGACAACTGCATACACTGCAGGACGGCGACCAACGACAACTGCATACAACAACTGCATACATTGTATGACGGCGACCAACAACAACTGCATACATTGAATGACGGTGACCAACAACACCTGCATACAACAACTGCATACATTGTATGACGGCGACCAACAACAACTGCATACACTGTAGGACGGCGACCAACGACAACTGCATACATTGTATGACGGCGACCAACAACAACTGCATACATTGTATGACTGCGACCAACAACAACTGCATACATTGTATGACGGCAACCATCAACAACTGCATACATTGTATGACGGCAACCATCAACAACTGCATACATTGTATGACGGCGACCAACAACAACTGCATACATTGTATGACAGCGATTAACAACAACTGCATACATTGTATGACGGCGACCATCAACAATTGCATACATTGTATGACAACAACCATCAACAACTGCGTACATTGTATGACGGTGACCAACGACAACTGCATACATTGTATGAAGGCAACCATCAACAAATGCATACATTATATGACAGCGACCAACGACAACTGCATACATAGTATGACGGCGACCAACGACAACTGCATACATTGTATGACGGTGACCAACGACAACTGCATACATTGTATGACGGCGACCAACGACAACTGCATACATGTATGATTACAGTCCTCAGACAACTTGATATTGTAATGAGCAAGTTTTTCGAAGACAAGAAAGCAAATCCTGGACAACGGAACTTGATTTATTTTATCATCATGTTTAATATCAAAACTTGTTTCTCTGCAAAATCAAATCAAAGACTAATAGAAGGAAAAAAGATAAAGAGCCACTTTTGAAAAAAACACCAATAAAATATAAAACAAGAGGCACATCAGTGCCTGTGCTCCACTGGCCAAAAGGTTCAAGCAAAGACCACCTAACGAACATTTTCGTCAAGTTTCATAGAAATACAATCATCAATTTTTGAGAAGTTATTTAAAAAAATTTTTTACTTTAATAGCTCTGGCTGCCATGTTGTACAGTGGACCGAAATGATTTGGGCAATTTGAGTAAAGGAGCACCAAACAAACATTTCTGTCAAGTTTTATCGAAAAAAGGTCATCGGTTTCGACGACAAGTCGTATAAAGTTTTTTTTATTTTTTAGCTCTGGCAGCCATGGTGTGCAGTGGACTGGAACCATTTAACAAATTTTGGTTAATGACCACCAAAGGAACATTTCTGTCAAGTTTCATCAAAATCTGATCATCGGATTCTGAGGAGAAGTGGTGTAAAGGTTTTTCCTATTTTTAGCTCTGGCTGCCATGTTGTGCAGCGGAACGGAACCATTTGGGCCATTTTGTCAAAGATTTTGTTGAGATGACCCTTGTTATTAAGTCTCATAAAGATTATGTCAAAATTGTGACGCAGGCAATTTGTGGACTGACGATTGACTAACATGTAATCTTGTCTTGTCATATGACAGGCGAGCTAAAAATTACAAATCATTGTTTTCCAAATGGAAATGGAGACGTTTATTATTGTTTTTTGCGACTTTTAATGGCAACACGTCTTTTAAATAACCCGTTACTGAGTCATTTTCACGTTTTCTTTTCGCAGCCATGCTTGTTTTTCCGCGGGAAATTATCTGGAAATCGACGAGACGTTCCAAATAATCGCTGTCACTAAAAACCGACAAGAACCAACAACAACAGAAAAGAACCCTCAACCTGAAGTAATATAAGCATTTACTGTCTTTTTAGTTTTTAACTTAAGTGATATCGATTTTAATCACTAGTTACTGATTATCAAAATATATTTATACAAGCAGCATTCAACACGCATCCACTTAGTCCTGCATAAGACCATCTTTTTTTCACTTCTGATGTGATGTCGGGTCTTTTGCCACTCGCGACACGTTGTCGCTGTTTAAGATATAAGTTTTTCCTTTAAACTATAAATATCGACCCAAAATAATGCTTAAAAGTTAAACAATTAATAAACATTTAATCTGAATAGATTATGAAGCAAATATCTAACCTGAACAAGAACTGACGAGATAAAATCGACTTGGTGTTTCACTTACACTTTTCGGCCATTTAAGTTACTAAAAATAGCTGTTTCATAAACTTTCAGAATGTCACTTAAACGAAAATTAATGTTCAGTCTATATATACTTTCCTATGTATAAATGTAAGGTTTTTAAATTGATCTTTTTGTGAGAAATTTATGCTTATATGTTTACTCATAAATTATTATTGTTTAAAAATTATTTAAAGATGCTATACGTGAAAAATTAAGACATTATTTTTTTTCTACTAAAGGGAGGTAATTCAGTAGTAAAATGTAATCAAAGCTATTAAAGCATGGCATTTCTTTTCTAACCATGTTGATATTATTACAGTCTATTCAAGCAAGATGCCTTTTGTTTTTACATAGTACCCATAGGTTCTGAAAAACAAGGAGCACTATTCCCAACAGAAGGATGTCACTCCCTATCACTGCATGAGCATCATAATAAAGAAATGTTTACTCAAACTGCAAGCTGCTCAATTGAAATAGGTATTTACCTCAAGCATACAGTTTTATAATGTGGCAAAATAGTCGGACTACTAGATTGTCATTCGGACTAGCAAAATATGCCATTATGCTAGTCCAACTGGCTAGTAGGTTAAAATGTTTTTCGTGAAGACTGCGGACGAGAAGTCCTTAAAGGTTTTTCTATTTTTAACTCTCGCAGCCATGTTGTGCAGCGGACCGGAACCATTTGGGCAATTTTGGTTAAAGGGCATCCCGATGAACATTTATGTAAAGTTTCATCAAAATCTGATAATCGGTTTCTGAGAAGATGTAGTTTAACGTTTTTTTCTATTCTTAGCTCTGGTGCCCATGTTGTGCAGCAGACCAGAACTGTTTGGGCTATTTTGGTTAAGGACTACCCAAGTAACATTTCTGTCAAGTTTCATTGCAATACGATCATCGGTTTCTGAGGAGAAGTCGTTTAAAGGTTTTTCTATTTTTACCTCTGGGGGCCATCTTGTGCAGTGGACCGAAACCATTGAAGCAAATTTGATAAAGGACCATCCAAGGAACATTTCTGTTAAGTTTCATCAAAATCTGATCATCGGTTTCTGAGAAGATGTTCTTTAAAGGTTTTTCTATTTTTTTGCCCTGGCAGCCATGTTGTGCAGCGGACCGGAACCATTTGAGCAATTTTGTTAAGGACCACCCAAGGAACAATTCTGTCAAGTTTCATCAAAATCTGCCTATCCGGTTCAGAGGAGATGTCGTTTAAAGATTTTGCTATTTTTAGCTGTGGCGGCCATATTGTGCAATGGACCAGAACCATTTGAGCAATTTTAATAAAGGACCACCCAAGGAACATTACTGTCAAGTTTCATCAAAATCTGCCGAACCGTTTCAGAGGAGATGTCGTTTAAAGATTTTGCTATTTTTAGCTCTGGCGGCCATATTGTGCAATGGACCGGAACCATTTGAGCAATTTCGGTAAAGGACCACCAAAGGAACATTCCTGTGAAGTTTTGTCAAAATCCGCTTATCAGTTTCAGAGGAGATGTCGTTTAAAGTAAAAGTTTACGCACGCACGCACGAACTCACGACGGACAATCTGTGACGACATAAGCTCCATGGCCTTCGGCCAGTGGAGCTAACTAGGGTTTATCTAGATACTGCTAGGGTAAATGTAGTCCTACCTTCTGGTGTTCCCTGTAATGTCTGGTGACAGTTCCATGGGCAGCCTCAGCCTCAATTGTTTTACCATCTGGACAAACCAACACGCTGGTCATTAGACCAAGAGATCCGTATCCTGGTGGGAAACAGACCACTTTGTTAGATCCATATATGTACAGATATTAAACCAAATACACATTTGATTTTGTAACATCATTAATGGCTCAAACAAACATCTACTTTGTGTCTGGGGGCCTGTTTTTATTAAGGCAACTTCACAACTTCCGATATTGGTTTAATTTTAACACAAATACATTGCAAAATGACAAAAATAATCTTGACACTAAGACAGTTTCAATTTACGACTTAGATTGCCTATGTTTATTCAGACATTGTAAAATCTACAAGACAAAATTTCATTATTAAGGGCCTGAAATATTCTGTGCACTACATATGAATGGCACCACTTTAGTAAAGTTTACCAAGTGTCATGATCATATGAATTTTCATCACACATACAAGATTCCCATCTGCAAGCTTACCCTGAGCAACAACATCTGACTGCACATCACCATCATAGTTCTTGCAAGCCCACACGAACCCTCCACTAGACTTGAGAGCTTGTGCGACCATATCGTCAATGAGGCGATGCTCGTACCAGATGCCAAGCTTCTCAAACTCCTTAACATACTTGGCCCTGGGGAGAGACAGTGGTAACTGTATTACAAATTACAAAAAGTAATTATGAAATACTCAGTAATTGCATTCATATATATATATATATATTGTACATTGTAAAATATTGCTAAAAATGCTTTTAAAATATTATTTTCTGTCTGGGAAACTGATTCAAAACAATAAACGTGGATCATTAAATTTCGACAACTTGGTCACAAGTGAAGGGATACTATTTTAGTATTTTCTGCATACAGGTACATGTTGGGACTTTAGTCAACGCAGAGAGAAACAAAATCCCAGGTCCGGATTTCTCGAAACTTCTTAAGTCCCTTATAAGATTAAGCTAATCTCACTATTTTTGTTGTTCTATAAAATGTGTTATATTTACTTCTTTAATAATTTTTTAAATTATGTAGGAAAAATCTGTATGATATCAGAATAAACCATTTTTCATTTATCAAAATCCACTTTCAGTATGTATTTTGGCTAATTGAAATAAGCGACTTAAGCCTGTTAAGCTTAAGAAGTTTCAAGAAATTGGGGCCAGGTGAACAACTTACATCACCTTAACAGCATTCGCTTAAGCTTTCATGACACTTGGTTATACAGTTTAAGAGTTTCGAGCGAGTCTAGTCCAGAAATGCTAGTTTTTAGGTCATTTATGTGCATAACTTTAATTTTACTCAATGAAGCAGGAAACGCAACCTCAGGTGCAAAGCTTTCTCACCCTATTTACATTCGCTTAAGGTTTCATGACTGTGGGTAATAAAGTTTAGGAGTTTATGAGCAACACATGTCCAAAAATATTCAAATCTTCATCACCTTGTTTACATTCCCCAAAGGTTTTATGATTTTAGGTAATATAGTTTTGGTGATTTGAGCGACACATGTCCAGAAAAACAATTTTTGTTATTTCATGGGCCGTTACTTTGTGTTTTTAAAGTGCAGCGGGAAACAAAACTCCAATTGCAAAAATGAAATTCCACCAATGTTTCTTGACTCTAACTGAAATAGTTTTGGGCAACACAATTTCCGAACCAACAGAAGCATGGACAGACAAGGGCAAATTTATATCCCCCCCCCCCCTCCATATTGTTGGGGCATAAAATTATACATAGCCTGTGACACATGAAAAAGGTTATATACTTTTGCAACATGAACAGTATGATTATAATGTCTTAGTATTCCAAAAAGACCAATCAATTTTGGATAAACGTGAAACCAAAATATAAACAAGCTTTATACAATTGGCTGCAGCTAAATTTAATTCAAACTTTCACACACAGCTTTAAAATCAATTTACATACTAAATTTGTTGTTGAAGCACTTACTGGTAGATTTCCTCAAAGATGTCCTTAAATCTGCCATCATATCTCTTCAGAATTGTGTTCTTTGTGCTCATGTACAGTGGCCATTTCTTCATAATTGCATACTGGAAACACGCGTGTGCGAAACCTGTGATTGACTAAAAAGAAAGCAGAGCGTATAAAATCCAGAAAGTAGGATACAACGTGACAGGCAATGATAGATATGTTTATAATTTTATTGTACAAAAAGCTTCAATAGTAAGAAAGTTTTACCGATCACCAGTTCAGACTGCTATACATAATTCAGTAAAATTATGTATTATGATATTTCCTTTCTCTCGAGTTATATTTCAGAGAAGTTTTAGACCATTTCAAATAACAATGGATTATATTTGAAAATCACTTGAGTTAAAACACTATACGACGTGTTTATAATCATGTTCCACAAAACATAATCCAGATACACGTACCTCGTCAGTGTTGTACATGGCCATTCCACAACCACCCCCATTCTTGAACTCAAACACCTGGGTCTTGGTCTCACTCCCGCCAACCGGGGTCCAGGCCACCTCAAACTTTCCGGGGCCATCAAACACCATGTCTGTTGCCTTGTACTAGAACACAAAACATTGAGTTCATATTAATTTAGTTTGCACTTATATTTACAACACATTCGTGTTCCTAGAGCAAACAACAAATTCTTTGGAATAGTCTGGTTTGTGTGTGAACTGAACTAGGGATGCAAAAGAATGGCAAAATTGATATTTGAATATTCAGTCATTTTTCGATCAAATTCTAAATTACCGAAATGATTATTATGGAAGTTGTAGTAAATCAATACTATTATACATGCTATAAACGATGATTTCCTTATTACTGCTGTCGGAATACAAGTATCAAGTAAACATATTTATATTGTTTGTCATCTTCGCACAAGTCTAAAAATAGACCATTGGAATTTCCAAAAAATGAGTCGACAGACGCTTATACAGGTTACAAGTTAATAGTCAAGCACTTCAATGTTTGCAGACAAGATTATCTGTCCGAGTTTGTTTGCTACAATTGTCATTTTCAACATTGTTAAGCAATCAATAAAATATAGATTTTGTTACTAAATCTTTAAATGTTTCGAGAGTAGATAGGAGATAAAAGGAATTAAGAGGAACTTAGTCAGCTTGTTATATATCATCACAGCGATTGAAGCAAAATTGTATAGCTTAATTGGCAGGCAAGATGCCAATTTGGTGTGAATTTTTCCTCAAATGATAAATTGGCATGACAGTTTAAATGTACCGAAAATCATTTATAAACTTGTTTGATGTCACTGGTCTTAAAGCCAAATGCTAGTATTGTAGAAATACGGGGACAATATAATAAAGCATGTTCAGTGCATTGTTATCCTGTTTAAGCCACAGTTACTTGGTATTTGGACAGCATTTTTGGCCAGTCCAGCTACCTGATTCGAGCGATTTAGTCCCTAGGGTGATCTCTTGGACTGAGAATCATAAAAAAATGTGTTTTAGTACTCTATGATACACATAATAAACAAATAATCCACTTTTGGTCGTTTATTTATACATATTAAATATTTTAAAATTTCATACAATTTTTATCATTCACAAGTTATGAAGGTTAGCGGATTTCGGATTGAGACATATGTATGGAAACGATCTCAGATCTACAAGATTTTTTCAATAAAACAAATGTATACGTCGCATGCATGTTCAGAAGAAAGTTATCTCCAAGGTGCAATCGTTCAAAAAGCACAAACTAGACGCGTGTTCGCAATTTTCTTTAATAACTCTGCCAAGAATACTGTTTATATACCGACTCACAGATCTTCGCCAGTAATTTTGAGTATGCACAAGGGCCGAACCCGGCATGCACTTTTTGGCTCTACCCGCGGACGGGTACCAGTCACGAGGTAAACATATCCCCGGTTCCCGTTCGCGCGTAAACTTGAAAAGCGCATGCCGGGTCCGGCCGGTGTGCATGGTCAAAATTACTGGCTAAGATCTGTGAGTCGGTAAATAAACAGTATTCTTGGGAGAGTTATCAAAGAAATTTGCGAAAACGCTATTAGTTTGTGCTTGTAGAGCGATTGCACCATGGAGATACCTTCCTTCTGAACATGCATGCGACGTATACATTTGCTTTATTGAAAAAATCTTGTAGATCTGAGCTCGTTTCCATACATATGTCTCAATCCGAAATCCGCTAACCTTCATAACTTGTGAATGATAAAGATTGTATGAAATTTTAAAATATTTAATATGTAAAAATAAACGACCAAAAGTGAATTATTTGTTTATTATGTGTATCATAAGAGTATTTGAACACGTTTTTTTATGATTCTCAGTCCAAGAGATCACCCTAGGGACCAATCGCTCGAATAAGGTAGCTCGAATGGCCAAAAATGCAGTCCAAATACCAAGTAACTGTGGTTTAAGCCTTTCTCAAGGTTCCAAACATTGAAACTGGACAAAAGAACTAAATACACAACAACACAGTTGCAGACATAAGTTTTTTTTTATTTATTCTACAAGAAAAACAATGAATATTCAAACAGACAATGTGAATGTCCGTCGGACAGTCCGGTAGATTTCCATTTTGACCGACGAACTTTTGTTTTGGTCGGTCACAATGTCCTGTGAAAAATTACAGTCAGCACCATTTAATTTTCGGAAAATTTACTTTCAGTTTCTAAATAAATGTTCAGAGTTATTTTTAACAATTATATCATGATTATTCAGCGTGTTAATCCGTGTATCACTATTTGTAAACCCCGTTTCCGTAAAAGCCGATAAAACGCGTAAGGTTCCGATCTCAGCTCGTACTATAATACTTTAATTTTACGGAAATGTTCGGAAATTACAAAATTCCGTATGTATTTATTTTCGGCGAAGTGGTTCCCGCCAATCGTGTTAATTTAAATATGATGATTAATATACCAAGCTGACTTTCTTTCCGCTCTGTTTAACATTGCCAATAACAAGAAATCTACTTTCGTTTTTGCATAAATGTTGTGCCTGAGTTTGACTTGTAGTACAATTTGTTACATTTTATAACTGTACTGTATCTTTAATTTAAAGATGAATAAAAAAAGAGTTAGATCTAGCTGTTCCATGGGTAGGCGAACCAGATATGAGTTTTTTTGGGGAGGCAAGGGAAGAAAAAAATTATGACATAAGATTCAAATATTAATTTTTTTTTACATAATGTTTAGCTTTTTTTGTAATTTATTATAGTACTGTAGGACAAATCTAACCAAAAAGATCTAAACCTGTAACAATGGGGAATTACTAAATTAAAAAAGAGGCTTAAAATCAAGGTTAAGGCTGATGTAACGGAATACTGTTTGTAACATTGCGACAGGTAAAAATTTGTTGCGACAGGTAAACTTTAAGTGTTTACCTGTCGCAATGTCCTGTGAAGGAGAAAAAGTTTTCGCATTGTCTGTTCAAATACCGATTTTGACATTTGAATACCAAACGTTTTATCCAATAGTTGAATATTTAAAGATTTGTTTGCATCCCTACTTTAAAAACTTCCTTCTTACCAAGAAACACACCCAATCATGTTTTTATCTTATTTTACTTTTAATCAATAATAGAATTACAACAGTTCAAGTATAAACCTGGTTTAGTGGAACAAAGTAAGACACAAACGACCCTGAAGAAGAGACACAAATATTACAAACAGACCACACACGCATCAAAAATGCTTTGATCAATAAATGATGGGATTTCCAAAATGGAACAGTCAGCTTAACACCAGGCGCCAATTTCCCGAAACTTCTTAAGGTTAACAGGCTTAAGTAGCTTGTTTCAATAAGCTAAAATACATACTTAAATTTGATTTTGATACATGAAAAATGGTTTATTGTAATTATCATAAAGATGATTCCTATTTTAAATCTAAACAAGAGCTGTCACAGTATGTGACAAATGCCCCCAAATGTGACATTGACCTATGAACAAGGTCAGTACATGAAAAGTTGAAGATCAAACAAAAACATATGGCAAGTTATTTTAAATTGCCTCTGAACATAAAAAAAAACACCCATACTTGACAACCTACATTCTTATGTCCTTATATTCAGCATTCCATTGTGAATAAACACTAAGTGTATCTTTCACCTTAGAGGTAGGGACATGGGTCTTGCATGTGACACGTCGTCTTGGTATGTCGAACACATGTGGCAAGTTATTTTAAAATCTGTCCATAAAAGAACAAGAGCACCGCTAAACGGAGCATTATACGCCCGAAGAAGATTCGGCTTGAGGTCCTTTTAATGTAGTGATGATTTGTATAAAGTTATTTGAAAATCGCTTTATTAGTTACCAAGTTATGGCCCGGACACGGAATTGCTTATGGACGAGTAACAAAGATGTGGCCCGGACACAGAATTGCTAATGCCCCCCCATGGTGATTCTAGTCTTTGAGGTATGGACCTGGAAATTGTGTGCGACACATCCTTTTAATCTAGTGATGATTTGTATAAAGTTATTTGAAAAACGCTTTATTAGTTACCAAGTTATGGCCCAGACACGGAATTGCTAACGGACGAGTTACAAAGATGTGGCCCGGACACAGAATTGCTAACGCCCCCCCCATGGTGATTCTAGTCTTTGAGTTATGGCCTGGACATGGAATTGCTAACGTCCCCCCATGGTGATTCTAGACTTTGAGGTATGGACCTGGAAATTGCATGTGAAACATCCTTTTAATGTAGTGATGATTTGTATAAAGTTATTTGAAAATCACTTTATTAGTAACAAAGATGTGGCCCAGACACAGAATTTGCTAACGCCCCCCCATGGTGATTCTAGTCTTTGAGGTGAAAACCTGGAAATTGTGCGCGACACATCCATTTAATGTAATGATGCTTTGTATAAAGTTATTTGAAAATGACTTTATTAGTTACCAAGTTGTGGCCCGGACACAGATTTGCTAACGCACCCCCATGGTGATTCTAGTCTTTGAGGTATGGACCTGGAAATTGCGCGCGACACATCCTTTTAATGTAGTGATGATTTGTATAAAGTAATTTGAAAATCGCTTTATTAGTTACCAAGTTATGGCCCGGACACGGAATTGCTAACGGACGAGTTACAAAGATGTGGCCCGGACACAGAATTGCTAACGCCCCCCCATGGTGATTCTAGTCTTTGAGGTATGGACCTGGAAATTGTGCGTGACACATCCTTTTAATGTAGTGATGATTTGTATAAAGTTATTTGAAAATCGCTTTATTAGTTACCAAGTTATGGCCCGGACACAGAATTGCTAATGGACGAGTTACAAAGATGTGGCCCGGACACAGAATTGCTAACACCCCCCATTGGTGATTCTAGTCTTTGAGTTATGGCCTGGACATGGAATTGCTAACGTCCCCCCAATGGTGATTCTAGACTTTGAGGTATGGACCTGGAAATTGCATGTGACACATCCTTTTAATGTAGTGATGATTTGTATAAAGTTATTTGAAAATCACTTTATTAGTAACTAAGATGTGGCCCAGAAACAGAATTGCTAATGCCCCCCCCATGGTGATTCTAGTCTTTGAGGTATGGACCTGGAAATTGCGCGCGACACATCCTTTTAATGTAATGATGCTTTGTATAAAGTTATTTGAAAATGACTTTATTAGTGATAAAGTTGTAACGCCCCCCCATGGTGATTCTAGTCTTTGAGGTATGGACCTGGAAATTGCGCGCGACACATCCTTTTAATGTTATGATGCTTTGTTTAAAATCATTTGAAAATGACTTTATTAGTGACAAAGTTGTGGCCCGGACACGGAATTGCTAACGCACCCCCATGGTGATTCTAGTCTTTGAGGTATGGACCTGGAAATTGCGCGCGACACATCCTTTTAATGTAGTGATGATTTGTATAAAGTTATTTGAAAATCGCTTTATTAGTTACCAAGATGTGGCCCGGACACGGAATTGCTAACGGACGGACAGACGGACAGACAGACGGACAGACGATGGAGGCCATAACATAATACGACCCTTCGGGCGTATAAAAAGTTACAGCCGGGACATAACAACCAATACTCTGTATCCTTATCTGCAGCACTCCATTGTGAATAAACACCAAAGTGTGACCTTGACCTTAGAGGTAGGGACACCGTTCTTGCACACGACACGTCGTCTTGGTATGTTGAACACATCATGTGGCAAGTTATTTTAATTTCTGTCCATACAAGGGAAAGTTACAGCCCGGACCTATACTCTATGTCCTTATATGCAGCATTCCATTGTGAATAAACACTAAGTGTGACCTTGACCTTAGAGGTAGGGACACGGGTCTTGCACGCGACACGTCGTCTTGGTATGCCGATCACATGTGGCAAGTAATTCTAAAATCTGTGAATACAAGGGAAAGTTACAGTCCGGACATGACAACCTATACTCTGTGTCCTTATATACAGCATCATTCCATTGTGAATAAACACCTAAGTGTGACCTTGACCTTAGAGGAAGGGACACGGTTCTTGCATGCGACACGTCGTCTTGGTATGCCGAACACATGTGGCAAGTTATTTTAAAATCTGTCCATACAAGGAAAGTTACAGCCTGGACACAAGTTATTGAGCCGGACACACGGACGGACGGACAGATGGACGGACGGTGCGATTTTAATAAGCCCACCTTCGGGGGCATAAAAATCTTTAAGAAACAAATATAACACATTTTATAGCACAACAGAAATAGTGAGCTTAGCTTAATCCTGTTATAAGAGAGTCAAACTTAAGAAGTTTTGAGAAATTGGGGCAGTTAACTGGATCACAAGTTTAATGGGGGTTTAAACTAGTTTATAACTAGAACTGTAAGCCATAGGCTAACGAATACCCCCCACCCCTCCATGTCTAGGTTGTTTGCCCTGGAGTTAGGCCGGACAAAGCTAATTTTGCCTACAAGGGGAGATAACTCCAGTCAGGGTCATGTGACCTGTACCAAATTCACAGAGGCGAAAGTTTACAACATGGCCATTAATTTCTGAAAGTTTGATAAAGATTTGTTGAATAATAACAAAGATGAATCCCGGACAGGGCTTATTTTGCCTACTTTAACACATCAAGGGGAGATAACTCCAGTCAGGGTCATGTGACCTGTACCAAATTCACAGAGGCGAAAGTTTACAACATGGCCATTAATTTCTGAAAGTTTGATAAAGATTTGTTGAATAATAACAAAGATGAATCCCGGACAGGGCTTATTTTGCCTACTTTAACACATCAAGGGGAGATAACTCTGGTCAGGGTCATATGACCCGTACCAATTTCACAGAGGCGCAAGTTTACATCATGGCCATTAATATCTGAAAGTTTGAAAAAGATTTGTTCAATAACGACAAAGATGAATCCCGGACAAAAAAAAACGGACGGACAGATGGACAGACAGACGGACGGACAACCCGATTCCAGTATACCCCCCCAAACTTTGTTTTGGGGGGTATAATTATGTGTAAATAACCTCACACTTGTCCAAACATTTATCAATGCTTAATTAACAAGACCAAATGAACAATAATTTATCAAAATTGTTTTCAAATTTAGATAGACCTTGATTTGCCAAGGTCAAACTATATGTAGAAAATGCTTGACTGGTACATCACAATTGATTGATTAATTTTAAAATCTAATGTGCAATTAAATACAAGCACAAGATTCATTACCTGATCACCAAAGGCATGTCTGCCAATCACAATGGCTTCGGTCCAGCCGGGAACCAGCTTGGGAATTTTCTCACAGATGATTGGCTCCCGGAACACTGTGCCGCCCAGGATGTTCCTGATTGTGCCATTAGGGGACAACCACATCTTCTTTAACTTGAACTCTGGTGAAATAGGGGACAATGAGATTAGTATATCTGTACCCTTCAACTGCTATTACATCTTAATTTAAGATCCCATCGACACTAACAAATCAGTTAGTCTAGTATTTTGATAGTTCAGACAAAATCGGTCCTTGAAACAGCTGTTTAAAGTATTGTGCAAGTAGATTATTTCTTGTTCTCATTTAAATGTTCACCCTTTCACTAAAGTGACCACTCCAATACTTGCCTATTGATGGAATCGGAGACATGATGATCGAAACTGTTTTAGGTATTATTGAACAAGAAGTGACACATGTATGACAAACAACAAATATGACTGCACAATATCCTATGATAGCCCAACTTCTCTCACCTTCAACACGGGCCTCATCAGGGGTGATGGTGGCACATTTGATGCCCACATTGTACTTCTTGATGGCTTCGGCAGAGTCGATGGTCACTTGGTCGTCTGTGGCATCACGGTATGGAAGACCCAGATCGTAGTACTTGCAGTCAACATCAAGGTACGGAAAGATCAACTGATAAACACATGAGCATTATGCAATAACCATGATGACTACATTTATTTTAGTAAACAATGATATGGAAAATGGAATATGGAAAAGTTAGTGAATCTTGCTGGAGGCTATTTCATAAACATATTTTGTAATAAATAGCACCAATGCCTCCTGTGACTTTTTCATGGGTGAAAGTTTGAATTTTTCAAAATATTGAAAATAGTGTTTACTGGTGTTTAGGTACATAGGGAAATGCCATTTTTACAATACATTATATAGGATAAATATTTTCCAAAAAACTGAATTCAGTATCAATACTAAAAACTTTCACCCATGCTTTTTACATGCTATGCTTGATAAGTTTTTACATAATTGTGTTTAAAATATTGTCAGACCACCTGATCCCATTGTTGTTGAATTCTTGTTTATAATGACCATGTATACCTTTTCCTTGATCTTCTCCCAGATGATGCGGGTCATCTCATCTCCATCAAGCTCTACAACTGGATTGGCCACCTTGATGCGTTTATGGTCTCCATCTACACAGAAATTACACTATAATTGCTTTGACCTTTGTCTCAAAATCAATTGGGATCACCTACTGGTCACACCCACAACCTTCGTGTCAAGTTTGAGGGCCATGGGTGCAGGCATGGTTGAGTTATCACTCAGACAAGCTTTTCGCTTTCACGGTCACTTTGACCGATGGCCTAAAAATTATTAACGGTCATTCACTGGTCATACCCAACGTCAAAGTCAATTTGAGGACCATAGGTCTAGGCATTGTTGAGATATCACTTGGACAAAAAATTATCACTAGGTTTAAAAAATGAAAGAAATCAGTGTCTTGCCGTTTGTGACGATAAATCATAATTTCTGACTAGAATCCTTTAATGAAAACGGTCCCTGTATAGCCTGTGTGTATCATCTATCGGTGTACTAAGACTGTTTTCAACTTTTCAACTTTTGATTAGCCTTACAGTATCATAGGCAGATCCAGGGGGGGGGGGGGGGTGGACCCGGCGCGTGCGCCCCCCCCCCCTAAAATTTTCCATTCGAATAATCAAGGTGGGATTTTTCATGATTATGTTATCTATACAAATAACTATGTACTTGATTTGGATCCAAGCTTTTAACACTCAAACTACATGAAAATTTAAACAAGAGGGCCATGATGGCCCTAAATCGCTCACCTGAGTAAAAGAGTTTAACCTTTGTTATTAATATAGCTTGTTTCTCAAAGAATATTGAACAAGAGCTGTTAAAGTATGTGACAAATGCCCCCCAATGTGACATTGATCTATGAACAAGTACATAAAAAGTTGATCTTGCCTTTATGTGTCAAATACATATTGCAAGTTATATTAAATTGCCTCTGAGCATAAAAAAAACAAACAATCATACTAAATGACAGCCAACACTCTTTATGTCCTCATATTCAGCATTCCATTGTGAATAAACACTTAGTGTATCTTTCACCTTAGAGGTAGGGACATGGGTCTTGCACACGACACGTTGTCTTGGTATGTCAAAAACATATGGCAAGTCATTTTAAAATCTGTCCATATAAGAGTAAGTCACAGCGCGGACACGACAGCCTATATTTTCCTTCAGGTTGCCATGGCAACCAGAGTTCTGCATGGAATTAATTTTTTTGAACAATTTTGAAAAAGCACCAACCAAGGATCATTCCTATGAAGTTTCATCAAAATTGTCCAAGCGGTTTAGGAGAAGAAGATGATTGTAACTAATTGTTGACACTTTTCCTTTAGGTTGCCATGTCAACCAGAGTTCTACATGGAATTAATTTCTTTGAACAATTTTGAAAAAACACCAACCAAGGATCATTCCTATGATGTTTCATCAAAATTGTCAAAGCGGTTTAGGAGAAGAAGATGATTATAACCAATTATTGACATTTTCCTTTAGGTTGCCATGGCAACCGGGCCAAACAAAATTATGTGAACAAATTTAAGAGAGGTCCATGCAAGGACACTCCAAACCAAATTTGCTGAAGATCTATCAAGGGGTTCATGCGAAGAAAATGTTAAGTTTTTTTTTACTAATTTTAGCTCTGGTGGCCCTTAAAAGGGGCAAAACAAAATTATTTGATAATACCTGACAGAGGCCCATGCTAGGATGCTTCAGACTTGAAGATCCATCAAGCAGTTAATAAGATCAAGTTGTTTAAAGGTTTTTCTATTTTTTGCTATGGTGACCCCTAAAAGGGGCCAAACAAAACCATTTGAACAAAGTTGAGAGAGGACCATGTAAGGATGCTACATATCAAGTATGGAGTCATTCTGACCTTTACTTTCAGAGGAAAAGATGTTTAAGTGACAAGACAATGTAAAAACAAATGACCCCTGAGCAAGGCCAATTTGACCCCGGGACAATAATTTGAATACCTTTGGTGTAGGTCCACTAGGTAACACTATATACCAAATATGAAAGCTCTAGGTCTTATATTTTGGAGAAGAGAAGTTTTATTATATAAGACTATATAAAAAATATTGAAAACCTAAGCATATGAACACGGGGCGTGGCCAATTTTGACCCCAGGGCTAAAGTCTGAACAATCTTAATAGTGGTCCGATAAACAATGCTTCATACCAAATATCTAAGGCCTTCGCCTTTTGGTTTCGGAGAAGAAGATTTTATAAGTTTTCATCATATACATATATAAGGAAACCCATGACCGCCCGGGTGGGGCCATTTTTTGACCCCAGGGCCAAAGATTGAACAATATTGGTACAAGTCAGCTAGATGATATATCATGCCAAATATTTAAGCTGTTGTCACTACTTGATTTTACGTGTGTATCTATATATGGCAGATTTCACAAAAAAGGCAATTATTTGGCCCATTTGCTTTCATTTATTGTTATTGCATGTCAACGTCATGTATACAGCAATTGCCTTTCCCAACCCAATAAGAACACCTAATAGAAGTGATTTGTATTAAAATAATGAAAATATTGTGTTAAATAAGGTAAAACAAGAGATGTTTGTCAAACATTATGCCCCCTGAGCGCCAAGTTGCCAGAAATATTTGGACAATTGAATGAAATATGCATGGACTGAAATGACAGCTGATTTGTCATTGGATGCATATGAGGCAGGTCATCTACTGGTCATACCTAATCTTCATGTCAAGTTTGATGACCATAGGTCCAGGAATTGTTGAGTTATCACTCGGACAAGCTTTGGTCTTCCAACAGACCGACCGATATGTGCAAAGCAATTATATAACCCCTCTGCTTCGAAGGGGGGCATAATTAAACTAGATGTTCACTGAAAACTGATACTTCAACTCATGCATTTAGTGACATATAAATTTCTACTGTCTACTATATAAGAAAATAAAATATGGACAATCAGAAAACCTTTTTTCAGCTTACAGTCACACTGACCTTGACCTTTGACCCACTGACCTCAAAATCAATAGGGTTCATCTGCTGGTCATGACCAATAAGCCTACCTAGTATGAGGTCCCTGGGTCAAAGCGTTCTCAAGTTATTGATCGGAAACCGTTTTTCATGTTAAGGTCACACTGACCTTGACCTTTGACCTCAAAATCAATAGGGTTCATCTGCTGGTCATGACCAATACACCTACCAAGTATGAGGTTCCTGGGTCAAAGCGTTCTCAAGTTATTGATCGGAAACCGTTTTTCATGAAAAGGTCACACTGACCTTGACCTTTGACCCACTGACCTCAAAATCAATAGGGTTCATCTGCTGGTCATGACCAATAAGCCTACCTAGTATGAGGTCCCTGGGTCAAAGCGTTCTCAAGTTATTGATCGGAAACCGTTTTTCATGTTAAGGTCACACTGACCTTGACCTTTGACCCACTGACCTCAAAATCAATAGGGTTCATCTGCTGGTCATGACCAATACACCTACCAAGTATGAGGTTCCTGGGTCAAAGCGTTCTCAAGTTATTGATCGGAAACCGTTTTTCATGTAAAGGTCACACTGACCTTGACCTTTGACCCACTGACCTCAAAATCAATAGGGTTCATCTGCTGGTGATGACCAATACACATACCAAGTATGAGGTCCCTCGGTCAAAGCGTTCTCAAGTTATTGATCGGAAACCATTTGGTATTCCGACCGACCGACCGACCGACAGACAGACAGACCGACCGACCGACCGACCGACATGTGCAAAACAATATACCCCACTTTTTTCAAAAGGGGGCATAAAAATGTAAAAATATGCCGATATTTAGGACAAAAAAGACAGAAAATCTTCCCGGTACCAATATACCACTTTTTTGAGGATGCTTTTCAGTAACATCTGGTAAGTATTTTATTCTTGTCTGTTGAATAATGTTTGCAAGAAATGTTAATTAAAACAATAATATATCTAAAATGATTGCATTTCGTTCGTAATATACTTAAATTTTCGGTAATTGCGCATGGTGATAACGTTACGGTAATCTGTCCTCGAATTGTTGTGTAACATTAGCAGACATGATCCACTGCTAACTGTTTTAAGCCTAAACACACCTTTATTAAATCACTGAAAACAAAGACTACGTGTCGGATAAAAACAGTATTGCATGTAACAAGAAATTGGTCATTCCCGATCATAAAGTTTTTTAGGTCTAAAAATGTGTTAATGTTACTCAAAATCGATTCTGTCCCATTTTAGCATGACGATAGCACCTTTTCTATTCGTGAATAATTTACACCGACTGAGGGTTAACATCCGGGTAGCGATTACTTTTATATTGGACTGGTTCACAGTTGACATTGAAATGATAAAAATAGTGGTGAATACCGTTGATAAAAACTTAATCCAAGTTTGGCTTATTCTGTCCTTCGATGTAACGTTAACATTATGTCACGCTAGCATAAAGACAAGCGCTTAATAAAGCAAGAAAATCGTTGAAATTTGATGACTTTCCCAGAGTTAATTATTCGAACATAACAATGTCGTCTGTAAACTATCGTTTGTAAGTATTCATTCATTAGGTACGTAGTTTATATTGAATTCATACCGCTTTTGTGTTTGATATCGTAATTTATTGGACAGAATTAAGAATTTTTGTGATTATCAATTGACCGTGTTTATCAATCATTTATATAGTTTGTTTTATACTGTATCAAGCTCAAACAGTCTGTGGTAGGTCTGTATTTAATTTGTTGTGAAACATTCTGTCCAACTGCTAATGTGACATACTGCTAATGTTACTCATTCTGTTTTGTGGTAACACTAGCACATACTCGCAATTAGCAATTTATAATATATATGTTTAATATCAAAGGTAATGATAATTGCACCATACTAGAGACATTTATATTACCACAACAAAACATTTATGTTTATAGCTTATCTGATCTGATATAAAAAGAAAACCTATGTTTGCAGAAAACATTTTCTGTCTTGTTGTCCAATTAGGGTTTGTTTCAATAAATTTATTTGAGAAAAACGAAACAATCTTTATTTTTTGTCTGTACAATCTGTTTTATAGATAGTGCAAGACAAAATACTTCTTTGGATCAAAATATTAAAAAAAAAAAAAAGTTTTTACCGGCAATATTGTAACACTAGCACAAATGGTATGGTGATACAAAATTCTTTTTTTTATAAAAATGCATGAATAAATCATTGCAAATATTCTAAAATATGATAGATAAGAAATTGCTGTAAAAGATTATGTTGAAATCACAAATCTGCAATAAATTTTAAAAATCAATATTCGCCGGTAACTTTTTGGTCACCAAAACGTGAAATCTGCCATATGTATATTTGTTATTAATTGTTGTATGTGGCCCATATTGAAAATTGGTATGTGTACTAAATATGTTATCCAGTTTAAATTAAGACGTTGCTTGTCTTTGTGAGTTTGGAGAAGATTTTTTAAGTTTTCACTATAACACATATAGAGAAAACCCATCAGCCCCAGGGTGTGGCCAATTTTGACCACAGGGCCATAATTTACCCAATCTTTGTAGAGGTCCACTAGACGATGAATCATGCCAAATATCTAAGCTCTAGTCCAAGTAAGTTCAAAGGAGAAGATTTTTTAAGTTTTCACTACAAACATATAGAAAAAACCCATGACCCCCACGGGGCGGGCCAATTTTGACCCCAAGGCCATAATTTGAACAATCTTTGTAAAGGTCCACTAGACGATGAATCATGCCAAATATCTAAGCTCTAGTCCAAGTAAGTTCAGAAGAGAAGATTTTTGAAGTTTTAACTATAAACATTTAGAGCATACCCATGACCCCCCGGGGCGGGGCCCATTTTGACCCCAGGGCCATAATTTGAACAAACTTTGTAGAGGTCCACTAGACGATGAATCATGACAAATATCTCAGCTCTAGGCCAAGTAAGTTCAGAGGAGAAGATTTTTTAAGTTTTCACTATAAACATATAGAGAAAACCCATGACCCCCCGGGGCGGGGCCAATTTTGTCCCAAGGGCCATAATTTGAACAATCTTGGTAGAGGACCATTTGGTGATCCTACCTACCATATATCAACGGCCTAAGCCTTGTGGTTTGGGAGAAGAAGATTTTTAAAGTTTTTCCTTTCCATTGCCATGGCAATCAGAGTTCTGCATGGAATTCAATTCTTTGAACAATTTTCAAAGGGGACCACCCAAGGAACATTCCTGTGAAGTTTGGGTTAAATTGGCTAAGCGGTTTATGAGGAGATGTCGTTTAAAGTAAAAGTTTACGGACGGATGCCGGACAAATTGTGATCACAAAAGCTCACCTTGTCACCATGTGACAGGTGAGCTAAAAAAGGAAACATGTATTTTGAGCAGGCGACACTTTTCGATGTAGACTATGGAAAACAGTTGGGAATTGGAACTGATTCGACTGCTATTTTCAAAGGATGTGCTCATGTGCTCGAAGAGATATGCCGTTAGATTTAAAGCCTGAACACGGTAATGTCGTTTTTTTGTGCTCGATTCAGATCCCATTCCGGTTTCCATAGCTTCCAAACTGTAATGGTTTAACCCTCATCCTGCCTTCAAAGAAATAGTCCGCTGAATTATCATGTGTTTGGTCATTTAAACTTGTTTGGTCCATCTGAAAACTGGTAAAACAGTTGACTGAGTGTAAAACAGCTTGGATCCAGATCAGACGCCGAGTTAGTTCGTCCAAGCTGGTTAACTTTAAAATTACTATGGTCGCGATCGGTATGATAAGGGTCAACACTGCTTATAGCGGTAAGGGACAATTTACGAGAGGCAATTCATTTAAACTCATAAAAAAAACAATTTCCCACTATGGCGTCAATTTCTATCTGCTCGAGATGCTAATACGAGGGTTGTCCGGAAAGTTTTGAGGCTGTGTCTACATTTCAAAATGTTTTTAATATAAATCAACAAACAATAAACAGCTGTGTATATAGACTATTCACGAGTTTCCTTTTGAAAAATAAAAATAAATAATCTCAAATTAAGGAAGGAAATGGTTGTCAAGACAACCCATCTAGCGCTTCACGGAGCACTTTGAAATTGACGTTTTCTGAAAATTGTTCACAATTCATATATACTACTCCGTCTGAATAATAGACGCCAAAACGTCACCTCAAAACATATGACGACAGAATGACGTCAGCTGCATCACTAAGCAAATTATTGACGCAATCTAACAGTAGACATGGTTGTAACGATCAGCGGAAGTAGAGAGGTATTTCGAAGATGTTGGAAAATACCCAACGTTAACGTCACGCACGGAGCAGCGCGCTATGATCAAACACTGTGTTCGCAGCGGAATAACTCCTACAAATACCTATACGTTTCTAACACAGGATAAATCAAAGCCAGCATGTTCAAGGGCTTTGGTATTTCGCTGGTATGGACGTTTCAGTGACGAGCATGGAAATGTGTGCGATTAGAAGCGGAGCGGCAGACCGTCAGTCGTGAGTGAAATTGACGTAAATTCAGTGCAGGACATGTTACAAGAAGACTGGCGGAGGACAGAGAGGGAAATTGACGAATCCGTTCAGCTAAAAAGAACAGTTGTTCATAATATCATAAAAGGGTGGTACGGACAGATGTTCAAGCAATGAGTTGATTTTTCTGTACACTGAAGCATAAAATAACTTCAATAGGTCTGTGTTTAGTACTGTTTACACGGGGTAAAATTGAAGATTTGAATTTGCTGTACTCTCCGACTAAAGAAAAACACGAGAATTGGACATTGTATTATGCTTGTTTGTCTAAAGACACTATAGTTATACCAACATATCGCACACCATTTTAAAGGTAATTGACTCTTCTTTCCATGTCACTTATTTAAAAATGGATTGTTTATATGTTGGTTGAGAAATTAGCATAAAACTGGACTCCACCGTGAAATCGGGTAAGTTTGAGTTACATACCTTGTTTCTTGTTTTGTATATCAAAGACACTAAATCTCTTCAGATGTGTTGTTTATCTCATTGTATGTACCCAAAATGGTTTTAAACAACATTTTAGTGACAAACAATGATTCAGATGCCTGTGCTGAGTATTGGGTGCATAACAATATTATTATGTATGAACTAATAGAGTTATACACGCAAAAATGAATTCAATTTGGTTTTTAAATGCTATATGAAAGAAAATAAGAAATTGGAAATTATGATTCAAGTTCAGCAGGTGCCCGGTGAAGGTGACTTCAAACTTTTGACATTAATTTTACAGAACTGCAAACACAACTTACATTGTCTTTTTTGCTGGACACCCAGACTTGCCGGTGCAACAAAATTCTGCAGCTGACAGTTTTTTCTGCTGACTGCTTTCACAATTTTCGCCACCGAACTTGCCATCTTTTCGCCCTTGTGTGTAGAATACCGGCACAGGAAACTGGAAGGACTCAGTCCAATAGTCGTTGCCACAGCATTTTAATGGCACTTCCGGTGCGGCTCTATTTTTTAAATTTAGTGCCTAAAGTGTTATATTTGTAAACAGCATTCCTATTTATCATTTTTGTTTAGTATTTCTGTGAAAATAAATTAAGGGTCATGAAAAATGATGCAAGTTTCCACAGTGTTCAGTTATTTTATCTCCCTACGAAAAAATGGTCCAATCCAACATGGAAATGACATCAAGGAAAGACGATCCCTGATTGGTCACTCGAAGTCTCTTCTCGCGCGAAGGCCTTCGTTTCCGTGGCAAGACCTTCAAGGAAATCAGGGGAACCCGAAGTTTTTTTGCCGCATGCGGCTTTATTACGGTACGTACATGTGTGACATGTGTGTAGTTAGATGCAGAATTTATCAATCGATCAACCACGCTTGCGATTTTGGTGCATTTTATTGAAGTTTTCGCGCTTGCACTGTGATTGCCATTCTTTGTCGCAGCCATACTGACCTTCACCGGCTAATTAAAGACAATTATTTTGACAGTTATGTTTTCCATGCTAGTATATTAATTGCAATTACAATTTTGTTATCTTTAAATGTCATTTTAAGAATAAGTATGTTCTTGTGTCTGCAGTCGTCTCCAATTAGCCTTTTTCACGTTTATGCTTATCAGCCAAATTTCAGAAACAACACTGCTATACTGTATAAGACACTTGTTTTCACTTTCTTCTTTTTCATTGTTCACATTAATGCACCAATTCCTTAACAACATCCAACTCCACATTTCACGCAATAACATATTGAATATGCTTCTAATCGATCTCCATTGAGATGTTTGTAGATCTATTTTAATTTTGCAGTATGCCTTGCTTTCTCCTACTGTAAAGGTTGTTGAGAAAATAATACGGTGATCTACAAATCTCAAGGAAGGATGATAACAAATAGGTCTACTTTCCACTGTTTATCAGCTGATTAAAAAGGTCTAAAATCTAGCACGCAGTTGAACATGCTTAGCCTTCAATTGATATTTAGATGAGTGAAAACAAAAGAAAGATAACTTTGCCTGATTGCCTTTCATCAGCTTAGAAAAGCAGATTAGCACTGCCATGTATAAACTTAACTTATTAATTTGGTGTATAAAATGTTGAAAATCTTTTTTTTAACTTAAGGTGAATAAAGTGGCAAATTGTCAGCCATGCTCCCCAGAATCCAATCTGTGGCCATCTTGGTCGACCTTGGCTGTCATGTGCAGAAATTGTCTGTAAGATGCAGCCGGGGCTTCAAACAACCTGCAAGGAACTTCTGTGCCAAAGCTGAAGAGAAAGTTGTCTCTGGAACTCCCTACAACAAACTGACAGTTGGTGTGCCAAAAGAAACCTTTCCCAATGAGCGCAGGGTTGCCATTTCGCCTGCTGCAGTACAGACACTGGTGAAGAAAGGATGGAACGTGAATATTGAGGATGGAGCTGGTGTTGAGTCCAAGTTTACCAACAAGAACTTTGAGGACGCTGGAGCGAAAATCACTTCAATGAAAGATACATTTCACTCTGACATTATTCTCAAGGTTAGGCCACCGCTAGAGGCAGAAATTCCCCAGTTTAGGCAAAATGGAACACTGATCAGTTTTCTGTACCCTCAGCAGAACCCAGATTTAGTTAAAAAGCTTGCTGATCAAAAGCTGACATCATTTGCAATGGACAAAGTGCCACGTATCTCTAGAGCCCAAGTATTTGATGCCTTGTCCTCTATGGCCAACATCTCCGGTTACAAGGCGGTGATTGAGGCAGCCAACAATTATGGAAGATTCCTTGGAGGTACAAAATTGTGAAATTGCATATATTCTTGAAAGCTATATATATGTAAAAAAAAGTTCCGATTTGTTTACAGAAATTAAAAAGATTCAGATTGACTGTAGGGATCATATTTAAAGTATAAAAAAATATTAAATTTTTAGCTTGACTATTCAAAGAATAAGCAGAGCTATACTACTTACCCTTGCACCGGGGTCATACCTTCTTAGCACCTTGAAGTCATTATCTCGGCAAGAATATCATGTATTGCATTGAACCTTTAGATATGTGTTCTCACCTATCTTATTTCATTGATGTTGGGTAACAATATTTTGAATATGTTGATGGGCCTTTATTATTATTTATTAACATAGAACTTAAAGGCACAAGATATAGGTTGATGCAAAAAATAATATTTTAATGCATTATCATTTTTTACTTTATTGATAAAAACAAAAAAAGGATATGATTTAAATATAGATAAAAAATATTAACCTTTATAAATGTTGTTGTTGATTAATAGCTATATTGCCACAAATTCTCCAGTATAGCTTATAAATGTGCCAAAATATAGCTTTTATTTTTCATCTGTACCGAAATAGTGCGCTTTTTGTTTTATCATTAAAAGTAAAGGAGTTCATCATGACACTGCATTAAGAAAAATACATCAAACTATATAGTGCGCCTTTAAGGTATGCATGTAAGCACACATATCCTGACAAAGCTAAACTTCTCCTATTGCATTGAGACTTTATGCCATCCAACCTACTTAAATAACCAAGTTATATAACTCTGTTTTCCATAAAATGCAAATTATGGCCCTTATTTGACATAGAAATTTGAGTTAAATTATTGCATGTAACCACATTTAAGTCCATATCTGCAAATGCAACTTGTATTGCATTAAAACTTAAGACATGTGTTCCCAATCATACAGCCTACTTGATTCATCAAGTTTGATAACTCTATCTTGCATATAATGCAAATTATTGCCCTTAACTATGCAAATTAGAAAATCTGGTTAAGGTTTTGCCTGTAAGCACACAAAGGTAATCTTCTCAGCAACTACTTGAAAGGCCCCCGGTTAGCTCTATCGGTAGGGTGTTGGATTGTGAATCGGACAACCCTGGTTCGATTCCTGGGCGGACTAGGTCACTTTTGTTGTGATTGGTTATGAAATCCTTTCTACGACCATTCGCACTGTACCACTGCCCCTGGCATGTACAGAAGTTGTCAGTTCCTTGCAAAGGTGAAGGCACCTAGTACTGGTTAACCGCCTGATAGTCTGTCCAGGATAGGTCTGCGGTGGTTGAACTGTCACTCTGGGACCCTTCATGTGCTCATGCCGGGACCCTGAGTATAAACCACTAACACCACCACCACCACTACCTGATGTATTACATTGATACTTTGTTCAATGGTCCTCAACCATCTACAATGTAACCTACTTGAATAACCAAGTAAGATTTCTGTATTTTTCATATAATGCAAATGGCCTTTTTTTATTCAACTTAAAAATTCTGGTGAAGGTTTTGCAGCATGTAACAACATTTAAGTTGATATCTCAGCAAATACATCATCCCCTTTAAATAAGGGCTCACAACCACCTAACCTTCTTAATTAATCAAGTTAGATTACTCTATCTTGCATCTAATATAAATTTTGGCCCTTTATTATTTTACTTAGAAATTCTGGTAAAGGTTTTGCATGTAAGAAGATTTAAGTCAATAACTCGCCAACTTCTTGATGTATTGCATGGAAACTTTATGTAATCAGGTAGGATTTCTCTATCTTGCCTTTTATGCAAATATAGTTCCTTTATTATTCTTTATTTTTTACATAGAAATTCTTGTCAAGGTTTTCTATGAAATCTTATTTTACAGTGATCCATGCATGTTTCACACAAACTTTGCAATCCTTAAACTTAAAAGCAGCGTAAGAGTCGAGCGAGCTTTCAAAAGTTGTCTCTTTGACAGCTGTTGTTACAATTGATTCCAAGAAATTGGTTTATTCAATTCAAAACTTTTTTTCAATGTTCGATAAGAATAACTTTTAGCATGTCCCAAAACTGTAGAGACCTTAAATAAGTACAATTGTGTCTTGCTGTCTGCAGGTCAGATCACAGCTGCTGGCAAAGTCCCGCCTGCAAAGGTATTTATCATCGGTGGAGGCGTAGCCGGTCTAGCTGCTGCTGGGGCTGCCAAGAATCTAGGGGCCATAACACGCCTGTATGATGTTAGACCCGCAGTGAAGGAGCAGGCTGAATCTCTTGGCGCAGAGTTTTTGGAAGTTTCTGTCAAGGTAAACACATGTAGTTGTGTAAAGCTTGTTCTGGCTTGTTGGAAAAGTTGATTCTGGAATAATAAACAATATTTGTTTGCTATTTTGATTTGTTGAACGTCTCTAAAATAAAATAAAAAAAGTCACAAAACACATAAAATTTCAATTGGGCTGCTTTTTTGGGAAATTAAAAAAAAAACTTAAAAAACCCCTGAAATTTATGATAAAAAGACAATCAACTATTTCTTTTAAAGTACAAGGATATTTTGCATGATTCTATATTGAATCTTCAGGAATCTGGTGCAGCAGCGGGTGGCTATGCTAAGGACATCAAGGAGATGTCTTCAGAGTTCCAGGATGCTGTGAAGGCTCTCTACGCCAAACAGTGTGAAGAGGTGGACATCATCATCACTACCGCACTCATTCCCGGCAAAAAGGCACCCATCCTTATCACTAAGGTATGCGGCAGTTTTTTTTATATAGGCTTGTTTGGTCAGTGAGAAACCTCATAAATGTTCTTATGTTTTAGTGGAAAATTCTTACCAAAAACTTTGTTCATTTACAACTCGTTGGAAAGACCCTTACTTACCAATGTAAAGAATACAAATTGTTTTGAGGACAGCCTTTTGAGATTTTTTTCTGAAAGACTGAAGTTTTTGCTCCTTAATCTTTGTCTCAGGACCTGGGTCTGTATGTACTAACATTTGAGACGCAGAAAAGTTAAATAATCTTTAATGTAGCTATTTTTTGACAGAAAATGTGAAAAAAAATATTCAACATTTTATTTGCAACATTTATTGCCAGTTGTACCATTATTACTCTTATAAAAAGTGCACAATAAAATGAAAAAAAACATTTTTTGTCTAAAACTTGGACTTAAGACGTAAGTGAATACATGTATGTACCCAGTATTTATCTATATAGAGTGTTTTCAGCGTAATGCAAACACTATTTGTTTTTCTCAAAGTTGCATGATTCTTATAATCTTTAAATTAAAAAAATGGACAATGATCTGAGAACACACAATTCTATGATTGTAGGGGAAAATATTATTTTATCTGCATAGGATAAGACATTGTTCTTTAGTAATTGTGGGTTAAATCATAACTTATTTCCTGCAGGAAATGGTGGAGACGATGAAGCCAGGCTCGGTGCTGGTGGACCTTGCCGCAGAGGCAGGTGGAAATATAGAGACAACCAAGCCGGGAGAGCTGTATCGTTACAAGGACGTGGTCCACATCGGATACTCTGACCTGCCCTCCCGTCTTCCCACGCAGTCATCTACACTGTATGGAAACAACATCACCAAGCTGCTTCTGTCTATGGGTATGTGTACTTCTTTTGAGATCAAATTGTCAGGTTGACATGATCAGGTTCTGAGTGGCATTATATAAGATACAACCATTCTTTTTTACCCCTAGTAGACTTATTTCTAATTCTATGCCATTTTGGTGGATGGATCTGGGGGATGGGGGCCCATGGCTCTTGCGAGGGGGTGACTAGGGCGAAGTGGTCACCTTAAATTTCCAGACTTCGCCCATTTGTAACATCAAAGTGACATTGGACTTTGCTGACAATTTTTAGCATATTAGTATTTAGCCACTGCCCAGCAGTCAAACCATTGATATTAACCATTTATAATCAGTAATCTCCTAATCCGATAATTGGGTTGTGTATCATCCAAATATCAAAACATCGCCAGTAGGCGGAGCTATTGAATGTCAACCAATCAGAATGTACATTGAAGACCCTGATCAAATGATAAAAGTTCCTTAAAATGCGATAGAAAAAGCAAAGGAATTATGTAAAATGTTGTCAAGCATTAATTTATGTATCAGTGATTTTTTGAGCGAGTATTTGTATCAGGTGTTAGGATAAGTATCACTTCTCCTCAAAGTCTCCCCTCTTCTCCCTAATTTGTCTTGAGGGAGAAGTGACTTCTCCCAAAAATTTCAGCCTAGTTAGAGCCCTCGGGTCTAAAATAAACAATGGAGATATTTGAAGTTTTCATCATGAAATTTATCTTTTGTACATACATAATAAGCTAAGTATGGCAACCAGATCTCATTTTGTTTCTTCAACTGATTGTAACTAGAAACCTACATAGATTTTGGAATGTGCCAGTCACTCTGTATTCTGATTCTCAATGAACATTGGATAAATTTACTGTTAAGAAGTCAATTGTTAAAATAAATAAATAATTGAACATTTTTCAATGTAGGTGAGAAGGATCATTTCAACATAAATCTTGAAGATGAGGTTGTCCGTGGAAGTATTGTCACCCACAATGTAAGTACATATTTTTAAAGGACATATCTCAGATTGTAAGCAATATTATAGATGCACTCTTACTCCCAAATAAGATTTACCACAATTAATTCAATTGTTTTAAAATACCAAAAAGAATGAATAAATGTCAAAAACAATGATCCTTATGATGGATACCGAGTTTAATTTGAAAGAAAGGTGCAGAAAACACGGTATTTCTACCTTATGAAACGATAGTAGATCACAGTAAATCTTTTAGCACTCACCAATCATTACTATTTTTGGGTTTTCAGCTATTAAATACACATTACAATCTTGTTATCAGTAATTAATATATTCCATCAATGCATAATTTAGTAAAGTAGTTAAAGGTTTATCACTCAAAATTTATGTTTGTTATACATGTTTATGTAATAATTTTGAATAAAAGTCACTTTAAAGATGGACAACAACTGGGAAATAATACCAAATATTTTTCTAGCATTCAGTTCATAGCAAAATCATTCTGTCTAAGTTTTTCAACCTTAAGTTAAAACTAGACAGTTATTCAAACATACAATGAAATTATGTCTCCCCCATTCATGGGGAGACATATTGTTTTTGCCCTGTCCGTCAGTCAGTCAGTCCGTCACTACGTCACACTTCGTTTCCGCTCAATAACTATAGAACGCTTAGACCAAGGAACTTCATACTTGAAATGCTTGTTGTTCATGACTATTAGATAAACCCTATTGATTTTGAGATCAAAAGGTCAAGGTAACCTTCAGGTAAAAAAAGATATGTTGGCAGTGACCTTTAGCTTAAAAATGGTTTCTGCTCAATAACTAAAGAATGCTTGTACTCAGGAACTTCATACTTGGTATGCTAGTTGGTCATGACTAGTAGATGATTCCTATTGATTTTGAGATCAGTAGGTCAAAGGTCAAGGTCACTGTGACCTTGAGGTGAAGAAACGGTTCCCGCTCAGTAACTAAAGAACGCTTGCACCCAGGAACTTCATACTTGGTATGCTAGTTGGTCATGACTAGAAGATGACCCCTATTGATTTTGGGGTCAAAGATCAAGGTCACCGTGACCTTGAGGTGAAGAAACAGTTTCCGCTCAATAACTAAAGATCCTTTAGGTCCAGGAACTTCATACTTGGTATGCTAGTTGGTCATGACTAGTAGATGACTTCTATTGATTTTGAGATCAGTAGGTCAATCAAGGTCACCGAGGTGAAGAAATGGTTTCCGCTCAATAACTAAAGAACACTTGCACCCAGGAACTTCATACTTGGTATGCTAGTTGGTCATGACTAGTAGATAACTCCTATTGATTTTGCGATCAGTAGGTCAAGGTCACTGTGACCTTGAGGTGAAGAAACGGTTTCCGCTCAATAACTAAAGAATGCTTACACCCAGGCACTTCATACTTGGTATGCCAGTTAGTCATGACTAGTTGATGACCCCTATTGATTTTGGGATCAGAAGGTCAAAGATCAAGGTTGCAATACTGTGAGGTAAAAAACGGTTTCCGCTCAAAAACTAAAGAATGCTTGCACCCAGGAACTTCATACCTGGTATGCCAGTTGGTCATGACTAGTAGATGACCTCTATTGATTTTCAGGTCAAGGTGACCTTGAGGTAAAATAACAGTTTCCGCTGATTTATTAAACACAACTTTGGTCCAGGAACTTCATCCTTGGTTTGCTAGTTGATCTTGATTATTAGATGACCCCTATTGATTTTGAGGTTAGTAGGTCAAGGCCAAAGTGACCTTCAGGTAAAAAACAATTTGTTGGTCACCAGTCCGTACGTCACACTTCTTTCGGCTCAATAACTAATGAACGCTTGGACCCAGGAACTTCATACTTTGTATGCAGGTTGGTACTGACCAGTAGATGACCCCTATGTTTGTTCGTCTCCAGTCCAAAAGTACAAATTTCATGTCCATCATTGATTATTTCTCACCTACGACCACACAATGGGGGAGACGAGCGCTTTTTCAAAAAATCAATCTCTAGTTTCTATCTCTTTATCAAGGGTGAGATCCTGCCTCCTGCCCCACCCCCGCAGCTAGATGCCGCCGTCGAGGCTAAGCCCAAGGCTGTTGGAATCACACCCCCAGTACCAGTAGACCCGAAAACCCAAACCTTCAATACCTCCCTGCGATATACCGCAGGGCTGGGAACAATGCTTGGTCTAGGGGTAGTGTCGCCTAACCCCGCCTTTACAACCATGGTGACCACATTTGGCCTGGCTGGCATTGTTGGTAAGTTAACATTGTGTGAAAAATGCTTAAAACTGAAATAAATGACACTTCAAAAGATGAATGGTTGCTTAAATGTTGTATTCAGACAATAGGTCTATGTGGTTATCTCATGGAAATTATAAACTCCAAGGAATGTCTAAATAGTTAATTTGAAATTATATTTCATATCTTTACTATGTTTATTTTTTTTAATCTTGAGAGAGATAAATTCTTGTTTTAGTATGTAAACTTTTATGATATGTATAACACAGGAGGGATATTGAAAACAAGCTTTGTTCAACATCTTTATACTTCTCCAGGATACTACACTGTATGGAATGTAACGCCCGCCCTTCACTCACCCCTGATGTCTGTCACCAATGCCATCTCCGGTATCACAGCCGTAGGTGGTATGCTGCTCATGTCCAAAGGTAAATGAGCGGTGTTCTAGTGAAGTATACATGTGTGTGAGTGTGTCGGTGTTTGGACTTGTTATTCTCTTATTCTTTTTCATCTCTTATATTTTCAAAGTGTTGAGCAATATTAATGGATTAAAGACAAAGGTACTTACATTGGTGGTTTTCCAATGTTCCAATGATTGTTTGAGCTGATGCTATTGACTAGGATGTTATTACAGATCAAAGTGGTCTTCCATGAAACATGCAACATGTTAATTCTGTTTTAGGTTACTACCCAACAAACACTGTGGAGTCATTGGCAGCCCTCGCTTGTTTCATCTCTAGTATCAACATTGGCGGAGGCTTTACAGTCACACAGAGAATGTTGGACATGTTTAGGAGGCCAGGTACATAGTCATAAGTTTTACTCTACTGATTTGCGGGTTACATATCACCTAATTCAATTAGTTGGCATCTTTGCTGGTTTCATATGCGTCATTATTAGTCTTAGATTTACCGTCATGAAGACAATCTTTGACCAGCTATATAGGTTATATGCATGACAATTATAGAAGAAAATCCTGCAGTACTGATTTGCTTGATGTTTGGATTACCAGCTACTGAATTGAATTTGAATTATTGCCGGCACTTGTTTGACTTCTTTATTGAAATGCTGATAAACTATGATATTAGGCACGGGTTTGAATTCAATCTAATACCTGTATATAATTTTTGGCTGAAATAGTTTGTTTTTAACACCAATATCTGTCAGACTTTCGAAGCTAGCATAAAACTATTTGTTTGCTTTTTAAAAAAAGTGCTTAAAGTAAAACATAGATATGAAGATCACTGAGCTCACAACACCTAGTGAAAACACTAGCGGTATATGGCTTCTGAGAAGTGAATTATGAATCCTTACAAACATGATTGAGAAATTTTGCTTCTTTAGATACATTTATAATATAAAGGTTATGGACCAATTGTTTAGGACTTGGTTAAAATTAAACAAGTTGTACAACGTTCAAATATTACTACTCTGGAAGTTCCACTGCCCATATTTTATGTTCAGTACTTCTTCAAATATCGAGACAACTATCAACTGTTTTAGCTGTGCTTCTTGTATTTAATCGGGACATTAAAAATGCTTTGCCTTGAAAAGTTGAGAAAGATGCAGTTAACATGGTTATCTGTTACAAATTTCTGAACAATCAGCCCCATGTAAACAAAATTCTTAACAATAAGCTCCATGTTGTTAACTGTAACAAAGTTCTGAACAATCCGCCCCATTATGTTTACTGTTAAAAATGTTCTGAACAATCTGCCCCATTATGTTTACTGTTAAAAATGTTCTGAACAATCCGCCCCATTATGTTTACTGTTAAAAATGTTCTGAACAATCAGGCCCATTATGTTTACTGTTAAAAATGTTCTGAACAATCAGCCCCATTATGTTTACTGTTAAAAATGTTCTGAACAATCAGGCCCATTATGTTTACTGTTAAAAATGTTCTGAACAATCCGCCCCATTATGTTTACTGTTAAAAATGTTCTGAACAATCAGGCCCATTATGTTTACTGTTAAAAAAGTTCTGAACAATCAGCCCCATTATGTTTACTGGTAAAAATGTTCTGAACAATCAGCCCCATTATGTTTACTGTTAAAAATGTTCTAAACAATCCGCCCCATTATGTTTACTGTTAAAAATGTTCTGAACAATCAGGCCATTGTTGTTAAATGTAACAAAGTTCTGAACAATCAGCCTCATGTAAAGCCTTTGTTTCCCTCTCAGGTGACACAGAGTACAACTATTTATATGGTATACCGGCCGGGGCTTTCCTGGCAGGGTACGGAGGACTAGCAGCAACAGGACAGTACCCAGATATTCACCAGATGACGTACCTAGCTGCCTCCCTGTGCTGTGTTGGGGCACTGACTGGTCTCTCATCACAGAAAACATGTAGACTAGGTATGGACAATAGTTTACAGGGGCTGGGATATTATTAGCAGTATCAGGTCAGAACCCAGAACACGTACCTAGCAGACCCCTGTGCTGGGTTGGGGCACTTGCTATGTTACTATGTTAGAAAAAAATGCTGAAAGTTCTTCACACTTAAATCTTTAATATCAGTTTGTTCACCTGTTCTTAGTGCTATCAATGTTTAAACTGGTATATTTGGTGTCAAATAATAAATGTTTATTTCAGGAAATGCATTGGGTATGATAGGAGTATCATCAGGCCTGGCAGCCACCATTGGCATTCTGGCTCCAACTGCTGAATCCTTCGCCCAGATGGCTGCCTGTGTGGGCACAGGTATGACATTTGTTGATAATCTTTGTTTTTTGACTTCTTTCACTTGCCAATATAACAATAAGGAGATGCTTTTGCTATTTCTAAGTATAATTAACCATCAAGTGTATTTGCTGTATTTACATATGAAATTCATGATATTCTGCGTTTTATTTTTTGTGTATATAGTTGATAAAATAAAAGCTTTTAAACTAATGTCACAACTGACAAATTCCAGGTCCCTACAACTAATGTTAACTGGTGGTTTTTAACCAGGTTTTCACATAGAATTAGAAGTTCCTTTAAAATCATTTTCATTTTCCAGCACCAGAGTTTGATGATTTACTATAATCACCGATGATAACAATATCTATATGTGCCATGACAAAGTAACATAATCATATTTATTTATTGATTTACCTTTCCCTTTAATATTTATTTCCACTCTTATGCATGCTTCCTGTCTTCTGTGTATATCCTCTAACCAATTTGACATGTTCTTATACATACACACAACACACAACAATTCATCTTAATTATAATTCTCACAACACAGGCTGAAGTTCTTCTGTCAATCATTGAAAACCTGGTTTCATCGCATTGCGGCGTTTCTTGTCTTTTATTTTTCTTTGAAAAGATATCGAAGGTGATAGTGGTTTAGTGGTATAGATGACTGCTTCTCAGGTTGAATCCCCATCAAGAGAACTTTCTTGACCTCTCAAAGTGAACACCAGTATTGGTTTCTACGAAGGACATAGACTTGAGTGTGATGCTGTAAGCTATCCACTATTGTCACAATTGAGAAGTATGCCTACTTAAGTGTATAAACTACATTTCAGGTGCTTTAATTGGTGTTGTGGGCGGTAAGAAGGTGGAGGTCACAGATCTGCCCCAGATGGTTGCCCTGTTCCACAGCCTGGTTGGTGCTGCTGCGGTTGTCACCTGTATTGCAAACTTCATGGCTGAGCACGCCCATATGGCCACCGACCCTGCAGCTGGAGTCATGAAGACAGCGCTGTACCTGGGAACATACATTGGTGGCGTCACTTTCACTGGCTCACTAGTTGCCTTTGGAAAACTGCAGGGTAGGAAATGTTTAATGGATTTTGATGTGCATTCAAAATTTTGGGAACCTACTTTTATAGCCATTTTGGAACGTATTGATTAGTTTCACTCATATGAAAAGGATGTGGTTTGGAAATGGCAGGGATCAATCGAGACATTAAAAATGGCAAGAATATTCTATCAACTCGTGATTTCTTGATATAAATTGATGTAAAGAAAATGTATCCCAAAAGCTCAAAATTGGGATTATTTTCGAGTTCTTCTCCCAAGTATTCTTTTTTATTCTGCAACGCCATGTACTTACTATTTTAAAAGTCTTCTGTTTCTTGCAGGTGTGTTGAAATCTAACCCCACTATTCTGCCCGGTCGTCACTTGATGAATGGGGGTATGATGGCCACCAACATCGGAGCGTATGGCTACTTTATGATGGACAGTGCCTACTCTGCTGGGCTCGCAGCGCTCGCAACTACCACAACACTGTCTAGTGTGATGGGCGTAACCCTTACCATGGCCATCGGAGGTGGGTTTATGTATGCTTTGAAAAAAATGGTTAATTTATGTTACCAAAAGGTTTGTTTTATTATGTAAAAAAGGTTTTTGCACTAAGTCATGAAATTATGATTTTCTGAACGTTGAGAATTTAATAAGATTAAATTCAGGTTTAAGCCAGTTTTTGAAAAGGGAAGGGTGCTGCAGGAAAGGGACAGTAAGGTAGAAAAGGGCACATTGTATCATCCTGTTAAAACTTAATATAAATTTGACAAGAAATGTTAGCAAATAAGTTGGAGAACACAGATAAGATGGGCGAACCTTGTTTGGCAGTTTATAGAAAATGTTTTTGCGTATTTTGGTAGCCTTGACCCGCTTATACAAGAATCCAATTGATGGCATCGCGCCTTCTTCCGACAATTTCAAGGTGATGTCCAAGATGCACAATGACTAAAATTAGATTATTAATAGCAATAAATGTAATTACTGTTAAATTTGCCTTAGCCTCTATTTAGATATTTATTTGTTTTGACAATTGTAGGTGCGGACATGCCTGTCGTGATCACTGTACTGAACAGTTACTCTGGCTGGGCGCTGTGTGCCGAGGGCTTTATGTTGAACAACAATCTCATGACAGTAGTAGGAGCTCTGATTGGCTCATCTGGAGCTATCCTCTCCTATATCATGTGCAAGGTAAATTACAGAAATAAGTACTGACCCTGAAATCTAAGTAAAGATTGAACCCTGCAATTTTGCACAATTAATCGCTTTATATGAAATTCTGGATTTTGCAGAAAAACTACTAACTTATGAGATAATACTGGTTATATACATGTTATTATAAAACAGTATGCCAAAAATATGAAATTATCAGATTTAAGACAACAAAAGAAATACAGTTCTTTGAAGCCTCTAAATCAACAAGATTATGATATCCTTTCAGCGTTTATTATGTGTCCCACCTTATTTGTGTAACAAGTTGAACAATTTATTGTTTCCTGTAGAGTGCCTGTTTTAGGTGTTTATTTCCATGGAAATGTCAAAATTACATCGCAATTTCTCATAGTTGGTTATTTGTTTTCCATAGGCAATGAACAGGTCCCTTGCCAATGTCATTCTTGGAGGTACAAACATCGGCACAAAGTCTCACGCTGGTGGCAAGCCAATGGAAATTACAGGCACCCACACAGAAACTGACGTTGCTGGCTGCACCGATTACATTGCCAACGCAAAAAACATCATCATCGTACCAGGCTATGGTCTGTGTGTGGCGAAAGCTCAGTACCCAATTGCAGAGATGGTGGATTACCTGAGAAAGAAGGGGAAGAATGTCCGATTTGGCATCCACCCTGTTGCTGGTGAATATCTGTTGTCTCAAATTTCTAATGCTTAAGTGCTTAAGTGTAGCAGATGAGAAAAGCTACTGTATGGCCTGCAGGCTATTAAAATAAAGGACATTCATCCAAAAATGATATCAAGATGTTCAGTAATGTTGTTTAACCACATTGGTTTATTTTTTATGTCAATTAACAAAGATACAGTAAAAATAAAATCAATGTTTCGCTTAAAAAATCAGCGTGTTGATAAGTGGTGATTCCTCATGTTACAACTTTTTTGCATGCTTGCATCACATATGATATTATTTCAAATAAATGTGTGCATTTTTTTATACATTGAAAAATACATTATTATTTTTAACAAAGTGTTGGAGAAATATTCTTGGCACCATATTTGTTAGACACCGAGTGAGTTCTACATTTTTTCAAGACTTCATTGATTTTGACATAGTAATATACATACATGTTTTATAATTACTTCATAACAATTAAATAATTCACATGTTTCCTCCTCGCAGGGCGTATGCCTGGTCAACTGAACGTGCTACTGGCTGAGGCTGGAGTACCCTATGATGTTGTACTAGAAATGGACGAACTGAATGATGATTTCCCCGAGACCGACCTTGTCCTGGTTATCGGCGCTAATGACACTGTAAACTCAGCTGCCGAGGAAGACCCCAACTCAATCATCGCCGGCATGCCCGTCCTCCGTGTCTGGAACTCCAAACAGGTAACTATTAACTGAACTCAAAGCGGGCAACTATGTACTATTGAAAGGCCTTTATATTAGTTTAATGAATAAAAATACACCTTAGTTTATGTTGTTTTCATCATTGTATTTTTTTTTCTTGAAGTTGGCCCTTTAAGTTTCTAACATTTCTAAGTGATAATTCAAAAGAATATCTGGTATTTTGTTCACAATCGCATAAAAGACAAGTGCTCCAAGTACGATACTAGTCAAATCCGGTAACAAAATGTTCCCAAAAAATGATTGCACATATTAAATGTTTTACAGGTTGTAGTCATGAAAAGATCACTTGGTGTAGGCTACGCTGCTGTTGACAACCCAATCTTCTTCAAGGACAACACAAACATGTTGCTAGGTGACGCAAAGAAGACGTGCGACGCCCTTTTGACCAACGTCCGGACTTACTATGGAGATTAACAACTAGAGTAATTAGGACAAAATTCGCTTACAAGCTAGTTTCTGAACTGACTTATGGCAATTGACAGCTATGGATGAATAGGGAAGATGATTTTATTTGACTTTATATTTTTCAAGTATTAACATCAGTCATCTATTTATAGTAGTAAATATGTGTATTTAAATTTCTATTTAAGTCATTTATTAAACACTCTTTTGGTGTCTTAGCTTACAATTTGTACTGTTTATCTTAATCATGATTTTTTGTGAACAATTTGTGTGTCTATTTTCATAAGCTTGCAGAATATTTATTTTTTTTAACTTGTGGAAAAAGATTAAATAGATTTGATGAAGTTGATGTTTGCCTTATTTGCTAAGCATTTACAAAGTGAGAAACATGTTGTAGCTCATACTGATATATAATCTTGAGGAGTTTGGTTGTTTATCTGGAAAACATGAATAACATGTAATAGGGTAGATCCCTATATTGTAAATACAATGACAGTTAAATTTTTACTAGCTTTGTTAACAATGCTTAACTATTGTGATAAACTGTAATCATGTGCTCACAACAAGTGTGTATTTATGTGCTAGGATCTTTCTAGGCATTCTAGGCAATTCCAGTTATTGATGACATTAACAGTTACTAATAAAAAAGCATTTTGCATAAAATCTGTGTACACTGTAGTGAAACTTGAGAATTTGTCTTTGGTTTTCACAGTTTTGATGTGCTGCCGAATTGAATAAAAAAGTTATAGAATAAAACTGTTTTGTTGCATTTTTCATTAAATTTATGTAGTCACAACTCCTGGGATATCTACTCTGAACCGCACTTCCCATACCTTTGAGATTTGATTTGTACTTCGTAGTCTCGTGTGATGACCCTTTACCAAAAAAATACTGTACCTGTAGTCGAAGCTGGCCAAGCCCACGAATATTTTGAAAATCTTTTTTAAACTGAAAACTACTTTTTTGTTGGTGTAACTGACATTGTAAACGTATGCTAGAAGTTTAAGATCATACCTACATGTATACAGATGATGGTGTCTGAGATACCTACATGTATACAGATGATGGTGTCTGAGATCATACCTACATGTTTACAGATGATGAAGTCTGAGATCATACCTACATGTATACAGATGATGGTGTCTGAGATCATACCTACATGTATACAGATGATGGTGTCTGAGATCATACCTACATGTATACAGATGATGGTGTCTGAGATCATACCTACATGTATACAGATGATGGTGTCTGAGAGCATGACTACATGTATACAGATGGTCATGTCTATGATCATGCCTACATGTATACAGATGATGGTGACTGAGATCATGACTACATGTATACAGATAATGTCTAAGATCATGTCTACATGTATACAGATGATCATGTCTGAGATCATGCCTACATGTACACAGATGATCTTGTCTAAAATCATGCCTATATGTATACAGATGATGGTGTCTGAGATCATGCCTACATGTATACAGATGGTGTGTGAGATCATACCTACATGTATACAGATAATGATGGTGTCAGAGATCATACCTACATGTATACAGATGATGGTGTCTGAGATCATGTATACAGATGATGGTGTCTGAGATCATACATACATGTATACAGATGATGATGGTGTCTGAGATCATACTTACATGTATACAGATGATGGTGTCTGAGATCATGTATACAGATGATGGTGTCTGAGATCATACCTACATGTATACAGATGATGGTGTCTGAGATCATACCTACATGTATACAGATGATGGTGTTTGAGATCATACCTACATGTATACAGATGATGGTGTCTGAGATCATGCCTACATGTATACAGATGGTGTCTGAGATCATACCTACATGTATACAGATAATGATGGTGTCAGAGATCATACCTACATGTATACAGATGATGGTGTCTGAGATCATGTATACAGATGATGGTGTCTGAGATCATACATACATGTATACAGGTGATGATGGTGTCTGAGATCATACTTACATGTATACAGATGATGATGTCTGAGATCATGTATACAGATGATGGTGTCTGAGATCATACCTACATGTATACAGATGATGGTGTCTGAGATCATACCTACATGTATACAGATGATGGTGTCTGAGATCATACCTACATGTATACAGATGATGGTGTCTGAGATCATGACTACATGTATACAGATGATGATGTCTGGGATAATGACTACATGTATACAGATGATGATGTCTGAGATTATGCCTACATGTATACATATGATGGTGTCTGAGAGTATGCCTACATGTATACAGATGATGGTGTCTGAGATCATACCTACATGTATACAGATGATGATGTCTGAGATCATGCCTACATGTATACATATGATGGTGTCTGAGATTATGTATACAGATGATGGTGTCTGAGATCATACATACATGTATACAGGTGATGATGGTGTCTGAGATCATACTTACATGTATACAGATGATGATGTCTGAGATCATGTATACAGATGATGGTGTCTGAGATCATACCTACATGTATACAGATGATGGTGTCTGAGATCATACCTACATGTATACAGATGATGGTGTCTGAGATCATACCTACATGTATACAGATGATGGTGTCTGAGATCATGACTACATGTATACAGATGATGATGTCTGGGATAATGACTACATGTATACAGATGATGATGTCTGAGATTATGCCTACATGTATACATATGATGGTGTCTGAGAGTATGCCTACATGTATACAGATGATGGTGTCTGAGATCATGCCTACATGTATACAGATGATGATGTCTGAGATCATGCCTACATGTATACATATGATGGTGTCTGAGATTATGCCTACATGTATACAGATGATGGTGTCCGAGATCATGCCTATATGTATAAAGATGGTGGTGTCTGAAATATTGCATGCATGTATACAGATGATGATGTCTGAGCTCATGCCTACATGTATACATATGATGATGTCTGAGATTATGCTCACATGTATACAGATGGTGGTGTCGGAGATCATGCCTACATGTATACATATGATGATGTCTGAGATCATGCCTACATGTATACATATGATGGTGTCCGAGATCATGCCTATATGTATACAGATGGTGGTGTCTGAAATATTGCATGCATGTATACAGATAGTGGTGTCTGAAATATTGCATGCATGTATACAGATGATGATGTCTGAGATCATGACTACATGTATACAGATGATGTCTGAGATCATGACTACATGTTTACAGATGATTATGTCTGAGATCATGCCTACTTGTATACAGATGATGTCTGAGATCATGACTACATGTATACAGATGATGGTGTCCGAGAGCATGCCTACATGACTTCATGTATACAGATGGTGATGTCCGAGATCATGACTTCATGTATACTGATGATGTTGTCTGAGATCATGACTACATGTATACAGATGATGTCTGAGATCATGACTACATGTATACAGATAATGGTGTCCGAGATCATGTCTACATGTATACAGATGATGGTGTCTGAGATCACGACTACATGTATACAGATGATGGTGTCTGAGATCATACCTACATGTATACAGATGATGGTGTCTGAGATCATACCTACATGTATACAGATGATGGTGTCTGAGATCATACCTACATGTATACAGATGATGGTATCTGAGATCATACCAACATGTATACAGATAATGATGGTGTCTGAGATCATTTCTACATGTATACAGATGATGGTGTCTGAGATCATGACTACATGTATACAGATGATGATGTCTGAGATCATGACTACATGTATACAGATAATCGTGTCTGAGATCATGCCTACATGTACACAGATGGTGATGTCTGAGATCATGACTACATGTATACAGATGATGATGTCTGAGATCATGCCTACATGTATACAGATGATGTCTGAGATCATGCATTCATGCATACAAATGATGATGTCTGAGATCATGATTACATGTATACAGATGATGTCTGAGATCATGCCTACATGTATACAGATGGTGTCTGAGATCATGCATTCATGTATACAGATGATGATGTCTTAGATCATGCCTACATTTATACAGATGATGGTGTCTGGGATCATGACTACATGTATACAGATGATGTCTGAGATCATGTCTACATGTATACAGATTATGGTGTCTGAGAGCATGCCTGCATGTATACAGATGATGTCTGAGATCTTGTCTACATGTAAACAGATGATGGTGTCTGAGATCATGACTACATGTTTACAGATGATGTCTGAGATCATGTCTACATTTATACAGATGGTGATGTCTGAGATCATGACTATATGTATACAGATGGTGTCTGAGATCATGACTACATGTGTACAGATGGTAATGTCTGAGATCATGGCTACACGTATACAATTGGTGATGTCTGAGATGATGCCTACATGTATACAGATGATGGTGTCTGAGATCATGTCTACATGTATACCGATGATGTCTGAGATCATGTCTACATGTACACAGATGATGTCTGAGATCATGACTACATGTATGCATATGATGGTGTCTGAGATCATGTCTACATGTATACCGAAGATGTCTGAGATCATGTCTATATGTACACTGATGATGTCTGAGATCATGACTACATGTACACAGATGATGGTGTCTAAGATCATGTCTACATGTATACCGATTATGTCTGAGATCTTGCATTCATGTATACAGATGATGATGTCTGAGATCATGTCTACATGTACACAGATGATGTCTGAGATCATGCATTCATGAATACAAATGATGATGTCTGAGATCATGTCTACATGTATACAGATGATGTCTGAGATCATGTCTACATGTGTACAGATGATGTCTGAGATCATGCTTACATGTATACAGATGATGTCTGAGATCATGCCTACATATATACATATGATGGTGTCTGAGATTATGCCTACATTTATACAAATGATGTTGTCTGGGATTATGACTACATGTATACCGATGATGTCTGAGATCATGACTACATGTATACCGATGATCATGCCTGAGATCATGCCTACATGTACACAGATGATGATGTCTGAGATCATGACTACATGTTTACCGATGATGTCTGAGATCATGTCTACATGTATACAGATGGTGATGTCTGAGATCATGACTATACATGTACACAGATGGTTGTGTTTGAGGTCATGACTTCATGTATACAGATTATGATGTCTGAGATCATGACTGCATGTATACATAGTGCTGGAAGTTTGAGATCATGCCTACATGTATAAAGATGATAATGTTTGAAAAAGTTGGGAGTTTGTACTTCTATAATTTTGTGTGCAGCTTGGAAAATCACCAACATAAACACATCAACTTTGACTCAAACAGGAAGAAAATACAGCGGAGAACTAGTATTCTAGTAGCATCGGCTATCAAGGACAGTGAACGGTGTGGCCGACCAGCAAGTATCAGGTCAGTATATCTCGAAGCTTGCCGGAGATGGGCGATTTGTTACGATTTGTCTACAGATTTACAGGTTTGAAAATACTTGTAACATCAATGATAAGTTGTTCTTTACCAGTCGATTCTAACTATTAATTAAAAATATATAACTATTAAACTAAGACTGACGAGAACTTACACCGTAAGCTGCTTGAGTTAAACTAGAGATTCTATATAACATGAACGTTATCTATTATATATGATCTATGGTTAAATTATAGCCTAATTAAGCTGGCGTTCATAATCATACATGATCTTGTATTAATTCATATGATTATAATGGTAATACATCTTTTGTTAAAACAAAAACCAATCAAGAACATTTCAAAGTGAACGATGTTTTGACGTTATTGCCAATGCAAAAGCAGTCACAGACTGCCTTCTGGTTCGAGCGTTAATTTCAATATGCAGATGCTTGAGTTTTGGGTTTTATTTTAATACTAGTTATGTGTTTGTCTGCCAATGTGCCTATTGGTATGAACACAACCATTAAGCAATAACTAACAAATCAAGAACTTGAGTTATCGATCCTGAGCACCCCACATCTTCTCAATTATATATATCTGAATATTATTACCTCAAAGACCTCGGGAGTAATGTTTCGGACACAATTAAAGTATGGAAATGAACAAGGGCCAATAACTAAAGAAAACAGTAGCAAGAGTTACGCTTCATGTGCACTGCACTAATCCTCAAGTATAAACAATCGGTAACAACTCAAGAAATACTGCCCATAGAGTTATAGTTCCTGTTTACCGCACGTCCTCTCAATATGATCTCTCTGAGTATGAAGTTTGAAGTCAATACCCAAAGGCTTTTGTTACACACCGGACAATATTAAAGAATGCAAATGAACAAACGTCAATAACTCCAAAACTATAGGGTTTCCGGACAATTCGGCACCAAACGAATTCGGCATACATACCTTTCATACCTTTTTGGCATTAAGTTAATTCGGCACCGCCAATTTGGCACCATCCGACTGGATACCAGATAATTCGGCACCGTTTTATTTTATGTTTTGCTCATGTATTTAAGCATTAAGGGTTTAATTGTTTTTCAAGAAAAATAATTATTCCCCAAAATATTTATAGAGCTACTTTATTTTTTACTTTGTTTTCAATTCTTATTTCTGTATTCATTGTCATTGATATACCGTACCGTATTCTTAATTTTAAGTACTGGTACAAATATTTTAAAAGCATTTAAATCCGTTTTTTTGTTACACTGAATTCAAAAGGAATGGTCGAGATAACAAACAATATACGCGACATAATAAAAATGTTAACATTAAAACTTTATGCTGAAACTTTCGTTGTTAAATTTTTTTTATAAAAAATAAACATATGAAAGTATTTTGCAAAAATGAAATAAAGATGCTATACCCAATTTAATTTGATTTTTATAAAAATGAACTCGCTAAAGTTGATTTTAAACGTCAATTCATTTACACGGATAGGAATATAATTATTATTTAAACTTAAATCATTTTATTGACAAATTGCTTTCTTATTCCGTAGAATACTTAAATCGAATATCTTCATGAACTACTAAAACATAATTAAAATAAACAGACGACTTTAAATTTATTACAGAGTTATTTGTTGTGTGATGAGATTATTTTCTGTAGAAACACATGTCATTGTGTGTCGGCATGTGTCTCGTTAATCAACCCTATCCGTTCAACCCCTGGTGTGAAAATTATTTTTTTAACATACCATTGTTTATTGATAACCATATGGTTTAATTGAGTACAGGGGGGTCGCGTGGCAACTTTTTGAATGATTTTTGTGTGCTTATATATTCAGTCAGACTGATTTTCAGTTGTAGTTGTAGAATTTTTCTATTTAACTGTTAAACGTTCTGATTAGCTGTTGGAAAACTGTATTGGATTAAACAATGATCGACGATGTATGCATAAAGTGTCGCCGTCTTGTGAGGCCTAGGCAAAAGGGAAGGACATGTATATCATGTGGAAAAAACAACATGAACAGTGCCTTGAAGGTAAAATCTTTCTTTTTATATGTAAAATGAAAGTTAGTTGTTTTTTAATTATTATATTGTTGCATAAAAACTTCCAATGGGTATTTTGTTAGTATAATAAGTGATTGTTTTAGTTTACGTACTTGTTATTCATGTGTTTTCTTTTCTACATACACATATGTTATACTATATAGAAATACATAAAAATAATTATGTTTTATCTGCCTTAAACTACAGATGGAGCTGAGACACGTTCTTTTGTGTGTGGGCCATGCGGAGAAAATATTTCGGAAAGGGAATCATGTATAAATGCCGACGATATCATTGACGAACCCCCTCTTTTGGAAATTAGTGTAAGTTTAAGTTGTCTTTTTCATCCCCCAAACTCGAGATTCTCTGTGACTACATAGACGACCAGTGGATGTCCAACCCTTGCTGGACGGTGCGCGATTAGTCTTGCTATCGTCATTCTGTCAGGACAAACAATGACTGCGTAGGTAAGCAAAAATCTAAATCCCAACTTGTTAAATAAAGCATTATATTCTAGTAGCATTATCTTTCAGCTGCACCGACTTAACATTATGTGCAATTATAATGAACAATTGATGTAGTGCCATAACATAACATTAAAGTTAAAGATAAAACAAACTACCGATCGCGTGCCATAAATTTTGATAAATAGTTTAATACCAATATATACAATTTAAGGATGGCATAGACGGATCAACAGTAAAGCGGGTCGCAGCAATTTGCAGTTTTACGTTCTTGTGCCATTGCTGCAGCGTGAGGCCGAGACAGTTGGCCGCCAAATACAGCTTTTGTTCGAGCACATTGTCCCGCCATAACCGGACAGTGTACAGGGAATTAGACGTGAAGCTGCAAGACCTATGGACTTCTTTTGACGACGGGGAAATTAGCGCTTCAGCCTTTCTTAAGTCAATTGGGGCAATGTATCGACCCATTTGAAAATGCACAGTGGAGTATCACTCTTTATGTACTAACAAGAATCAAAGTACATTATAATTGTCACAAAAACAAACAAGTGAACTTTAAGTAATAAACCAACGTGTACTTTTTATCTCTGTTTTTTTTAGACAAAAGCTATATATTAAATAATTTGTTTTAAAATAAGAAAATATGCATTCATTTTGAATACTACAAAATAGCATTTCAGTATGCCTCCTAGGTTTTAAAGAGCCAAATGTTCGTTTACATCTGTTCTAATTCTCTAAAAATCCAAACCAATGTAAGATATCGAAATGGAGAAAATAGGTTTAACATTGTTTCATGTTTTTACCCATCCATTTGGTGTTACGTTTTAGCTACACGAAGAACTTACTCCTCGAGGGAAGATCAGCTCAAGATCCAATCTTTGCAAAATTTCACGTATATTCAATTATTAACTAAAAATTGTAATTGCAAATGACTATTTATGATAATTTATGAATTGTTATGTAATTTGGAATTACATTTTTGAAAATGAACGTTTCTTGTAAACATTACTTACCCGCAGCGCACGAGTTTTACTGACTTTAATTATAGTTCAAAAAATAAGAAGCAAAATATCCTCCAATAAACAAATGTATGCGTACGCTGTTAAAAGAAGAACCGCTGAAATTTTAGACGTAAAGAAAGATATAGAAAACACAACAAATACACTGTATAACAAAAAAACCCAGATGTTCATAATCTTGAGCCATCTGTTATTACTAAAAAAACGATACATGATACTCATATTGGATGATCGAATCTTTTTTAAAAGGTAGTTTAATTGATATAAACGAACCATATAACGAATTAAAGTGATAAAAAATGAGTTAAAGATAATTTGAATTATGTGCCGAATTGACTATGCTTTATGGTGCCGAGTCGACTGGGTGCCGAATGTATTGGTGCCAAATTGACTGTGCCGAATTCGTTTGGTGCCGAATTGTCCAGTTACCAACTATAGTAGCCAGAGTTGTTGCAAATGTATCGTGCACTTAGCCGCAATATCATATATATATATATATATATATATATATATATATATATATATATATATATATATATATATATATATATATATATATATAAAATAAATACCTAAAATATATATATATATATATAAAATAAATACCTAAAAACAGTTTAAGTCATGTTCCGGACAAAAATAGAGTATAAAAGAACAAAAGGCAATAGCTCAAAAATGAACAAAGATCTAACGTATGTTAATACAACTTAGCACACGTTTATGACAAAGCGGTGCTCGAATACGTTATTTTTGATCATTTTGATGAGCTAGTATGCACTTAATAAAGTTTTAACGGGGACACTTATCGCTTTCTTGTGATAGCTTTTGTATAGCTACAATTAAATGCATATGTTGTTTATAACAATATCAAATAAACACTTGAAGTAAACACTTTCGAAATGCACGTACGTCAGTGCGGCTTATCGCGGATATGGTAAACATTTTGTAATCCAGGATAGGTATTAGAGGAAACATGAAAAACATCCGTATTAAAAGGTATTTAAACAAGTACAGAAAACTTGAAATTATTTCTGAAACAAGAAAGTAACTTGAACTGAAATACTTCTATAACTAACTAGATTTATTCTATACGTTTTGTCATTATTATAATTTACATTATGAAAGTGACGGTTGTATTTTTGATTGCTATTGTACAGGTAATGTTTATTATGCTTATAAGTTGTTTAATATTAGCGAGTCATTTTGTAGTTATTATATTTTTCGATTATTTATATTAATTTTGTACACGTTTTGAGTATCTTTCGACGTTTTGATTTACATCATATTCGTTTAATAAACGTTTAAATCAATGTAAAACAATGTTACATGATAATGTGTTTGTACAAACAATATTCCTCTGTTTCAAGTTTATTTTTAATATTTGTTTTCAAAGTGTATCACTATTTTCAGGTATCATGGAGTTTCGTTATACCGAATCAAGGTAAGTGTATGTTTCACCCATATATGTGCATGTACTCCAAACATTGATTTTGATTGTGTGTTTTTTTTACCTATATGGTAATTGGAGACATATGTTTATTATGGCTGTGGCATTCAACCTCGGTCAGGTCGGGCCTGACGCCACCAACTGTCTGTGTCCCCGGACTGCCCAATGACCAACCTTAGTCAGATCGGGTCTGACGCCACCAGCTGTCTGTGTCCCCGGACTGCCCAATGACCAACCTTAGTCAGGTCGGGCCTGACGCCACCAGCTGTCTGTGTCCCCGGACTGCCCAATGACCAACCTCAGTCCCATCGGGTCTTATGCAACCAATTGTCTGTGTCTCCTGACTGCCCCATGACCAACCTCAGTTAGATCGGGTCTTACGCAATCAACTGTCTGTGTACCCTGACTGCCCAATCACCAACCTCGGCCACATCGGGTCTGACGCCACCAACAGTCTATCTCTCCTGACTGCCCAATGACTAACCTCAGTCAAATAAAGTTTGACGCCATCTACTGTCTGTCTCCTCCATATTGCCCAATGCCCAACCCTCGTCAATCGGGTCTGACGCCACCAACTGTCTTGTCTCCCCCAGAATGCACCATGGCCAACCTTCGTCAATCGGGTCTGACGCCACTCACTGTCTTGTCTCCCGCAGACTGCCACATGGCCAACCTCCGTCAATCGGGTCTGACGCCACCCACTGTCTTGTCTCCCCCAGACTGCCCCATGACCAACCTCCGTCAATCGGGACTGACGCCACCCACTGTCTTGTCTCCCACAGACTGCGCCATGACCAACCTCCGTTAATCGGGTCTGAGGCCACCCACTGTCTTGTCTCCCGCAGACTGCCCCATGACCAACCTCCGTCAATCGGGTCTGACGCCACCCACTGTCTGTCAGCCCAGGCTTTCCCATGACCACCTTCAGTATATCGGGTTTGACGCCTCAAACTGTCTGTCCCTACTGGGCTTTATAGATAATAGCATGCAAACCTATACGTGTATAAGTTCTTTTCTATGTATTCGTTCTTTTTTAAAATATCTACTCATTCCTCATTAGAATGCTCTATGACCGCCCTTGATTCTAACGCCATCAACTGTTTGTCCGTTCTTGGCTTCGTGGGGAGAACATCCGAAGACACTGCAACATGCAGGTATGTTACGTGACACATTTCTCTCCGTCCTTATTTGTGCAAAAATAAACCTTAAAAAGCACTACGGGCTTGTATTATTAATCTTAAGAGCAAAGTTTCACAATACATTCATGTTTTCATAGTTTTTACTACCACTGTAAAATTATTCAATTTATCATTAAAAATAATTAAGTATCACACCTACAAACAAAGATCTCGAACTACTATTGTTAAAATGAATGTTCTATTTTTTATTATATAACATAGATATCTAACCATACCTGGCATCAGAGGCGGATCCAGGAATTGACCTTAGAGGGGGCGTAACTTAGGGGCGCAACCTTTTGACGTGCGCCCCTCCCTCAAAACCGAAATGTATATGGCGTAAAATGAGTTGGGTTTAGTCCCCCATGAAGATGTTAACAATTTCAAGCCCGACACACAATTATCAAACATTGGTTGCCAACAGATAATCAGGGTAAACCTAAGCACCACAACCAATGCAAACGTACATTTGTCACCGGCTGTACGTTACCTTTACCTTGTAGACTAGTGTCCGAGTCTGCCAACTGTCTGAAGAAAGCTGCCGATAAACAGAAAACCCAATGTAGTATTGATGATGTCATGTCTACTTCCCGGTATTTTATGGAGTCGCTGGTTCCCGCCATTGTTCTTGATAACTGCACGGGTAAATTGATGTGCAACCTAATTGTTTATTCGATTAAAAGCAACCCCTTTATAAAAACACTTTTAACAGAATAATGATTGTTTTACACTCATGTGTACAGAACAACTACTACGGAATCTAATTGGGAAACCGCAATCTCACTGGCCTATCGCAGTTTGAATACATGTAAGAAAAAAATGCGTGCTTTGTTACGTTCTCGTTACGTTCTCGTTTGCTATGGTAAACAAAGCGCCCGCACATCAATGTGGAAGCATTAGTTTAAAAGTGAATGTTTTGCTATTGCCCTTTTCTAGAGCCGAGAATCGCGTTAGCCCTTACTGGATTCCGTACTAAATCGTTATATTTCCTTTAAATGCCTAATGGATGTATTGTTACAGTGCACGAGGAACCGGACATCTGCAATGACGACACCAGGCTGAGCGCGTTTGGCTTCACCACGTGCAGTCCATACATTGACATATTGGAACATGTCCCCATCGATTACGTCTGCATGTAAGTGTTTAAATATTCATTAATATACTTACTGCGACTGTGTTGATTCATTGAAGAAGCAAACTAATGTTGAATGTAGTATAAAGCGACAAAGCCCTAACAACTGTAACTTAACATAGTACTGGGTGAGGAATCACGTGACTTAAAGGGATTCTCACATGGGTCACCATTGGTCACAATCGATGTAAACAATCAAGAAAGTGACGTTATTTTCTAAATAACTTTTTGGACAGAAAATATTTGTTTTTGTATTTTAGGTATGCTTGTATTTTAATGATGCAATCCTTGGCCAAAATTTCAGCATTGCATCGTTCTACAAAATTCCGTCATGTTGAATATTTTTGCCATTTCCCAGTTTCTTTTAGTTATGAAATCTATGTATACCGAAATGACTTCTCTTAACCTTTTTGACATTTTTAACGTCTTTGATAAAACAAATTGCATTTATCGCAATGAATAACATGCCATTAACCCGAAATCATTGTCTAAAGTAAGCGAGCAAAAGTCTCTTCGAAATTTGCATATCACGTGACTTTCTCACCCAAATAATACCATATTGCTTTTATAGACTAATAGTTTTCGTATTTTAACTAAGAAGTAATTCATTTAAATATTTTTGAAAGAGAATAATCATACTTATCATATTATTATTTTCATGAAATATTTCGATTGAAAGCTGAATTGTATTACATGTTGTAATTTGAAGAAAGGGACTTGAAATCATGTTGTGTACAGGGGTTTTAACTCATTATAAAAACGGTATGCCATCTTCATCATTGAGGTCGATTTGATTTTAATGAGCTTCATCTTTATCTTTAAATATACTGAAATTTTAAAACTGACCAATTGGAAAAGTTGTTCAGTTGTTCAATTGCAGCAAGTTGTGAGCAGTCACATGATTGATAGAAAATGAAGGGAAACTTTACACATCTGATTGGTTTCAAGCAAATAAGATGGGCAGGAAACTTAACACACCTGATTTGTTGCAAACAAATATCACTGAACACAAGGTCAAATAGAACCTGTTGACGATGATAACCTAAATATAAACGAAGAAGTGAATTTTACTGTGTAAGGGAGTTAATAAGTTACATTAAATATAAAAAAAACCGTTAAAAATCATACCCCAAGTACATAGTACTACTAATTAAACAAATCAGAATACCACTACTGGAGCTGATCGGCATTAGCTGTAGGTTCTATCGGATTAATCGGAAGTCTAAGAGTCGTCTGCATGCGGTTGTTTTGGTTTTCTGTCCTTATCGTTTGGTTAAATTTGTTGAAAAGCGTGGGTAAGATAGACCCCGTTTTCTCGAAATGTTCGGGTAATCATAAACCCACTACTTTTACAGCAGAATGTTTACGTTAATTAACCTTACTTTAATAATTTGAACCAAATAAAAGACAATTTTATTTACAAATGCCTATTTTCTATATAGATCCTCTCTCCATATATATGTGTGCGTTCTTTTACAGACACATTGGTCTATTGGTCGATTGCATCGGAACGCATGTGAACATGCTGGGATCAAATTGCACAAGTGACGTCATTGGTGGCGCAATACGATCCACTGCTGGTCAGAATTGGCTACGAATGTACAACGCCGCGTTAATCCCCTTTGTTTCATCGTCTTGTAACTAAAGATTTTTGAGTTTGAATTGTTGGTGTTGACATGTGAAATCCATAAAGAATATACGCAGAGTAGTTTACTTTTACCAGTAAGTTCATTGTTTCTCTTAACCTTTTATTTCTTATTGTGTTGCCCATCTACTTATTTTGTATGTCTAAGCTGATCTGACTGGATTAACCAGTTATCATTAATATTAATGACGTCGCGTGGAATCGGGTCATTAATTTGGAATAATTTCAAAGTTGTACCTTTGAGGATCACGTGATCAAAATGGACCAGCCAACATTATTATTGTAAAATAAACTATAAAATATGTCTGATAAAAAAAACTGTATGAACCATCAATTGTATAATCTGATTAAAGAAAAGAAGAAACATTAAGATGCAAAAAACGTACCGGGTGTGTCTTAATTTATACCGTTATTAAAAACATATGGGCACATTTATGGGTGTTTAATAATTTGTCCCCAAACTCGTAGGCTTCGAGTTTTATTATAGCTTGAGCTACCAGCCTTAGGACCCGATTCATCAAAGCTTAGATAAAAAGTTTCTGAGGATGTTTTGCTTATTTAAAATAATCTGATTCCTAATAAATAGGGAAACTTGAAAAATCATAAAATATAATAAAATAAATGATTAAAAGTGGTAACTGTACGGAGCCCAGCTTTGCAATAAGCATGGCCGTATCGTTGTCTAATTACCCTCTTTTTTCAAATTAATGTCGGCCTTCAATTGAATATTTTATAAAATTTACTGTCTGATTATTTTGTTTAAAACATATCTAAACAAATTACTTCTTAATTAAATTATATTTTTTTTGCATTGAGAAAGACGCGTGATATGCAAATTTCGTATTGACGTTGACTAAATTAGACTATACTTTCGGTTTGTTTTTGCGATAAATGCACTTTTTTTGTTACACGTGGGGTTTAAAAACGTCAAAAAGGTTAGGGAAGTCATTTTGATATACATACATGTCGATGAGTTTTCATTACTAAAATATACTGGGATTGGACTTAAAACATATAGAATAGTTGTGGTTAAATGTAGATAAAAAAAATAATATCACATCTACTTTTATTTCTATGCTGAAGCAGTGAAAACATTTTGAAGTTCGTATATGATTTCGGAAAGATATCATTTTTTTTCTTTATAACTAATTGAAAATATCTAAAATTTACTTAGGATGCTGCTGTAATAAGTACTTCTTGCATTTCTCTCAATACAGAACAATTTGTTTATTAAGACCATTGTATTCTTGCTAATTGTTGAGTATACAATCATATAAGATTCATTTTAAATATCAGAAATGCTTATTTTGAAAATAAATAAAATTTAACTCGTTAAAATGACTTTGAATAAATGTCTCATATATGCTCCTGTTTTGTTATCATAACCCTTATATACTGGAAGAGTAAAATGTTTCATTTATTCATCAAAGGCTTGTGTCACACTTTACTTATAACTAAAAACATTAAACCTTTTTAAGTTTATACTTGTTAGTATGTCTATAATACAGCACCTCGGATTGTTATGCCCCAAAGGGTGGCATAAAGTTATCTGATTGATTGTCTTTGCGTCCCCACGGTTTACATTCAATATCTGAATAACTCTTTGGCTCAGAGACCTTAAACTTGGTAGTATGATTGGTCATGACCAACAGATGAACTATTTCAATTTTGAGATCAGTCGATCAAGGGTCAAATTGGTGGTAATCTTAAGCTGAAAATCGGTTTCCGATCAATATCTGAAGAACGCCATGACCAGCAGATGAACCAATTGTTTTTTATGTCAGTGGGTCAAAGGTCAAGGTCGTTGTGGCCGTAAGCTCAAAATACGCAGTTTCCTATTAATAATTGAAATACGTTTAAGCCTAGACGCCTCACTCTCAAACATGACCAGTTTCCAAACTATCGACGTCGTGCAATTTGTCATAGGTCAAGGTCGTGTTGACCTTGAGCTGAAAATCCGATTTCGTTCAATAACTGAAGAATGCTTGTATCCAGGTACTTCAAACTTGGTATGCGTTAACTGCATCTGCTTCTTTTAAATCATGTTTCAAAAACATTCGCGGCGTCTTTGAAGCTTAGGATCAAAATTAGTCTTGTGTTATTTAGTATGGTAGTTCACGTGACCTCTTAAACTTTGCTGCGACCTGGCAGCTTATTAATTTCCTCTGACCATAAAACGTTTTTGACACATTGCCATTTAATTTCATTTTCTATATTAATTATACACGTAACGCATACAAAGGAGAGTTGCATCTTGTAAGGTTTATTTTCTTGTCCTTCAACGTATGATCATCCAGGGAACACAAACTATATTACTAAGCACAATCCAGTTGTGGAAACACTCCTGCAAATGTTGGTATTTTTGCCAAACCCTCAGGTTACGACATATGATATGTTTTCAAAACTGGCGCGAACGTCTTAGGTTATGAAAATAATGCGCCAACGTTTATTTGATGTATTCGAGTATTCAAGCAACACCATATGAGTAGGTGTTTCACTTAATGTTGATCGAGGCATGGAAGGTGACTGACAACTCCTTAAAACTCTTTGGTTAAACTAGTGACCGTAATAATCATAAAGCTGATCCTAGAAGTAATCAAAATCAAACTATATTATGCTCACAAATACAATCAAAACTTCGCCTGGAAGGCAAACCTGCCAACTCACTGATTAATCAAAACCAAGAAAATCTTGGATAAAACAAAAGTAACAAGTTATCAAATTGTATATATATAAGTAAACTAATGATAATTAAATATGTCATTCATTGTGTACTTTTGATAATAGTTCACTAGAAAATGAGTCTAATCTAATCCCGAAAAAGATAACCCAACCGTCATCAAGATCCCTTTATGACATCAAGTTTGTGTAAGGTCGAGTACTCAAACACTAAATTAACACCAGTGATCTCCTGATTCGCTGATTGTTTCACGTGGTAACTTCAACATTAATATGTAATAAAGATTGTTGGATGCATGCATGTGTAGTATATTGCTTTATAACGGTGTGTTTCTCGTTTGGTGTATATATTAGCCTCTAAACAGGATCTACGGACTTGATCCGTGTATTATTGGTGTCATTTGAAGTGTTTCCTGTAAAGAAATACTAGTAGACTGGTATGTTTTTGATAAAGTGCCTAGATTAGTTTTTGAACATAATTTATTCCTCTGAAATATTGTAAAAAAACTGTTAATGTTCCACGCTCGATTACACAGAATTATAAAAAATGTCATTTCAGCCAACTTATTCATATATTTAGTTATATATGCAGTTTTAATTTCAAATAGACGTGTTTCTAGAATATAAGAACTCATTTTAGACTGCTATTTGTTAGATAAGAAGCAATTAATGATTCGACAAACTCTCACTTCAAAAAAAATGTGAATAAATGATTTACTTAAAACATCATATAACTTTTGACCCCAAAACACAAAATAATATTTAAAAGTCAACATCGCGTCAAAGGTGGATGTTTTAATTTGTTACATCTGTCCTATGGAAATGACAACTTTTCCGAAAATGGTTGTCATATGTCTGAATAAGTTGTTTGAAATAATGCGACAACAGGAAAACATGGTGATAGAAACACAGATAATGATGATGATGATGATGACGATGATGATGGTGATGTTGTTGGTGTTGGTGTTGGTGGTGATGATGATGATGATGATGATGATGATGATGATGATACGCAAACACTGGCCATTAAATCACTCGTCCTAAGTATTTAACCTGAGAATGTCCAAATATTAAAGCAAACATAATGAAAATACAAGCACACAAACTTGGAAATGATTACTTTTAAAGTTAATTTAAACATTATATACACAAGACATTTGGAAGAGCTATCAACAGTTCTAGTCCAGTTTTGTAAGAATTGACTTAAAATTAACAGGACTAATGACTGTTTGACTTCTAAAATAATCAGACAAACCAAGTTCGTTTAAGGTATTGTTAACGAAAGATGACCATGGAGAAACAATAACATTACTATTATGTAGTTTTTGAACCGTATTATATAGTAACTGAGATATTTTACAATCTTTTTCGTTCACTATCTTTCTCCAATAACATTAAACTCTCGATTTAATTTGTAAAGCTATGGGTTTTACACCAAGTTCACTATACACCATGCAGTTAGGGGTGAAAGCCTTGAGATTGAGTATTAATTTGCAATATTTCAGCTGAAACTGTTCAATTATTTTGATATTTTCAAAACCCCATACTTCGCAAGAGTATAACAAAATTGGAGCAATCATAGAATCAAACAAATGTAACTGAACTGAAATGGGAAGATTGAGTTTTCGGGACTTTTGAATAAGTGAGAACATAGCTCTTCTAGCTTGTTCAACTTATCTTTTCTTAGCTTTACACTGCCATTATAATTAAAAGTATTCCCAGATAAGAGAATTCTTCAACACACTGTAGTATTTTATTGTTATAGAAAAATACTACATTATTTTTAACTCTTGATTTACTAAACAGAACAACTTTTGTTTTTTCCTCATTGACTTGCAAATCCCATAACGTACAGTAATCAAACATAGCATTTAAAGCATTTTGTAAGTCATGATTACTTTCAGCAAATAATACCGTGTCATCTGCATATAACAATATAAAAACTCTAAGATAAACTTCAACATCATCATCACTAAGGCATTCAAAAGTAACCTTAGACATAGTGGCCAATCCTTCAAACTTTGTAGACTTAAATTGGGATAAATCATTCAAAAATATGGAAACCTTGTCAAATAGCCCCCAAGTCAAATAGCCCCCACTTGGGGAAAAAATGGTCAAAACGCCCCCATTTTGGTCAAATAGCCCCCACTCCTTTTTTTATTTGAAATTATTTTTGAAGGTAAATTGTAATATTTTAAGATATTTGAATGTAAGTTGTAATATTTTTAAGATATTTGAATCATAATGAATGTATATTTGAAGGTAAGTTATAATATTTTTAAGATATATTGCATTTACATAATTGCTAATCAAAGCATTTGTTGATAATTAAAATGTTTTAAAATATAAAAAATAATTTGCACATATTAAAGACTTATTAATTAGAGGAGATAGGGCTCCTAAATTATCACATTGTGCAATAATCTTTGGAAGAAAGATTAAAGTGGGTTCACACTTAGTTTTATAACTGACTTCAAATAATTTAGTTTGCACAATATTTATGTCGGTTCACACTTAGCTTAATAACTGACTTCAAATAATTTAGTTTGCACACCTTCTCTTTGATATTTTTAATTACAATTTAGATTTAGTTTGAAATGATTGTTAGCAAAGCTTTCATTGTAGAAATGAGTTCATGAATGTGGTGCTGGATGACAATTTTTAAAGTGTATATTGGATTATTCATGTTTGTTAAGTCGTATTGACAATTTTTTAAGTGTATATTGGATTTTTCATTTTTATTAAGTCATATTTATTAATTGTGAGTGTTTGGTTGCAAAATGGATTATCCTTGTGTAGATTGTGAAAAAGGTGCGGGGCAGCATGGAGTGGGGGAGATGGCACCAAAGTGACAATATATACTGTGTTTCATGGCGATCAGTATGTAATTGTTAGTTGTTGTTCACCTCTCTTAGCCTGTAGCATAAAACAATGTAAATAGTAACATTTTGATACAATTCCAATGTTCAAATTAGGATATTTTGCTTGAAACCAAAGGAAGTTAAAAGTTTATAATGAATTGATAAAAAATAAGGATACTCCAACCTGTTAGGCCGAATGGAACATTGTTTTCCAGGATGTCAATTGGAAAAAGATCTATGGATTGGTATTGAGTATTACAAGAGATACATACTGGGTGAGTACCTACATGTAAATCGGAACACTTTCGGCACTATTTTTTAAATATTTTTAGTTAGACCTGCACCACAACTACAAAATTTTCCATCAGCATACTAGGATTCAAGACCAATTGGTTGATATAAATGGCATTTTTCAAGATACTACCAATCTGCATGAAAACTATTTTATTATCCGCACAATCAAGGACTGCCATTTTCGTCCTTGGAGTACCTAAATATGGAACAGTTTAATTCTTTTTTATGTATTCTTTTAAAATTATTGCACCATGTTCTTTTTAAAGTAAATAAATAATTGTTATTTCCAGTTTGCTTGTTGTTGTTTTTGTCATTTTTGTGAGTAAAATTTGATGAGTGCAGTAAAATACAGGCTGTACCAGTATGGTGTGATTGTGGCAAGCATGAAGTCTTTCAAGCACGTGCCATGTTTTGATATTTGAACATGAAAAACTTTAAATGATAGCAGTATTTGAAATACTTACCGGATAATTGTTTTCTTTGGAACTTGTATCTAAGGCAAGCGTCTTGATTGAACTCGTAAATAAACTGATCTTGATCGGAAAAAAACACTTTTATAATGAATGTTCCATAATAAGGTACTGTTCCGATTTAGGTACTCACCCAGTGTATCCAATGGTTTTAAACAAGAACTATACATAGGATTTTAGCTAAACTCACTTTTGTTTAGAATGAATATTGTTTATGATAGATTATGTACATTCTGTTTGTCTGAAGAGGAAACTTTGATTCATAGAGGTGAATAAAATGTAAATCATTTCGAAATTAAAAAAAGTTAAATTATATAATTTCCTGTTGTTACTTAATTTCGATGCGTAATCAAATTTTAAAATAAAGAAAAACACAAAAAACTTATGGCAGTTAAAATGTAGATTTGATGTATTAATATATTATTTATAAGTAATATTTTAAAACGTTTGATATTCTTACTTGGTAAAATTGATTAATTAAAATCAGATTTATTAATACAGTATACAAATAATGTTAATTGCACTTCATTTTGTAAAATAAAGGTTTTAAAATGTTTTGGAATAAAATAAGTATGCATACATACATATAGAAAAAATAAAAAAGTGGGGGCGTTTTGGGGGGGGGCTATTTGCCCAATTTTAAAATGTGAGTGGGGGCTATTTGACCAAAATGGGGGCTATTTTACTAGGAAGCCAAAAATATAGAGAACAAAATTGGAGACAAATTCTCACCCTGGCGTACTCCAGTATGACTACTAAAGAAGTTAGACAATGTATTATTCACCTTAACACATGATTTTTCCTTAGCATACATATTACGAATGATTCTGAATAAACCATGCTTTATAATATTTTGCTAAGTGAAATTCGCGATTATTTACATAATGGTGGAATGTAGCCTATATTTGGCGGGAGTTCCGCCTCGTTTTCGTGCTGGAATAAAACAAGATGTTTGACGTCATTGACCTACTTATCCGCGCAGCCGAGAAACCCTGGTATTTTTTCACCTTTTTTATGGGAACCCCGATGTGATTCAACTAACAAAACTTGCAGTTAGAGAGGGAATTACACGCAGAACATTATAACACCAATCAATCATGAACACTCTAATGGATTTCTTCACAATCTGAGGGAAATCATTTCGTTACGCGGTGCAAAACTTCTCGGTCAGCCATTTGGGAATGCCACGTCAAGAAGGGGACGATATTTCTCCTCAGAAGAGTAAGTGATACTGGATTTGATAAGGTGGTGTTTCAACAATCTTTTTTCAAGTAATTAAAATACATTAAGGTGTAACTGACACTGTTATTTGTAGCTAGTATGTTGAATGACATACCCAGAAATCGGAAGAACCCATTTTCGAGGAAGGGTTTTCCCGGGTTATGGTAAATCCCAGCCTTCGGTTTAGTAAGCCGGGGAAAATTAAGACTCTAACTTTCGCGATAAGCAGTTTTATATCATCTTTATTACATGCACAGTTTTTAACTGGTACAAATTGTGATAATTTAACATTGAATGCAATATTTTATAATGATCACACTTTAAAAATCGGGCAAGCCCCAGTGTAGGCCAGTCTACTAAATATTTTAGGGAAGGTAGCCTATGTTGGCGACACTAGATTTTATGAGTTATTTATACCATATTAACATATGATAACCTGGACATGATAAATATGTCAACTATTGCATAGCTTTTGATAAGTTTTTGCAGGAATGTTTAACAAAATGTCTTGCCTAATTATAACAAACAGATCAAGGTCACAGTTTTTAGCATTGGCCAGAAGAGCTTATGCGTGGGTGTGGTGGCCATCTTCAAAATTGCTAAAAAACAACTTAAGAACACAGTAGAGCCTCTGTTTCTTACCCATCTTCCATCAGACAGTAGTTAACATAAATATTGATTTGCCTCGGTTCCTTCGAAAACCTGTCAGATCCGCCCATGCATGACTTGATTATGACCCTTGAAATTTTTATGCCCCCACAAAGTGGCGGCATATAGGGTTGCCCTTGTCCGTACGTACGTCTGTCCGTACGTACGTCTGTCCATACGTACGTACATCCCGAAGATTGTTTCCGATCTAATTCTTGAAAAACGTTTGTCCAATCCTCACCAAACTTTAAACACATGTTTGTGACCATAATATCTTGATCAAGTTCGATAGTCATGGAAATCGCTTTAGTCATTTAGGAGTTACGGCCCTTTTTTGCCAAAAATACTTCAAAAATATATGTTTCCAATCTAATTCTTGAAAAGTATGTGTCCAATCCTCACCAAACTTTACATACATGATTGTGACCATAATATCTTGATCAAGTTCGATAGCCATGGAAATCGCTTTTGTCATTTAGGAGTTACGGCCCTTTATTTGCAAAAAAAGACTTGAAAAATACGTCCCGAAGATTGTTTCCGATCTAATTCTTGAAAACTGTTTGTCCAATCCTCACCAAACTTTAAACACATGTTTGTGACCATAATATCTTGATCAAGTTCGATAGTCATGGAAATCGCTTTAGTCATTTAGGAGTTACGGCCCTTTTTTGCCAAAAATACTTCAAAAATCATTATGGCTTATTTTCTGTGACAAAAAAAACGAAGTGGGGGCATCCGTGTCCTATGGACACATTTCTAGTTTAATTTGCTACAATTTAGCTTGTGAACAATAAAGCCTCCATTTATTATCCAATGACTAATAATCTTTTTCAAAAGTTAAGTGTTGACTTAATCACTCCTTTTCAAAAACCAACCAGCTTTGCCCCATGCATGACTGGGTTATGGTCCTTTGTAAATGACCAAAATTGCTATAATTGTGCTTGTGAACAGACCAGAGCCTCAAGTTTTAATTTAATCTTCAAAAAAAATGGCAGTAGTTAGAAATCATGAGGCCTCAGTGCCTTTTGAAAAGAAGCCAGATCATCCCACTGGATTATGGCCATTGAAAGTGACGGGTCACAGACATTACGGACCATGGACATTACGGACCAGACATAACGGACCAGATTTGGGGACATTTCAGACCACATTTCAGGACATTACGGACCATGATATATAATTTTACTCACAGTTTGTTTGAACTTTATAACATACCATATTTGCGGACAATGATTTTTAATTTATATGTTGGAGGGGTGTCCCAGAAGTTCGCGGAATTGTATAATAACTTTTGCAATACTGGTTATTTTGAACAAAAAAATCAGCAAGACAATATTTAATATTTCGAAACATTATTGTATAGATATCAAAAGCTTACAATATACATAAATCCACTATCGGATATTCGGAAACCACCCATCACGCAACACCCGGAGCACAAACGACGTCGTGAACATCAGCGGACGTCACAATACGAGTTCTTTGTTAATTTTTTCGATGTAATCTCCGTGCGCGTTCACACATTTCCGGTATCTGCTGATCAATTTCTGCACTGTCTCGACGTCCACTCTTTGTCAAGGGTCAAAACAATCCTTTGTGTCATTTGCATAAAGTCAGATGTCGACTGAAGATATGGTCTATAACCTGATCATTGTTCGAATTCACTTGCACTGGCCGGCCGGCCCTGGTGTCATTTTTTATAGACAAACTACCATTGCAGAATCGCTCATGCCACTTTTAAAGGGACAGTTTTCTGAACGGTTAAAGTGTTGTCGACCTTCTTATCAATATTAGGGTTTCTGCTGGCGACATCTGAAGGCCTACAGACATTTTCAAAGCACTCCGTAACTCGACATCATCTGTTGACGTCATGCCGACGTTGCTTTTGAAACTGTGATGCTACTCAAGTTGCAACAAAATTGAAATGGAAACAGCAATAACGTTGACGTTTTCAGGAAATGACGTCCATACATGCTGTTAACGTCACTTCATTTTGCGGAATATTAACTCACCTTTAAGTGATATAAAATAACAAAGTTTTACTAATATCTTTGCTTGCTCCGGGTAAGGGTAGGTTAGTTGCTATGGATACCAAGTATGTCAAGATTAAGAAGAAAAGGGAAATTAAAAATACCAGCGCTAAACACCAATTATTTTAAAATACATTCTCAATAAATGTCAAGATAATACCTATTTGCGTTTGCGAATGATGACGTTATTCCGCGAACTTCTGGGACACCCCTCGTACTTATAGGTGCTCGATTGCTTTCTGAAAAAACTTTGGATGTCATATATGTGTTTTTCCGTTACAACTGTTTTAATTGAATGGTTCTGTGAGAGTGCCACATCAAGATGGGTTTTCACACTTTTATGATTGCCAATTAAAGGTTGTCAGTATAATGTTTATTTCTTTGATAAATTACCGCTGATAATTACCGGCTATAATTACAAATAATTTCAGGGCTCTCACTAGGCTGAAAATTTTGGGAGAAGTGACTTCTCCCTTCAGTCAATTTAGGGAGAAGTGGGGAGACTTTAGGGAGAAGTGATACTTTTCATAACACCTGATACAAAAACTATGCCATACCACACACCTCAGTTTATATTCACATTCAAATTGATTGCTATAACTATATAAAATGTTCATAAAATAATGTATCTTTTTTGGCTCAGCAAAAGTATATTAGTCAATGTCACATAGTTTATCTCCAAATAGCATCTAAAATGAACCAAAAAATACATCTAAGGATTTGAACTAATCATAATGACCTCATAAATGAACTGTCAATATAGTAGGGGGACGAATCTTGTTTTGGTACGTTCGGGATAGGGTACGAATGTCACATTCAGCTGTGCTGTTATTTACTTGTCTCTGGCTAAATAACTTTAAATATGCTGACATTTAAGAACCAAATGACATTTAAATCAGTGTCCTTGATGAAAAATTTACCAATACATAATGGGAAGTTGAAAAATTAACTCGGAAAATGTTCTGACAAAATGGCGATCTCGCCGATTTTTTTTTTGACATCGTAACTGTGACAGGAGAAAATTACTGTAAGTAAACTCTACATAAAGCAAAAAAAATAAATATTTTTTGGTGTTTACAAATCATTTTTTACATGAACATTTCACTAAAATCAATAAAATATTTGGTGATACGTCATGTTATTGATTTTCTTAGCGCCTACTTGCCGATGGCCCGAGATGGCTATGACCGTCTGCTTCAAAAGCAACAATGTTTAAATGTCTTGCATTGTTTGTTCAATACATATATTTATTACTTTTTAACTTAAATTAATGCTTGACACGATTTTTCATAATTATGTCTCCAATTCTATCTCATTTTAACGAACTTTTATCATTTGATCAGGGTCTTCTAAATGTACATTCTGATTGGTTAACTTTTAATAGCTCCGCCTACTGGCGATGCTTTGGTAATTGGATGACACGGCCCAATTATCAGATTAGGAGATTACCAATTTGTATGAATGGCTTATTGGGATGTTTTGACTAATGGGACATTGGCCAAATACTCGCTGATTGACAGATTTACAATGTGCTAAAATTTTCGGCGAAGTCAATGTCGCTTTGATGATACAAATGGGCGAAGTCTGGGAATTTTAGGCGACCACTTCGCCCAAGTCGCCCCCTCGCGAGAGCCCTGAATTTACACTGATTAAATGCAACCAAATTTACCAGTTTTAAACAGAACAGAACAGAATATTTATTGGACTTAAGCATAACAAGCTTATCATCATAATAACACATATCCATACAAAAAAACATATATATATATATATATGGCATGGAACAATTTTAACAAATAGCATATTATACGTTAAATTCATTTGATTTTATTGTTTCTGGGATATAAATGGTGAAAATGAATTTATATTATATCATATATTTTTAATTGAATATTACATACAATCGGACATTATTTAAGATTGATCAAACAGTAATCATGTATTGGTTATGTATATAACCATTTATGACTGCGTATAATGGGTAATGAAAGTGCATTAGATTACATCGTAAGCACAAGGAAAATGATGCAAACATGTACCAATATAACAAAACAAAGGGAAAATACAACCAACACAATATATGTGTTTCTACCCTATCAAAATAAGATAGAGATAGAAAACATCCATGACACATAAATTATAACAACGAATCACGAAGTTTGAACGCCTTATCACAATACATTGCTAATTTTCTATTGAGTATTTTATTACTACTTTGCATCAATAAAATATATTTCATCAAACTATGGGTATAAAGTACTCAGGAATATACTGGCGTCTAAGGTCTGCATACACAGGGCATTTAAGAACAAAATTGAATTCATCCTCAATATCATTTAAAAAACACAATGGACATTTTCTTTCATGTCTAGGAATTTTATTATGTTGACCTATCTCTATATTTAATTTATGCGAAGGAAAACGTAATTTAGCCAGAACATTTCTATATTTTGTATTTTCTACCAGACTGAGATACGCTGATTGTTCAAAACTAGTTTTAATTTCACGGAAAGTACATCTAGAGCAGAGGATAAATCTAACCCAGATCTCCAATTACTTATAAAAATATCTCGAAGTCTACTCTGAAGAACAGGCACAAAACATTCAGTTTTCACAAAACCCGGATAAAGCCATACTTCGTTGAGATCAGATGATTGAAGGATCTCACGAACTCTTGACACCCAGTTCTTGGTTGACACATTGTTATCTACATTACCGTATAAATTTCATCAAGTAATATAGCATTTAAAATACAGTGTTCTTGCTTTACTGAGAGGAGCTTTAAAAAGGTATTTCACCATTCTAATTAGGCGTTCAATGTGCAATGGGAATCTACCCAACTCTCCATACAAGGCCAAAGTGTTAGTGGATTGTTTAACATTTAAAACCCATTTACAAAATTTCTTATGCACTCTCTCTGAGACTTCCGCATTCATAAAACCCCACACTTCAGAACCATAGTTTAAAACAGATAACACATATGAGTCAAAGAGATTAAACATGATATTAATTGGAACTTGAATATTACGAACCAGCCCCATAAGTGAGTGCAGTGATCGCAACCCCTTTCCTGCAAGGGTTAAAGTGACACTCTTATTCAAAATCAATACATATACATGCCTAAAAAATATCAATTTTGAGTGATCAACCTAGCTTTAACTACTTACTAAATAATGCATTTATGGATAATATTAATTACTGATAAAAAGATTGTACACGTGTATTTTATAGCACTAAGCGCAAAAATATTAAATGATTGATGAATGCTAAAAGATTTACTACGGTCTACTATACTACTTCATAAAAACCATTAATTTTGACATTATTTAGCCTTTTGGGAATTATTAAAGAATAACATTTATTTTGGTAAATCTTATCTGGCAGTAGGAGTGCATCTTTAACCATCAGTTTGCAACAAACGAACATCTTTCTTTAAATACAATACATTTATTTTGGCTTTAAACTTACAAAGTTTATAGCAGTGAATGATGCCACGAACCTAGATGGTACTGATCTTGAATTCACTTTCACCATGGACATAATTATTTTACATATTATTTTATTAAAAATAAATTTACTATAGACTTATTTACTGTAGGTGGACACATGTCTTTTACACCTTATGAAATTTCACAGGTAGTTTACAATGGTCACATTATAAACATTTGTCGATTCTAGGACATTTGCCCCCCCGGATGTTTGCCCCCCCCCCCCCCGGATGTTTGCCCCCCTTTTGGACCATCGCGGACATTTGCCCCCCCCCCCCGCCGTTTTCGAGGGGCGGACATTTGCCCCCCCGCCGTTTTCGAGGGGGCGGACATTTGCCCCCCCCCCCCCCCGGTTTTATAAGTTTATACCAAGATATTAAAAATATATTAATTTATAAAAAAAATGAACATTTTTTTCGTTAACTATTTGTTCAATTTACGTGCAAACTGCCAACCGATTTACACCAGTTTGTATGTTTGTCACTAATTACATATAAATACAGATTACACCGTTCAGGTCACACATGTGACGATGTAGGCTTAGGTAAGACAACAATGTAAATCCTTTTATAATATTTTTATTTCAAATCAGAAGTCATATAGCACATTTATAGCACTCATATATACAAGTATATACAGCAAAAAATACGTTTCTGTTCTCTGAATGGTATGATAAGTAATTCACTAATCAAGATCAAAATAGCACATTCATTTTAGCACATTCATCATATCATATTACAGGTACATTACAGATGTTCAGTCCTAACGCAGTCATATGTGACCCCCAATGGCCTATCATGCACACATAGGTAATTAGCGCGATCGGGATTGCTTTAATTGTAGTGTTGGATCGCACTTTAATACAAACACATGTTTGGTGTTGATAGTTTGTAAGATTATTAAAGTTATCGCAAATGTCCGCCCCATCGAAAATGGAGGGGGGGCAAATGTCCGCCCCCTCGAACATTGAGGGGGGGCAAATGTCCGCCCCCTCGAAAACGGCGGGGGGGCAAATGTCCGCCATGGTCCAAAAGGGGGGCAAACATCCAGGGGGGCAAATGTCCGGGGGGGCAAATGTCCGTTTACCACATTTGTCTAATTGAATTTCACATTATTTTTTTCACAGTTAGTTGGAAGTCATTTGGCAGGTGTCATATCCAAAAAGGCACTCATATAGAAGTACTTATTAAAGAATAAAGAAGATGGGGTGAATAAATAAAAAAAAAACGTTGATAACATTATAGATCATGGTCCGTTATGTTTCTCGAGATGGTCTGTAATGTCCCAAAATATGGTCCGTTTTGTCTGGTCTGTAATGTCCATGGTCCATTACGGACGTAATTCAAGGTGACAACATTTCTGTAATCAATAGAGCCCCTATATTCACATTTCATGTTATATGTTACAATACTGTAATGGTGGCACCTATTAACACCAGATTTTCCAAGTGACCTATCAGTATTTTGCCTTTTACCCATATGAACATGCTCTTGATAGAAAATGACCTTGAACAAGCCATGCCAGTAAAGCAAAGGTCTTCATGGGCGTCTTGTTAATTACATTCGAGGTTAAGGTCATTGTTAGGATCAAAGGTCATAATGAGAATGTGATTTAATCATTTCACTGGCAATGTCTTGATATTTCAGGCCTGAGTGTTCACATTTTTCTTTATCATAGTGTGTTAGAACAAGAGCGCTGTGAATCAAATGCCAACAAGCAAGGGGCATAATTCAGCAATTATTGAGAATATACTGCAAACTACAGGGACAAGCCCAGTAGGTAAACATTTAACAAAGACACCGAAAAGCAAAAAAGACACTGAACAGAAGAAGACCCTTGCAATACATGTGATAAATAACCTGTTCTCTTTTACTACATGTGTACCAACTAGCAGTTGACAGATTATCTTGAGAGATTTTTTAGTTGTCAACAAGGTTCTGGTCAAGTCTTGCACTATGACAACTCCACTCGAATCCCACCGACACCAAGGCTTACTGTAAATTAAATTTAATCTATTGATCTTCAATGCAAACATATGATGAAAAAACTAAAATGGAGAATGAAATATTCTTAAACAATACTTTTCTAATTAGCTGCTTAAGTCTAAATAAGTCTACTTGCTAATTTTAAGTGTACTAGAGTCTACCTTAATTTATATACTTCTTATTATAGCAGCATTAAACTGTCTCGCCAACTGGACTAGCTTTTAGCCTGCAATGCGAGTGGTCATGGGTTTGATTCCTACCATATTCACATTGCAATTCAATTGGTGCAATCCATTTAATTCGGTGCCATAAAAACACTCTAAATACAAGCATTGAAACCTGATCTTAGTCTCTGAAATTCGAGGATGAGTTTCAAAATGAACAGAGGAAGTGTAACCATGTACACCCTGAATAATGGCACTTATATTATATACAGTCTAGTATTGAGCTAGCTTTAGAAGTGTTGTGATAGGTTGTACAATTGGTTGCCATTCAATTGCACATTAGTGCAGTTTGTTACATGCTGATGTAGCATATACATGTTTGTCATTGACAGTCAGCTTACTCCATTGTTATTTTAGGGCAACTAGAAAAGGAAGATGGTGAATCCGCCGAAGATCAAGTCAGTAAAAGGGCCAGGACATCAGGTAAATATTTTTTATCTATCTTCCTCTAATGTCAAACCCCTCATGAAGATGTAGATACTCACTGATGGGAGAGCAGAGTTGAAGAAACTGTTGGAAAGCACCGGGCCATACATGGGAGATTTTTTTTGGTTTGAACAGTACAATGTTCTCCCAATTTTTCGATGCTTTCCTCATATGCCAGGTGACAGACAAGGGAGCTGCCGGTACCATTTTAATTTTTAGTTTAATGCGGCCAGGGATTGAGACTGAACACTTTCCATTGAAGCTGAAACTTAACCACTTAACCACTAGGCTACCGAGGCCAAGCGGTTCCCAACATCATCCACATTTATATATGTTGTTGTTTTTTTCAATATATAGCTTTTATACCACCTGGTATAATCATTTTGATGCCACTTTGTAAACTCTTAATTAACATTTCAGACAAGCTAGGGCCCAAAAGAAAATTCATGTCCACTGTTGCAACTTATCTGTAAAGATTCAGAAGTAGGAACACAAATTATCCTTTGACAAATCTGTTATTAATTTTAAATAATTTCATAATTTTCATATATGTTTGCAGATTTGGCCAAGACTGGAGGTGCCAACCAACAGAGTGAGGGGACAGTCATTCCAGTATATGTAAATGTAATACCCACGACTGGTAGGTAAAATCAATTTTCGTTTTAGTTTGTAGGTTCCTGTTGGTCAACATATGTTAATCATTTTATTCCCTGCTCTTTATATTGATTTTGATATGACGTTAATGACCCATGCCCTTCAGATGTTTGATATGACGTGAATGACCCATGCCCTTCAGATGTTTGATATGACGTGAATGACCCATGCCCTTCAGATGTTTGATATGACGTAATGACCCATGCCCTTCAGATGTTTGATATGACGTTAATGACCCATGCCCTTCAGATGTTTGATATGACGTTAATGACCCATGCCCTTCAGATGTTTGAAAGCATAATGTTCATCATGGACTTGATATTCAATGCATCTGCAAGAGAAAAAAACTTTAATTATAAGTCAAATTGGGAAAATTTTAATCTTGTAAGCATAGGGAACATAGCTGGTTCTGTCAACCCGTGTTGTAAGCAGGTGGGGGTGTTGGGTATTGACAGTCTGAAATATGATTTCCATAAAAATAATTATTTTTAAACAGTATAGTATTGCTCAACTAGGGAGATCACTGCATCAGAAAACATCCGTACCAATGAGAAATTATTGTCGGTAAACGGTGTAAAGGTAAACGTAAGTCCATATAAACAGCCGCTTTAGAGTCATTGACAATTTTTGTTTTGGCGACTACACGAAGAAGACGAGAGTAAGAACCGAAGAATATATTGTACATTGGTATGAATTGGTTGACTTGTGGTGTTAAGGAGAACATAATGAATGTCCCAATGTTAATAAAGTTCCCTTAACGTGCATTAATACCTTTTGATTTCATAGTGCAGAGGAGCTATCTTAAAGAAAAAAATTCGTTGCCTCGGTCTTTTTTTGTCGCCTCGAACTAGGGGCTACAGTTAATTTCGCACACTGTACAACACCAAGTTATAAAAAAAATATGTGTACCTTCAATTTGACTGGTGAACATTGTAACATTAGTTTAAATGTGTTTACTTTAAAATGATGGAACTGTGCACCTGTAACAGCTTGGTGACCACTGACTACCAACAAAACCTACATGCTCCCAGCCGGGGAATGGAATCCAGGCCACATTTGTTAGAAGAGTGTGCTCTAACTAATATTCTAACAGTACTGCAAAACCTTACAACCTATATGTTATACATTGTTGTGCATGCCTGACTGTCGAACAGTGGAAAAGATTTTTTCACATAATATTTCAGTTACAGAAATTGAGAATTATGCTGCATCAGAACAGCTTTTTGCGGCCCCAATCTCTGTTTACCATGAAGCTAGTGGCTCCATTGAAGTACATGGCATTTCTGGAAAAAAGGGTGGCAATTATGTCGAGACTGGGGAAGAGCCAGAGAGAAGGGAAAGAACTCTTTCCACATCTTCAACTCCAGAACAGAGGAATAGATCACTTGAAGCATTGTTTAAGGTTTGTCTTAGTTATCAAACAAGTTACATGGTATTTATGCTGGTGGAATTTAACCAATTTCCCCATGTGCTGGATACCACTTTTGTACATTTACTATTCTGCATTAAGCCATATGCTTAGGATAAGACAAAAGTTGGAATCAAATAAAAGAAAAGTGTTTAGTTGTTTTCTGCTCACACGCCTTATATCAAGCTGCTCATGCATAACAAATGCCACTTAAATTAGATGACATTAATTAAATCTATTTTACAGGTCACAGACAATGAGCTACAGGCCATTGCCCAGCAACCCCCTGGAGACAGCCAGCATTTACCTGTAGTGGTTCATGTTGGTGACCAAGCACAGGCTGTGATAGTAATAGATAACAGCATTCAGGAGAGGGAGGAGATGATTGGTGAATATGAGGTAACTGTATGTAACAACTGTTTTCATTGGTTAATTAACCTGTTGTGGTTCATTTGGGTGACCAAGACATGAATTAGCAACAAAACTAAAATAGTTAGACAACAGAACAGAACAGAACATTTATTTAGATACAAGCATATACAGCTTATGATCATCAAAACAATTATCATAGCATGCACAACAGGATATAAAAATTAACATGAATTCAAACAAAAAGAAACAACAAGAAGAGAGCAATAACATCCAGTTTGAGTTACGCTGTAATATTAATTATATTGTCTCTGATCTGATTTGCCTTAATAGTAAATATAGCCAGTTTGTGTAACAACGACTTCTTCTTAGGGTTAAGAAGAGTAATAAATTTTAACATACAAGGTGGTGTCTATAATAACTAGGTATATAATGATCTCTTAAGTGTTTATATCTATCACATATCAGTACAAAATGATATTCATCTTCAATGTCATTCGATGAACATACATCACATCTCCTTTCATGTCGGGGAATGTTCCTATAACGGCCTTCTTCTATTTTAAGCCTGTGAGAGGATAATCTTAATTTGCTTAAGGCATGTCTGTGTTTAACATTGTCAACAATGTTCAGGTAGCAAGACATTTCAAAAGTGGATTTCGCTGCACGAAATAGAGTAAGACTTGTTGAGCTATTAACACCTTCATTCCATTGTGTTATATAGGTATCTTTCAGTCTTAATTTTAACTGGCTTATAAAACATGGTATATTAAGCACTGAGTCTCTAAACAGCCAAATTTCATTAAAACCGGCTGATTGTAATAATAGTTTTACTTTGGTTAACCAATTTATATGGCCTTTTTCACATTCGTCTAAAAGCATACGATAAGTCTCATACAATATACAATTTGAATTAAAACTGTTCATGAGTTTAAACCAATATTTGACTATTTTCACTTTTCTGTTTATTATTAATGGAAAGCGTCCCGTTTCTCCATATAACGACAAATTATTAGTTGTTATTTTGACATTTAAAATCTGTTTAAGGAATTTTTTGTGTAGTCGTTCCAGATTTTCAGCTGCAGCAGAGCCCCATAACTCTGAGCAGTATTCGAGCACAGGGAGCACATACGCGTCAAATAAATCAAAGTTCAAAAAAGAACCGTTTGAACTTATGACTAACCCTAAATAGCAAAAAGTGTTCACAATTTCAATCTGTTTGCCGTTATATATAAATACGTCGTCAATCCTTCCTCGACCACCCCGTTTAAAAATCATTATTTTCGTCTTGTCCACATTCACTTGCATACGCCATTGATCACAGTAATCCCTTAAACAGTCTAAATGTTTTTGTAATCCCTCGGCGGTCTCACTTAATAGTACACAATCGTCGGCAAACATAATAAGGAATATTGTTAATTGGTCCAAGGTAAGTCCTGCATTAATATTTTGATGCATATGGAGTTCAATATCATTCACGAAGAGGCAAAACATTATCGGCGAGGTTATCTCCCCCTGGAAGAGGCCTATACCGCTATCGAAGAATTGAGACAAGTTATTACAGTGTTTCACACATGACTGGACGTTTTTGTACATAGAACGTACGATTTGTAATAGTTTACCGTCTATTCCCTCTTTGATTAGCTTAAACCACAGCCCGTTTCTATATATCCTATCGAAACACTTCGAATAGTCCACGTAAGCAGCATATACTCTCTTCCGCTTGATAAGATATAATTCAATAAGGTTTTGAAGAATGAACACTGCATCCGTTGTACTGTGGTTAGACTTGAAACCGAACTGCGCGTCCGTGATTTTGTCATATTTTACTGACCATGTTTTGAGTCTCTCGTTTATGACATTAGTAAATAATTTCCCAAAACAACTAATCAGGGTTATCCCCCTGTAGTTATTTACTTCAGCTTTTGGTTCCTTTTTCAATACCGGCACAATCACTCCCTGGGACCAACTTGGGGGGAAAACTCCAGAGTCGAGAATGTTATTGAAGAGGATGCAAATGGGCTCGATCAATATATCGGCACTTTCAATGAAATATTCGTTTAAAATATTGTCACTTCCTGTAGCCTTATTTCGTTTAAGCTTTTTAATCCCTTTGTGATTTCATTTGCTGTGATTCTATCATCAAGCTCTTCAAACATTACATTACGGTCCGGTTCATTAATATCAAAATCATTTAAAAATGTCTCTATCTCTATATCCGGGCCGTCCTCTGAATTATCGGCTAAATCTTTGAAATGCTCATAGAAGTCTTTCAGTGATATAGTGGGGTCGGCCTGTGTTCTCGATTTCTTAAATCGTTTCCAAAATTCCCTTGGCCTTTCTTGTCTTGACTCATGCATTTGTTTGCCTATCAATAGTTTGTGATTACGCTTCGCTCTACGTACAGTATATTTGTAATCTTTTTTGCAGCGCTACATATTTTCAAAATTTGCTGGTGATCTGTTGCATTTCAGTCTTGCGAGCGCTTCCTTATACTTCAAGTGCTTATCTTTACATTCTCTATTGAACCATGCCTTCTTCTCCGTATGTGAATGGTTCATGAAGTAACCACGTTTCACACGCACAGACCTTTTAAAGTATTTGTTGGCACGAGACGTTAAATACTCAGTAAATAAAGAAACTGAGTTCTCAATACTATGTTGTGTATGTCCCATCGTGTTGAGAAGTGACTCGGTTAATTGATTGATATCGGTCTTTATGTCCCACAAGAACTGTATTTTATCATTGTCATTCCATTTATAAAACTCTGCATATTCTCGTTTTTCATCCTGCTTAGCATTTCCAACTATAAGTTTAAACGTGATAGGGGTGTGGTTGGAATGTTCGTTATATGGATGAACTTTAAAATCTCTGAAGTATTTAAGGTATTGTACCTTGTTAGTACATAGTCTACCTGACTTTCTCCGTTATGCGTATAACAAGTAAAGCTGCCGTTATCGTTGTTTTCACCAGACCTGCCATTCATAATACAAAGGTTAATTGATTTGCAAATATCAATCAGATTTTCTCCAAATCTGTTGCTTGTATGGTCCATTGACATTCGTCGTGGTGGCGGGTCGTTCAGTAAGTCATTAAGATCAAGATCAGTAATCTGCTCGTGCTCTATAAAATCACACTTTTGACCTACTCTACTGTTGAAATCGCCGAGCCATATCGTTTGGCCACGTTGTGCAAAAAGTTCCAAATCGTTTTCAATTTCTGTAAAAAGGTCTGTATCGTACAAATTATGTACTGGCGAGTTTTCCGGCGGGATATAGGAAACTGCAACAATCGTCTTTGGTTATAAAATAATCTTTGCACAGTTTTAACCACACAATACTATCTACTCTGTTCCTTTCTACAGTTATGCCTTTTGGTAGTTGATCCTTGACGTAAATGATAACACCCCCACTGGATCTTTTCGCGCGGCGGTGCTGGAATTTACGGTATGAATGAATAGCTTTATATCCTTTAAGGTCAATGCAAGATTTACTGTTAGTCCACGTTTCTGATAGACATACAATATCATATTTGGAAATAAAGTTCGAAAAATTGTCACATGTCTTTTTCGCTTCAGTTAAGCCTTCAACATTCCATGGTAAAAAGCTAATATTACTCTCTAAGCACCCCTATTCGGCATCATTGCTAGAATGTGTACTGGGAACGAACTCCTGGTCATAAATGAATAATTTGTCGTATTTGAAAAACACCTTTTTCTTCTCAGATTTGGCCTTTTTGAACACACCCATAAGTGGCCTCCTCTTGTCGATGATGTCTTTAGGTAGATGTTGGCTCACACCTACTGCAGTGTTCTTTAACTTCGGACATGCCCGGCGTACTTTTTCTCGGTCTTCGTATTTGTCGAATTTCACGAGAACTGGTCTAGTACTTCCGGCCTTGTACCGCCCCATCCGTTCGGTTTTGAGTGGCATGTTCTGCTTTGCGCCCTCTATTTGCATAGTTTCCTCTACAATGGTTAAAATGTTATTTGTACAGTCAGTATCTGACTCTGTACTTGAGTCTTCCACCCGAAAAAACAAAAGATTGTTCTTAAGTTCATCACTTTTCAGTTTGTGCATAAGTTCTTCATTCGTGACCTTTTCTGACTCCAGATGCTTTAATCTATTTGTAAGCTGTTCTATTTCTTGTTGTTTTGTGGCTATTGAGTCTACTGTTTTTGTATCGAACTGGCGACTTTTTTCAACATCTGATAGTCTAGTTTAAATGTCTTTCATTTTAAGGTCTGCACTATCTAATCGTTTAATGATCGTGTTTACCGCTGACTGGATTGTATCTAATTGCCCTAATCTGCTGTCGAGCCTGTCTAGACGTTGTATAAGGATTGAAAAGGGATCTATGGTCACCTGACCTTGCTGTGTAATCGGTGTGCATGGTACCTGTCCCATAGTCTGACCTGTCCCAGGTGAATGTCCATTCATATTCATATTCATGTTCGTATGATATTGACCATAGTTGGACGAAATATGCTTGTCCGTTTTGATAAGATTGTCCACTCGAGAAAACAGAAGGGCTATTCTGTGCCATATTTGGCCTCTTTGGTGTATCTGCGATCCTTTACTTTTCTTCCGCTTCCCCATAAACTCAGTTAGTATGGTAATCCGTATCACTAATCACTCAATGAACGAACACATAATCACGTAAGTATCCATGGCAACAATTCACCACAAAATTATCACAAGTAATCCTCTCTTATCCTGTTAAAATCCATTTTTTCCACTAATTTTTACCAGATATTCAAAATATGCGCCATTCCTGCGCATGCGCACTTTATATCCGACAACAGATTAACAGGAATTTAAACACAAGCAATCTTAGGGATATTCCAGTAAAACATTTAACCCCTTAATTCTTAATTTTAGAATGTATATAAGAAAGATGACTCGTTCAGCATTATTAATTATACCCGTGACAAAAGAAGTTTGAAGGGGGTATATTGGAGTCACTCTGTGGTCAGTCGGTCGGTTTGTCGGTCGGTCCGTTGCAATTTACCTTATCCGGAGCATAACTTAAAAACTACTGGATGGAATTGGATTAAACTTCATACAATGGTAGAGCATAATGAGAGGAAGTGCAGTGTACAATAACCATAACTCTATTCTTGCTTATTACTGAGTTATTGCCCTTTGTTACTTTTTTTGTCCGGAGTATTACTTGAAAAGTACTGGATGGAATTCATTGGAACTTCATACAATGGTAAAGCATAATGAGAGGAAGTGCAGTGTTCAAGAACCATAACTTTACTTTACCTAATTACTGAGTTATTGCCCTTTATTTGTTTTTTGCTGTCAATTTTTTCTCCAGACATTAACTTGCAAACTATTAGATGGTATTTATTGAAACTTTATAACAATGGTAAAGCACAATGAGAGGAAGTGCAGTGCAAAAGAACCATAACTCTATTTTACCTAATAAAAGAGTTATGGCCTTTAATACTTTTTCTTGTCCCGGGCATAACTTGAAAACTATTGGATGGAATTTAATAAAGCTTCATACAGTGATAGATCATATAATACATCGATCCGAGATGCCAAGATAAGCTCCGCCCCCTTAGATATTGTTACTACGCGCCGCAAGCGTAAATTCAAAATGGCGGCTCTCGCTGCTACGAAAGCATCAGAATCCGGTTCTCTTGCGAAGATTCCGGACAATATATCAATTAAATATTTACCAAATTAGGCCAAATTATCGGGAAAGGTTGTTAATAAGGGATTAAATTACTTTCTACAAGGTTATGTTCATGACATTAAAGTTTTGGAAGAGGAAAGTGTCTGCCATGTAACCGCAAGATGCTGGCCTTCAATGAGAAAAAACGACAAGCCTCATATGTTAAGTGTTGATGTGGAGAGGGATTCCATACGATATATGTATTGCTCATGAAAGGCAGGGTATGTGGATTTCCAATTGTATTTAACACATTTTATTATACTAGTAGCTTTATTCTTAAATATACATTGTGTAATATAAGCAATTTTGGATCGCCATGTCTTTTACATTTCATGCCGTAATACGGAATGCGAAAAAAATAATTGCAAGTCGTCAAGTAGAGAAAGAAGTAATATACTGTGTGTTGTATTTCAATTTATTGGTTTTCATATATCTAGTTACTGCCTCGTTTTAGACATTTAACATCTGGAAAGTCAAATGATACTTCACGGGTCAGTGTAGGATAAACACATGCCAATTTTACAGCATGATATCATGATTTTGTTTTGATAACTTCTGTCAACAATCTCTGTTTTCATTTTTTTATAGATTGAGCGGTCATTGTTCACAGGTGGTTGCAAGTATTCCCCAACAATGGAATGTGCCAAAGGGATTAAAGATCAAGCCAGTTCCAGTGAACCAAGTCATAGTAGCACAGTCAGAATAAGAAACCTGTCTTTTGCCAGATAGATACACAGACCAAGTTTACAAATTTTAAATTTAATTAGATAAATGAACTACAAACACACAATTCACTTTACAATGCTTTATTCCAAACATGAATAAACTAACAGTTATTCAATTATATCAAAGAAGCAGAAATAAAATCATATGATTGCTGTATAATATGTAAACAAATTTTAACTCTTGCTTCTTTGAGCAGAACTATATCGACATTTACAGTTTGTTTATATTCCCACCAGTTGCTTTAAAATCTGAATTTCACAACACTTTGATGAAAGTGCAAACTGTAATTCTTCAACTTGGACTTCTTTTTGTGACAACTGTTCTTTTAGGGAAGCATTCTGAGCGATAAGTGCAAACATATCCAAAGGTGATGTCCCTGAAAATAAATGCATAATAAATTTTACATTTAAGACAAGATGTTTAAAACTGACTCCTACCATTTCTCAAGAGTGTGGGAATATCTCTGTTTTAAATGCAGCACCAATTGATTTACCGAAAGAGTTCACACCATTAAATTACCACACATCCTGTGAAGACCAAGAAAAACAGAACTGACAACAAGATCACAGGCATTGTTAGAGTGTTGGTTTCACTTACACATGGACATTCGGTCTGTGTTTCTACTCCTGGTACAGTGTCTGCAGGATCCTGGACCAGCTTTTCTCTGAAAGAAATTGTTGTAATGTTGATATATTTATATGCAAATTTACACAAAAAAAACTGTATAATTTCCGTGTAATAATGTTCTCTTCAGTTCTTTTGAGTGTTCTGTTCTGTAACATGCAAAATACTTGTATTAAAATATATGTAACTATAATGCTGTTGTTTTGTATTGAAAATGGAACAGTGGCATTTTAAAAATAAGTAGAAGTCTACAAAATAATACAGTCAGTTTTGCAATTTATCCTACATGGTACATGTTATTCAAGTCTTTCGCGCACTCAATAAAGATAAATAAAACTCTAACGTACAGGCATGTGATATCTTGTATTAAATGCATACACTTGCATTTTGTGTATAAATGCTGCCATAAGTTTCCTTTCCAAGTGACCGCTTTGTGGGGAGTTTTCTTGAAGATGTTATTCTCCAGCCATCAGCTGATAATGGGTCAGGATACTCTTTAGATGGTCCATATCCTCCATGAAAGTGCTTAAATATGCATAATAGTAAAATATAATTAGTGTGACAAGACTCCACAATGTCAGTCAGTAACATATTATACAATAAAACAGTAGTTTTAACTTGACACATTCATAACCTGATGGAAACTGTTCAAGGTTTCAACTAGCATGATCATGGAGGTCAATATTTAGGACACAAGAAAGTAAGCAAAATAAACATTTGCAGAATTCAGAATTATAATTGAAATGTTTGTTTTTAGATCGTTTTACGATAAAACCAAATTTAATTTACTAACCTTCGAGCAGACATCTTCGTGCTGTTTTCTCCTGTTAACATTCAGTTTATCGTGTGGCCGTCCACAGGCTTTAATCCAGCATTTGCATTTCTAAATGTCGGCTTATAGGTCGGAAATCGTTTAAATCGGCCTCCATTTAGTCCCTCCGGATACCTTTCATCCGCATAACATTTTCCCCATCCGCATCGTTTAACCATTTTCACAAATAAGTCTTAAAACTTCAATAAAATGTCCGGTTGTAAACAGTTATCGCTGCTGTGTGTGTGGGTAAAGATGACGGACGGGACTCAGTGAATAATTTGCAGCTTTCTCATTGGTCAATAATGATTAGTTTGATTGACAGGTCGGATCGATGTATGCGAGAAAGTGCAGTGCACAGGAACCGCAATTATGTTTCAGATAATTACAGAGTTACTGCCCTTTGTTACATTTTCTTGTCCGGAGCATAACTTGAAAACTATTATAAAAGTGTTATTTTCTAATTTTAACAATAACAATCGGAAATTGTACAAAACAAAAATAACCCCATCCATATATAAACCATTACTTTTAAACTACTGGTAAAAAAGTAACTTAACTCATTTATAGATGGTCGTAGGCAATCGTATATTCTGTGCTTTAGAACATCAAATATATCAGTTTTAACATCTCAGTATTAGCATCACTGATATTGTTTAAAGCCTTTTTTATGCCCCCAAAGGTGGGCATATTAAAATGGCACCGTGCGTCAGTCCGTGTGTCCGCCTCAATAACTCGTGTCCGGGCTGTAACTTTCCCTTGTATGGACAGATTTTAAAATAACTTGCCACATGTGTTCCACATACCAAGACGACATGTCACGTGCAAGACCCATGTTCATACCTCTAAGGTCAAGGTCACACTTAGTGTTTATTCACAGTGGAGCATAGGTTGTCGTGTCCGGGCTATAACTTTCCCTTGTATGGACAGATTGTAAAATAACGTGCCACATGTGTTCCACATACCAAGACGACGTGTCGCGTGCAAGACCCGTGTTCCTACCTCTAAGGTCAAGGTCACACGTAAGTGTTTATTTACAATGGAGTGCTGCATATAAGGACATAGAGCATAGGTTGTCGTGTCCGGGCTGTAACTTTCCCTTGTATGGACAGATTTTAAAATAACTTGCCACATGTGTTCCACATACCAAGATGACCTGTCGCCTGCAAGACCCGTCTCCCTTACTCAAAGGTCAAGGTCACACGTAAGTGTTTATTCACAATGGAGTGCTGCATATAAGGACATAGAGTATAGGTTGTCGTGTCCGGGCTGTAACTTTCCCTTGTATGGACAGATTTTAAAATAACTTGCTACATGTGTTCCACATACCAAGACAACGTGTCGCGGGAAAGACCCGTGTTCCTACCTCTAATGTCAAGGTCACACTTAGGTGTTTATTCACAATGGATTGCTGCATATAAGGATTTGGAGTATAGGTTGTCGCGTCCGGGCTGTAACTTTCTCTTGTATGGACAGATTTTAAAATAACTTGCCACATGTGTTCCACATACCAAGACGACGTGTTGCGTGCAAGACCTGTGTCCTCCCTCTAAGGTCAAGCTCACACTTAGGTGTTTATTCACAATGAAATGCTGGGTATATGGACATAGAGTATAGGTTGTCGTGCCCGGGCTGTAACTTTCTCTTGTATGGACATATTCTAAAATAACTTGCCACATGTGTTTGACATACCAAGATGACGTGTCGCTTGCAAGACCCGTGTCCCTCCCTCTAAGGTCAAGTTCACACTTAGTTGTTTATTCACAATGAAATGCTGGGTATATGGACATAGAGCATAGGTTTTCGTGTCCGGGCTGTAACTTTCTCTTGTATGGACATATTTCAAAATAACTTGCCACATGTGTTCAACATATCAAGAGGACGTGTCGCGTGCAAGACCCGTGTCCTTACCTCTAAGGTCACACTTTGTGTTATTCACAATGGAATGCTGCATATATAAGGACATAGAGTGTAGGTTGTCGTGTCCGGGCTGTTACTTTCTCTTGTATGGACAGATTTTAATTTGATGTCGCGTGCAAGACCCATGTCCCTACCTCTAAGGTGATAGATACAATTAGTGTTTATTCACAATAAAATGCTGAATATAAGGTCATAAGAGTGTAGGTTGTCAAATATGGGTGGTATTTTTTATGTTCAGAGGCAATTTAAAATGACTTGCCATATGTATTTGACATGTAAAGGCAAGATGCACTGACCTTGTTCATAAGTCAATGTCACATTCGGGGGCATTCGTCACATACTGTGACAGCTCTTGTTCTAACTTAAAAACATAATAAAAAATGAATGACTGATGATAGTCCATAAAATGAAGTTGTCATTTATAGGTTGGCTTTCCAAATACTTGACTGCAATTTCATATCAGGGTGGCGTTCGGTGGTATTAATCACCTTCAGTGATAGCTCTAGTTTGGCATGCAGAAAGTTCAAAATGTTTGGATAGGGATAACGTTTACGATGAACATATTTCTGTTTAACATTTATAAATTGATTGTAATCAAAAAGATCATGTAACTGCTTATTTCTTGACTATTTCACATTGTACAGTCTTTTTTCTCTTTTAATGCTCTAAAGGTGACCCTTTTCTACTGGTAAATTAAAATAAGGCATTAAATAAAGAGTAATAGCCCAGTTTTTCGATAAACATAGTAGATAATTTTCTAGTTTCGGTTCAGTTTTATAAAATCTATGGTTCAAACATTTTGAAGAAACATAAACATTGTTATTCCAATTTTGGAGATTCTGATCATACAGTGATGATGACCTTGTTCTTAAAGCTGCACTCTAACAGATTGAATGCTCTGACAACTTTTTGATTTTTTGTCTTGGAACGAGCCAATTTTTGCAAAAATGCATGGAAACCAGTTATATACAACTGCTGACAAAAAATTAGATCGCAGATTTTTATATTTAAGTACATAAATTGATTTTTTATGCATTTTTCTTAAACTGTTAGTAAAGGTTTAAGCCATAAAAACATTATTTTTTTAACAGAAATATGAAAATCTGGGATCTGATCTTTTGTCAGCAATCTTTTATCATTGCAGGGCTTTTTCTGCCCATTTTGGGAAAAAGACTCTAGACATTTTGGGAAATTTTGTGTAATGAAAATGTCGAAATTGGGAAATTTTACAGTTAAAAGAAAAAGCTGTCTAGTCTCCTGCAAATTAGGAAATGATTTAATATTAGTTTAATTTCCCTTTAAAAGACTCAAAAAATATCAATCCTTAGGGCGTAAATATCTATTGCAATAAATCATGACAGATAATATTTCATACTGATCTCTGAATATGATGAAAATCAATGATTTCCGAATTCAATTATAAAAAAAACTTTACCTCACATAATTTATTAGGATGACTATTCTTTATTTTGGCAACCCCTTCACAATTAAAATACCATGTAAATTATACATAGTTCAATATTAAATTTAACTTATTTGATTCAGTTTACCACAGACATGTCAACCCCAACAATTTAACATACTGGAATACCGGGGTATATGTTATTTCTTTGTGGCCTACTTAAGATAAAAAATATATTTGTCGAACTAATAGCAATATTCTCATAACCCCAAACCTCAAAACCATATAATAAAATAGGGCTTAACATACTATCAAAAAATGTCATTGAATATTGCCAGGTAAACAAGCTTTTCTTAACTTGAGTGGTTAAAAAGTTTTACTTGCTTGATCTAGCAAATGTTTCCTAGTTTTGTCAAATTTACTATTTTAATTGAACATCACACTAAGGTAGCTAAAATTATCTGCAGCCTCAGATAGAGCATTGTTGAAATAAAAACAGGTTTATGCACTTGATAAACCCTGAGGTTTATAGTAGTATTTATGAGATGGAGGATATGCTTGGTGATGTGTAACAGCTTTTTCCATTGGTCCATGAATGGTTGGTGACATATCAGGAACCAATCACAGGAGTTGATAGTTATAGATGGCTTATTTCAATAGAGGAGAGAATGATTAGTTAATACTCAGTATTATGTTTAAAACAGTTCTTTTCATTGGCTGTTTTAAGATGTTTCAGTGACCAGTTGTATGCAACAATTGTTATGCATGTAAATGGCAGAATACAATTTAGATTGGTAAATCGCTTTGTTGCCACTGTATCTCTGTTTCATCCATTACAGGTTTCAATACTCTTGTTATGCATTTAATGTGCATACAGGCTTAGAAGAGATCGTCAGCATTGCAGTGCACTAAGAATTTACTCACAAAACTAGCTACAATGTAGTTAATAGCTAAATGGAAATTACAAACACAAGCTTGGAAAATGTTTAATTTGTTATGTTTATGTTCTGTTTATCTTCAGGAGGAAGAAGTCAAGGAAGAAAATTCAGAGACAGATTCTGATGTTGAAGATGGAGATGATCAGGTATTATTTAGAAAAGGGGGTCATTGAAGTTAAGATTTAAAGATCCATTGATCATTGCTATTTGAAAATGTGGCTGCAAATTTGTGGAAAAGAGTCATTGTTGGTCAAATTTTTGGTTTTTTAATTGGCTCAATTTCATTAAATTGTCAAAAATATTACATGAAATATGTGGGAGAGTGCCTTATTGGAACTTAACAGTCTTGAAACACTTTGGCTTAAAAACTTCCTTAGTGAAATAAATGTCTTAATAAAAACAGTTGAGTAATTTGTAAATCATAATTACAAGTTTATATGGATCTTTAAGTGATAAATTTCTGTGGTGTTTGTCTTGCATACATTTATTCACTCATTCTCTTATCCACAAAAAATAGTCATATGTACCATTCACTTTGGTTGTCCAATTTTGTGTATCATAGATCTGTTGTTTTTTGTGGTCCCCTTAACCCCCCCCAAAAGTGGCGACAACTTTTTAGAACCCAGGGGGAACCCACAACTTAAATTAAACTTTGTGTGTCAAATGTCATAATAAGAAATGAGACTTAATGTAAGCTTCAAACCTTCCATCTCAATTTTGTCATGATTATTTTGCTTTATATGCATCAAAAATAATAGTAAATAAATATTTATTTTAAAAATCGCGTCAATCGCGTCAAATAATATAAATATGACATCATGCCAGAAATGATGATATTGATTGTTCGTCTTTGCACTGTTTGCATTTATTTTCATTTTATTACAGTGATACAGGCTTAAATGAGAGATGCATTAAAATTTTGTTTCGATAAGATCACTGTTTCAAACAGTTAATTTGTTTACCATTATGTTTTCAATAGACCACCGAAAAGCATGAAGTAAATAAAGTAAAACCTTATTTTTTTATTCTAGGATGCCTGTGCTGAGCATGAGAAACATTCCAACTCTCGTCAGTATGCAAACATCGAAAGGATTTTGAACAAGGCAGGTATAGACACTAAGTCTAAGGGCTGGATGAATCTGACGCGACCTGGAAAGCACATCTGTCCGTATTGCCAGCGGACATGCTCCAAACCTAGTGTGTTGGAAAAACACATCCGCGCACACACTGGCGAGCGACCTTATCCTTGTCTTGTCTGTGGATTTTCATTTAAGACAAAGAGTAATTTGTACAAACATTGTAAATCCAGAGCACATGTGTTGAAGAGAAACTTGGAGCTGAAGAAACATAAACTGCAGCAGGAAAACTCTGCTGGGTTGGTGTCTTCTGAAGGCAAGGCGGAAGGTGAGACAAGTGGTGACATTCTTGCACATAGGGGCGTCAATAACCCTGACCTCTTTCCTGAATATGATCTTAGTAAGAGGGGCTGTCAAAAAGAGCCGGTTCAGAGACATGTAATTCAAGAAGTGCTTAAATATTTAGAAAAAGACAAAGGTGAAAGGCCTTGTGAGGTACAGAATGAGAAACAGAGAGCTAAATTGGAAAGGCTTAAGTCTGTGCAAGAAAAGAAAAGCGGATTGAAGATTCAGAGACAGTATAGTTTACCAATCATGTCCAGTAGTTCGAAGCAGCTTCCAGTTTTAGTTGAGCATGTGACACCACAGCCACCTATAGGAGCTTTACAGACCTTTGATCTAGCAGGGTATCAGACAGGTTTTGTAGGAAATATGGGGTCCGTTGTGATGGCCAGTACTCCAGTGAATCCTTCTCTCCAGCAGACCATACATGTTCCTATTGCAGTGCAAGCACCGGAGGAATTTTTAACTAGTCATGAAGACTTGAGTGCTGAAAAATCAGATAATGTTTTCTTGAATAAAATTGAGATTGTGAATTTACCAGATCCTGACAGTGATCCTGTTACTGCTACAAAAGCATTGAGAGATCTAGAAGCTTTGAGCGAAAAATATTCAAAGTGTCAGAAAGATGGTGTGCAGTTGTCAACATCTGTAAGAACTCTGCCGGATAAGAGAGTGCAGGTTGTTATGCAGTTAGTAGAAACTGAGGATTCTGGCGTTTCTATGACAGAGCAAAGACAAGCGGAAAAGTCACTGACAGATATACTAGCTGCTGCTCCTACGACATCAGTAGCCAAAACGGCCTTGTCCTCAGTGTTGAAAGAAAGGATACAGCAGATAATCTCAGCAAATGAGGCAATAATTGATACCCCGAAAGTTGAACCACCAAGGGCTAAATGTTTGAAGAGAAACTTGTCAAGGCAAGACAGTGAAATGAAGATGGACATGGAGACATCAATTTCTCTATTACTGCCTCCATCTGGGCCAGTATGTTCTTATGCTTCACAAGGATCTTTCAGTGTAACAAGTGGGAGAATTACTCAAACAAACCAAAGCAACAATAGGTCAAAAAGTGTCATTGTAGAGAAAGCCCCCAGTCAAGAACAAATGACTGTGATGGAAGGACCATTGGCCACAAAAAATGTACAGAGAATTGATGAATGTATGTTGTCTACTCCAAATAAGATGAGTAACATTATTTATTTAACTGATACCAGTATAGGTTCAACTGCTGGTAAATCAGCGACATTGTCAAGTTACAACTCACTACAATCTGTCGGAAATGTTACTGCCACCTCTGGTAAAGGAGCTCTTGGCCTGAAATTACGTTCCTGTCTGGAGTTACCATTGACTACCACATTTCTTCCACGCACCAAGAACCCCATTCTTGCCTCTCATCTAAATAGAACCCACACAGTTTCGGCAATAGCGAGTCCAAGTGTAACTTCAGTTATAATGTCCCCTATGCCTTCTTCAGGTATGTCCATTAAAACTCCAATAACACCAGCCACTCCATCTGGTTCACATGTGCCTGGACAGGTCGGCAAAATGGCCTTGAAAAATCTGCAGATGAGATCAAAGAGTCTGTCTAGTCTTCAAGCTACCCCGGGTCCATTAACTCCAAGTTTAAGTGGTGAGAGAAGTTTCAAAGTTGTTCAGCAGAGTACTCCACATCAAATGGTTAGCATTCCTCAGGCGAGTTTCAGCTTTGTTCAACAGTCACCTAGTGTTGTTCAACAAATTCCTATTCAGGCTAGTCACTTCCAACATTTAGCTGTTCACCCAAGCCAAGTTCAGGAAATTGCTGTTCAGCCCAATCAATTACAGCAAATAATGGTACAGTCCAGTCCTGGGGTGGTTCAACCTCAGTATGTTTTACAAATGCCTGTACAGGTCTCTACACCTTCAATCCCCATGGCTCAAGTGTTACTACCTGGATCAACAATGCCAGTTTTTGTCATGCAGGAACCCCAAACTGTGCAAGCTCAAGCCATAATTCAACAACCCACGGTAATAATGCAGTCACCACAAACACCACAGCTGTCAAGAAGCTCTAGTGTGGGATTTATGCAGACTCCTGTTCAAACCCAAACACAAGTAATGGGTGAAAACTTTCAAGCAATCAGTCCGGTTCAGTTTGAAGACGAAGGGAACAGATTGGTTGTACATAAATCTAAATCAACAAGTCAGAGCTCATCTAAATCCAAACTGATCCAAAATGTGTCGTCTCACACAATGCATGACCCTAGAGTTCCTCAGTCGACTGACCCTATGAAGATTCTGTCTAAAATTGTGTCTGACACAGTCAGTAAGCAGAAACTTGACAGTCCCGTAGGGAAAGAAGACATGAAAGAAATCAAGATACAAATTAAATTCCCCCCTCAGCAGCCCCCCAAAATATCTGCCAGCCAGGTGGTGGTATCGAAATCACCACATCTTGCATCAGCAACACAAGTTCTTAAAACGTCTACACCTGGTCTAGTTGCTAAAACACAAACTAGTGTTGTTTCATCAACAATGTCCTCAGCAACAGTATTAGGGCAAAGATCTATACGCCCAAAAATTCTTCAAAGGCAAGACTCAGTTTCTTTTGCTACTGTTCCTTTCCTTGCTTCTCCGTCTCCACTTTCAGCTACCTTAGTGGAGCCAAAGAAGACTCCGACTGTGGCTTTTAGGTTCGAGACACCAGCTATGAAATCTCCAAGTGTGCCTCTAAGACTTGACTCACCAATTGGACTAGCACCAATCAGAGCTGAGTCCAGAAAACTAGCCCCTGGTACTCCAACTGTTTCTTTCGCACAAGTCATAAAATCATTGCCACAGTCTCAAATTGAAGGTCAACAAATGGAGGCCATTGCTTCCAATCAGACTGGTTCTACCCATCCACCAGTTTGTGTGTATGTTCTGCAAGGAAAATCTACAACCAGTCAGGAAGAGGAAAGTAGCTTAATGAAGTGTCCTTATTGTAATGTTTCATTCAAGAAACCTGCTACTCTTGAACTGCATATGATGTGTTATTGTAAGAAGAGAAGAGAGAGTGAGTTCAAAATTTCATCAGCCATGGGGCAAAATGAGGATATCAATAAAGACTTGGTGGCAAGACTCTTTACTCAATCAGCCCCTGTAAAAACTGAAGAAACCAAGATGGAAGTAAGTGAGGCAGCAAAAGTACAGTCTTTATCAGATTGGAATGTAAAGGCATCCACTTCGTCCGTAAGTAAGTGTGTAAGATTAAAGACAATGAAAGCAAAAACTGTTGATGTTCCAATTCAAAAATCGCCAATGAAAGAAAAAGATTCTTGGCAGTCAAAATTAAAAGGTCAGATACTCAAGCGAAGGTTAAAGTTTATGCTGAACCGATCAATGAGTTTTGATGGTGGAAAGAAGAATCAAATATCGAACAAAATTGGTCTGAAGTCTAGATTTGATAATGAAAACTTGTACAAAAGTCCTATTCCCCAAAAGCATGCAAGATTAGTAAGGTCTTTTGATGATTCAGTAGCAGGCGGAATCAGAATACGGCGTCCTGTGTTCAAAAGATCTGAATCAGTGCCAGATATTTCTAAAGACATGCATGAGGAAGAAGAGGAAAGAGAGGAACCTGTCAGTAAAGAAGTTATTATGCATACAAGGCCAAAAGATGACTGGAAACTGATAGATGTGAAGATACCATTAATGAAAGCTGAAGATTCACCACTTGCACAATATGCTATTAGACCAATTTATCAACAAAATTTTAAGATGAAAGCTTTTGCAGGGATGGGAACCCCTCTACAGTTTCTGCCATCAGCTACTCTTACACCAAGGCCTGATTTGATGGAGATAGATAAAGTTAAGAAAATCTTCATATTTGACGCAAAGAGTCTGAAACTCATTGCAAAAACTGACGCTGAAAAACATCAATCTGTTGATGAAGATGAAGTTAAAGTTGAACAATCAGATGTGAATGGTGAAAGTAATCTGCAAATCCAGTCAAAGAGTCCTAAAGTTCAAATGCCAGATTCTGGTTCCACATTGAAGAAAACACCTTTTCTGCATCAATATTCACTGGTTGGACACACTTACCCATCAATGCGAAGCATGACTCACCTAAGCTTCTGTACCAAGGATAGACTGCAACCCAGCTATGTTAAAGCAAGCAAGAAAGTCTCAATGTACTCAGACTGGCGAGTTGCTCCACAAAACCCTAATCCGTTAGGACTAGCAACTAAGACCTTGCTGTCTTTATACAATTCTCGCTACACTACAAATCCAGTTTGGCTTACAAATTGTGGGGATGATCCTAGAAAAAGTTTGATCACGCACAGTAGTTATTGGAAACACAAACAGGGAGAAGTGGAACTTGATAAACAGATGATAATTCCTGAGGAGATTCTGAAAAAGCCTGAAAAGGGAAAACTGCTTCAAGGTGGGTTTAAGAGCGCAGAAGCTTATGTGTATGTTCGCGGTCGAGGTAGGGGAAGATATGTCTGCGAAACTTGTGGAATTCGATGTAAGAAACCAAGCATGTTAAAGAAGCATATTCGAAGCCATACGAATCTGAGACCCTATAAATGTAAGCAATGTAACTTCTCATTTAAGACAAAGGGAAACCTAACTAAGCATATGAAGTCAAAATCTCATGTAAAGAAATGCATGGAACTTGGTATCTATCCTATACCCATGGAAGTGGATGACACTCACATTGATGAAGGTGCCTTGAAGGCACAGTGTTCACTCTCAAAACAAGCAAAAATAGTGGACAACACTAGTCAACAGAAATCTCTCGACCTGGAAGAGGATGGAATTGAAGTTGTTGAAGATGATGTTGATGATTTGGATGATGGCGGGAGTGATGATGGTGATGATGGTGAAATGGATGACAGGGGGGATAACTCCCAGATTGGGAGTGAAGATGGAGGAATTGGGGAGGACGGACATGAAGACAGTGGAGATGTCATGGATGTGGACAGGTTGGTGCCTATGATAGTAAATTTTATCTTTTTTCTTTTCTTAAGTGCAGCAGTTAGTTCTCATTAATTCTGTGGTTTCAGAAGTAAAATACTTGGCTTATAGTCTTAGTTTTTTTGAAATAATGATTCTGAAAATAATTATCATAATCATGACAATAATGCAAATAATGATTGTAATAACTGTTAACTAAAAAGTTAGATGACACACTTTTCATTTTGTGCTTGTGTTTGAGTGTGCTTGGATTTACATGAATTTTAAGTAACAGCAAATTCCATCTTCAGCTCACACAAGGATGGCAGTACTTCAGGATTCCCGCCCAGTGGTGCAGAAGGGGAACCAATAATGTCTACAGGGAACCCATCCATCAGCTCTGCTCCTGGGACCCTGCCTAATCTTGGGCCTAGCTCGATGGCGGATTATTCTGGGCCCAGCACTATGACAGTTTATCCTGGGGCTAGCACAATGTCATCATTCACAGGGTCCAGCACGTTGTTCTCTGCGTCTGTTACCCAGCACCCCACTGATTCAAGGTATTTGCCATACGAATACACATCCATTTACGGATCTCAAAAATCTTTGCCAAGGAAGTAAATGGACTTCTACACATTTTATATGGTCAAACATCGAAAAAAATGTGTGTTTGAACAAAATGCTTGAAACACTGACATCATCCACAATTTAAATAAGAGCTCTCTTGTTAATTATTACTTGTGATAGAAGATGCTCAGTCTGTTAAGCCAAAAGAGTTGTTAATAAATAGCATTATAAAAGCTGGGTTTCACAAAATTCTGCTCACATGAGTATTTCTCAATCTGTGTAAGTTCATAAAAGTGATACGACTTATTTTCAATAAGGTTTATAAAATTGTTGCCAATGTTAAATCTTTGAGAGTGTCCCTAAATACTGGACTGGTGCTTGACCTTCTGTGGACATGGCAAAACCTATTAACTATCATAACCCATTTCACCAGTTAGCATCAAACTTGAAACTGGAATAAACAATTACTTGGCACATTAGTTAGGTAAATAAAGATGACAATTCGCGTGCAACATGCATCACATGCTTACAGTTTATGATGGCTATCTGAATATAGACATACTTGTAATTGCATAGTCTAATGAACTGGATGGTATTTAGGGGCCATTGGTCACTTACTGTGGTAGCTCTTGTTATTAAATAAAGACAAAAACTATGTAATATTTGAATATATGCAATGATTCATTTTCAGTTTGATGACAATCTATGGAAATCTGGATCAAGGAGAAGATGGTGAGTATGAAATGACGTGATTTTGATGTCATTTAAATATTTAAACAAAATGTTTTTGTGGATTTTAATCAGGAGTTTCTATGGAGGGGAGGAGTGTCCACTCCCTTTTGTTATGAATTGTTCTTACTTTATTCGTCAATGAAGCCATTCAGCAAAGAAAAGAAGTGTTTGGTGGTCAGAGACTTCATGTTTTGGACTTCCTGATTTGGCATCTAGATAACTGACTCCTTTATATAAAACATCCCACTGTCTTATATCCAATCATTGCCATTTTACAAAGACTTGAACCTCTTTTTGATTTACCACATTTTTTTTAAACCAGTCGGTTGGTGTTTAAAGAAAAGTATAATTCATTAAATCTGCACAAACCAGTCAGCTTGACTTGCAGAAAAATATAATTTGTTAATTCTGCACAAACCCAATGCTGGTTTAATTGCCTTCAAACATTGATGATTAAATCAAATTCAATGACATCCATTAACACATCACTGATTGGCTTGCTTTTAAATTTATCCCAACTATTTAACAGCTGCAGCATGCCTTAAATGAGAACTAATACAGGCACGCTGCAGGCCAAGTGTCTCTAATGAGACTAATACAGGCACGCTGCAGGCCAAGTGTCTCTAATGAGACTAATACAGGCACGCTGCAGGCCAAGTGTCTCTAATGAGACTAATACAGGCACGCTGCAGGCCAAGTGACTCTAACGAGACTAATACAGGCACGCTGCAGGCCAAGTGACTCTAACGAGACTAATACAGGCACGCTGCAGGCCAAGTGACTCTAACGAGACTAATACAGGCACGCTGCAGGCCAAGTGACTCTAAAGAGACTAATACAGGCACGCTGCAGGCCAAGTGACTCTAACGAGACTAATACAGGCACGCTGGGGTAATACTGCATAAAGTCTTTTTACAGTTGGCTGCCAATTTGAAATACAAAATAAAAAATTAACTTCTTGGGTAGACAATTGAACAATGATTCGAAATGATTGAAATAGAATATGATTACTACATACATCAATAGAAAAAAATGGAATTTCCAATGTAGACTCATGATTTCATTATTCTTCTCTTATTGGTTGTTGTGTAGCAGAGTACTTTTTTATAGCAAAGATTGTTTGTTATACAGATGCAGCAAAGAACAGTGATGTAATCTGGGGCCTGCTTACACTGTCCGATCACACTGCGCAAGTCACAGGTTGGAAAACATCCCATTCTTTACTAATTGATTTTAAAATCCTCGGATGAAAGTTTTTTGTTATATTACACATTACTACATGTACAATGAAAGTGCTAAAAAAGATTGAAAGGCTGTAGTGTAGGCACAACAAGCCTGATTAACTTTTACAGTTCTGTTCACAGGCAATGATAATCGAATCAAAAACTATTTTGAGGGGCTTCAAACTGTAGGTAAATTGATTTTTTAATTCAGTTGGCTAGTTTCATTACAGTAACTGATCAACCTATATTTCTAGGATATATGAACATTGCTTTCATCTCGCAAGTTTTATTGCAAGTGTAAAGTTAAGTCTGAGAATGTTTTGACTATTTGTTGTAGGTTAAGTAAGGCAAAGTCTTGTAGTTAACATTTTCTGCTTAATTATCTAAAATCACCTATTCCCCTCAGTTCGTCCACCAAGATCCTTCGGCTTGCTTTCAAATTCACATTAACGTTGCAATAACACCATACGTTCCATTTTGTAACCCTGGCTCATTAATTAAACATGCCATGTCAAAAAAGTAGATCTGACAATACCTGATTTCAATTTCTGGTACTTCAGTCTGTAGACCTGTGGCCTATTGCTTATAAAAGACTATTTGAAGCATATTTTATTCCATGATTATAGATATATATGCTTTTGGGATTTTTTTTAAAATGCTTGGAAGTTCAACATTTAGAGATAGTACTATGTGGGGAAGGAGTTGGGCGCATTGAGAATGAGTGTATTTGGGAAGACAATCCTTGGGAATATATGTTCCTTATTTCAGGTGGTACAGCTAACCAGACAGAAACTAAAGGGGGAAATGTTTTGGAGGTATGTACTTCAGTTTGGAAAATGTGTCATTCAATTTGAAATATGAAAATCTGCGACATTTTTGCTTCTGTTCTGAGTTGTGTATGTGTACTTGTTGGTTTAACAGCATTTCTAGAATTTCCATGGAAAGATTTTTGTTGGATAAAAAAAATATGTAACATACAATCAGCATCCTTGTGAGTCTGAAATCACTCTGGTGATAGCAGCTCTTTATATACCCTCTTTAAAAAGGTGCATATAGGTTCGCAAATGCTGGTCGGTAGGTCAGTCAGTAGACCATGTCTTGTCCACACAATAGCTGAAGAACAGTGACTATGAAACTTAAGTTGTAGTCTGCCCTTGACAAATAAATGACTCCTATTGTTTTGGGAGTCAGTAAGTAGGTCAAAGGTCACTGTCAACTCTAAGGACCATAAAACTTCAGAGGTTGTTTGTCCATGACCAGTATATCCCCTTCAGCTTTTGTGGTCAAAATTCAACAGTTTTCATTATCCAAACATTAACTTAGAAGCGTTGACCTAGGACCTTAAAACTTCAGTGGTAGGTTGCTCTTGACCATTTTTAACCAGGTTTTCAACGAAAACTGGGTTAATAGAATGAGGTTGTCGTTGGGCGGGCGGGCGTCAAACATTGGTTTCTGTTCAATAACTTAAGTTAGCATTGATAGATATTGATGAAACTTGGTGTGTAGGTAGCTTATGGGAAGAGCTAGCTTGGGATTGCTTTTGAGGGGGGTGGGGCTAAGGTCAAGGTCACTGTTACTAAAAATAGAAAAATGGTTTCTGCCCAATAACTTTAGTATGCATTGATAGATATTGACGAAACTTGGTGTGTAAGTTGCTTATGTGAAGAGCTAGCTTGGGATTGCTTTTGAGTGGGGAGGGGCTATGGTCAAGGTCACTATTACTTAAAATAGAAAAATGGTCAAGGTCACTGTTACTAAAAATAGAAAAATGGTTTCTGCCCGATAACTTTAGTTAGCATTGACAGATATTGATGAAACTTGGTGTGTAGGTAGCTTATGTGAAGAGCTAGCTTGGGATTGCTTTTGAGGTGGGTGGGGCTAAGGTCAGGGTCGCTTGTTACTTGAAATAGAAAAATGGTTTCTGCCCAATAACTTTAGTTAGCATTGACAGATATTGATGAAACTTGGTGTGTAGGAAGCTTATGTGAAGAGCTAGCTTGGAATTGCTTTTGAGTGGGGAGGGGCAAAGGTCAAGGTCACTATTACTAAAAATAGAAAAATGGTTTCCACCCAATAACTTTAGTTAGGATGGACAGATATTGATGAAACTTGGTGTGTAGGTAGCATGTGAAAAGCTAGCTTGGGATTGCTTTTGAGTGGGGAGGGGCTACGGTCAATGTCACTGTTACTTGAAACAGAAAAATGTTTTTTGCCAAATAACTTTTGATAGCATTGATAGATATTGATTAAACTTGGTGTGTGGGTAGCTTATGTTAAGAGCTAGCTTGGGATTGCTTTTGAGGGGGGTGGGGCTAAGGTCAAGGTCACTGTTACTAAAAAAATAAAAATGGTGTCCGCCCAATAACTTTAGTTAGCATTGATAGATATTGATAAAACTTGGTGTGTAGGTAGCTTATGTACAGAGCTAGCTTGGGATTGCTTTTGAGGGGGGGGGTGGAGCTAAGGTCAAGGTCACTGTTACTAAAAATAGAAAAATGGTTTCTGCCCAATAACTTTAGTTAGGATTGATAGATATTGACGAAATTTTGTGTGTAGGTACTGGTAGCTTATGTGAAGACCAAGCTTGGAATTTCTTTTGAGTGGGGGGGGGTCAAGGTCACTGTTGCTAAAAATAGAAAAATGGTTTCTGCCCAATAACTTTAGTTAGCATTGATAGATATTGATGAAACTTGGTGTGTAAGTTGCTTATGTGAAGAGCTAGCTTGGGATTGCTTTTGAGTGGGGAGGGGCTATGGTCAAGGTCACTATTACTTAAAATAGAAAAATGGTCAAGGTCACTGTTACTAAAAATAGAAAAATGGTTTCTGCCCGATAACTTTAGTTAGCATTGACAGATATTGATGAAACTTGGTGTGTAGGTAGCTTATGTGAAGAGCTAGCTTGGGATTGCTTTTGAGGTGGGTGGGGCTAAGGTCAGGGTCGCTTGTTACTTGAAATAGATAAATGGTTTCTGCCCAATAACTTTAGTTAGCATTGACAGATATTGATGAAACTTGGTGTGTAGGTAGCTTATGTGAAGAGCTAGCTTGGAATTGCTTTTGAGTGGGGAGGGGCAAAGGTCAAGGTCACTATTACTAAAAATAGAAAAATGGTTTCCACCCAATAACTTTAGTTAGGATTGACAGATATTGATGAAACTTGGTGTGTAGGTAGCATGTGAAAAGCTAGCTTGGGATTGCTTTTGAGTGGGGAGGGGCTACGGTCAATGTCACTGTTACTTGAAACAGAAAAATGTTTTTTGCCAAATAACTTTTGATAGCATTGATAGATATTGATTAAACTTGGTGTGTGGGTAGCTTATGTTAAGAGCTAGCTTGGGGTTGCTTTTGAGGGGGGTGGGGCTAAGGTCAAGGTCACTGTTACTAAAAAATTAAAAATGGTGTCCGCCCAATAACTTTAGTTAGCATTGATAGATATTGATAAAACTTGGTGTGTAGGTAGCTTATGTACAGAGCTAGCTTGGGATTGCTTTTGAGGGGGGGTGGAGCTAAGGTCAAGGTCACTGTTACTAAAAATAGAAAAATGGTTTCTGCCCAATAACTTTAGTTAGGATTGATAGATATTGACGAAATTTTGTGTGTAGGTACTGGTAGCTTATGTGAAGACCAAGCTTGGAATTTCTTTTGAGTGGGGGGAGGTCAAGGTCACTGTTGCTAAAAATAGAAAAATGGTTTCTGCCCAATAACTTTAGTTAGCATTGATAGATATTGATGAAACTTAGAGCGAAGGTAGCTTATGTAAAGAGCTAGCTTGGGAGGAGTGGTCAAGGTCACTGTTCCTAAAAATAGAAAAATGTTTTTCTGCCCAACAACTTAGTTAGAATTGATGGATAGTGATGAATCTTAGTGTGGATATAGCTTATATGAAACTGCAGATTGAACTTGCTCATACAACAAATTAATTGGCTATAATTTCTGATTGCCCATAACAAAAACCTGGTTTCGTCGCATTGCAGCGCCTCTAGTTTTAGGTGGCATTAATGTTTTTTTTATAGTCAAGGTCCACTTTGTCAAGCACAGTTTGATTTAGAATAAAAAAACCGTAACTGGTTGGTAACCCCATGAACAGTTGATGACTCCTATTGCTTTTAGGTAATTAGATGAATGGTTGAGGCCAAAGGCAACAGTCTTAACAAGTTCAAATAGTTCAAAAGTCAGTTTGTATATTGACCTTTTGCAACCATTAATAATCAATGCAAAGGATTCTTAAGATAAAGATTAATCCTGAAATCTGGATTGAGACTTTTACACTTTAGACTATTGTACAGTTGTGAAGATTGATTTATTGCTCACACTTTTGCATCAAAACCAGTAGGAAATACCTTAAAATGAGTATAAATGACTTTGGAAACTAGTTCAAACAGGGTCTATGCCACTTTTCCTTGGTTTTAGCATGAATCTCTTGAACTGGAAGACACCTCTGGCCATTTCTCAGGATTGACAATTATCCGTTGTTGGAACTCCTGCAATGCTTCTTTAAAAACCTTTATTCAATCCTCCATATGTCCTGCCAAGGTGGCGCTCATGGAGGCATTATGTTTGACAAAACATTTCTTGTTACTTAACTGAAATATTGATTGCTGGGGTTAAGTTTGACAAACATCTCTTTTTACTTGACTAAATGATCGATTTGAGATCTGTTTTGATTAAAGTGACACTCTTATTCAAAATCAATAAATACACATGTATAACAAACATAAATTTTACTTACTAAATAATGCATTTATGGAAAATATTAATTACCGATAACAAGACTGTATCCGTGTATTTTATAGCTGAAAACGCAAATATATTAAATTATTTGGTAAAATGCTTAAAGATTTACTGTGATCAATTATCGTTTCAAAATGTAGAAATACTGTGTTTTATTCACATTTCTTTCAAATTTAACACGGTATCCTTCATAAGAACCATTGTTCTCGACATTTATTCATCCTTTTTGATATATTAAAACAATTGTATTAATTGTGGTAAATCTTATTTGGGAGTAAGAGTGCATCTTTTAGAGCCTAGATCTCCTTACTTATATTTACATGTTCAGGGGCTGTGCAATATATCATTCTAATCCTCGTCTTTAGACACACCTCAGTGATTCCATTCAGTCCATTTGCAAGTTATTTTTACATTCCAATGAAAACACTTTCATTATTATCTTCGAAATAAGTGAAATGTAAAGTGGTTATTGAACCTCTGAGATGTGATTTGTCTGCGGATGCACAGATTTCCATGGAATATGAAGGATGTAAGTCAGTAAACTGTAATGGATTTACCATATTATGTTGCCAATTATTTTACCTCTCCAAATGTGAAATGATTTGTTGTAAATGTCATACACTTTTTTTCAGGAAGTGCAAAATATTACTTCGGCAGCTTATAAAAGTACACCAGTTAATTCAAGTACCAGGTAAAAACTATGTCTCAAGTTTCTGCAATTATCCAGATTTTGAAGAAATACTATTTTTAGCGAAATAGTACACATTATAGATTGGCAAAAACTTGGTGGATGGGGTTTGGGCGGGCAGGCGTTAACAATTCTGCGTTTAAGTTTTATTCCATGTCATTAAGTCAATAATTTACATTCAATTGTTATAAATCTTTGTCTGAATTCTTGTCTACATGCTGCCCTGAACATTTATAATATGGGTCACTTCATAGGTCAAAAACTAGGTCAAATTTTAGTAAAGAATTAACCCATGTCATAAATTCATTTGTTTCCACAAAGTCAATAGTTTTTACTTTACTTGTCTACATGTTGTCTTGAACATTTATGAATATGGGTCACCTCAGGTAAAAATACTAGGTCATTTGGTCAAATCATAGGAAATCATTTTCCCCTGTCACAAATTACAAGATTTTTTATCAAATCTTTATAAAACTTGTTCTGAAAATTTGTCTGCATTGTATTTTGTGCTATCGTGAATATAAGTCATCTTTGGCAAAAAACTGAGTCATTAGGTAAAATGTTTGGAAACTTTATTCCCTGTTCTAGAGTTAAATTTTAATTTTAATAACCTTTTTAAAAATATGTGTTTGCATAAAATCTTAGATGATAGAGTGTACTATCTGGGGTCAAAAACTAGGTCTCACAGACTCATCTTTTAGGAAAAGTTGATGTATTTATAAAATGTTAAATTTTCCTTAAACAAATGGAAAATTTTCCTCACACAAATGGAATAAAATTTTTTTTTATCTTCATGAAATTTGATCAGGTTTTCTGTATGAATGATATCTCTGATAAGTATAAATATGGGTGTTCAGGATTAAAAAAACTGAGTCACTAGGTTTTCAAAATTGCATCATCAAATAATAATATCGGCTTCATTTTTTGTCATATTGGTTATTTGTAACATTGATTTAGCCTTGGGGTCTGCATTCAAATTTTTTAACTGTGGCTGTAACGCATATCCAGGCTTTCAAGTGACCAATAACAAAAAAGTAGGGATAAAAGTAGGAGGATATTTTTGAAAAAGTAGGGAAAAATAGGGATATTAAGAGCAAAAAGTAGGGATAAGAGGGCTCTTTACTTACCTTCTGGGAAGCAAAGAAATGACATCTAAGCATATTCATTAATTGTGATGTTGATGTAGTTATTTTTTATTAGAAACCTGTGCATAAAGAGGGATTTGGGCACAGGATGAGGAGATGAACCTAAATGGGTGTCTCTGACTTGTCAACATGCACCACTCCTTCTGATCATAGAAATCCTCTTACAGCACCGGAGATCTACTGCATCTAATTTATCTTTCAAAAATACTAGAAATGGCTTCTTATTAAAATCAAGATATAGATTATTCCAATTAATGCATTTGGTTGAAACTTTTCTATAATTTCTCAAACTATTTTTACAAAAAAGTAGGGATAGAAGGGCTTTTTGAAGAAAAAGTAGGGAAAAGTAGGAGCCTTACAAAAAAGTAGGGAAAAGCAGGAAAAATAGGAAAAGAAGTGCCCACTTGAAAGCCTGCAGATCTTAAAAACATATGCTTTAAGATAATTAAACTTGGTACAAATATTGCCAGATATAATATTGCACTCAAGGCCCATAACTCTGGCTTCAATAATGATTCCACCAAAAATCAACAGACAGTTGTTGCTGTTTCCTTCATGGTGTTCTTCTTTTCTCTAATGTTTGTTCTGAATTGAAACTTACGAAACAGGATAAATGTATGCATGGTTGATACGTCAAGTAAGGGAAGGCTTGTCAAGATTTAGGTTTTTTTTCTCAATTTCTAGATAACTCTGTCTCTACACACAAAATATGTATGCCAATATATGCCTTGATTATGATGAGCAACATGCACATGTGTAGTTTAATTGTATGAATAGTAAGAATTTCTATAGTTTTCATTACATTACAGGCCCAGTCCAGATAGGTTAATCCCAACATTCCTGAGTCTGGCATCCGGCCTTGAGATCACAAATCCTGTCCCTGAAAATGGACCTATCATTGGCCAAATCCTGAAGCACATGACCCACCAAGAGATTGACTCTAGCAGTTGTAGGACAAAGAGCAACGTACAGAGTGAAGCTGGTTTTGTACCCTTCCATTTCCAGCACCCGTTCCGGGGTGATCAGAATGCAGAAACTTCTATGTTAACTCTTAAGGAAGACATTGATCAAGGTGAAGGAAACGGTCAAGTTGAAGAAATTTCCCTAGATAACTCAAGCTGTTCAGTAAATATGACTACAAGAGTAATTACAAGTGAAAAAGTAGTTCCTGTTGAACTGAGTAAAGATATTTCGAAGAAGTCACATGACACTGTCTCAGAGCAGTCTGGAACAACTTGGACACAAGAAATAGTTCTAGAATCTGAGAAAGATTCTGTGGTAATGGATTTAGGAAGTGGAGAAACACAGCACAGGACAGTACAGGCTGAAATTGTAGACATTGATCCTGCTGTGTTTTCCAGAGAGCAGTCTAATCTAGATGAAAGTGGTTCTGTTCAAATCGTTGTCGCTCCAAGTGAGACATGGAATGAATGTCATCTTGTAGGAAAATGTTCAGTTCCAGTTTCTATACCTGAGAAGTTGGGGAAGTTTTCATGCTCTATCTGTAGTGCAACATTTCCTGAAAGTCATCAGCTCATATTGCATGGTAATGTTCACCTATTACAAAGCAGTAGAATTAAATGTGAGAAGTGCAGTTTAAAGTTCAGATCGCATGCCTCATATGAGACACATGTAAAGAATGTCCACTCTAGTATGGATAAAGCAGATGAAAGTGACCTTGACGTCACTAATCCGCGACCCTATTTATGTGTACAATGTGACATTGCGTACAGGTCAAAAGGTCATCTTTGTAAACACTGGAGGTCAAAGTTTCATTTTACAAACCTGGAAATGAATGGTATTCTTGAAAACGGAACATGGGAAAAACTTAAGGACCATTTACATAAGCTTGACACCACTAGTGAAGGAACATTTATGGAAACTGTGAAGGCATTGCTGGGTGAGGTAGAGAAAGAGATGCAGTTGAAGCAGAAAGTTGTGGTAGAAAATATCCCACAGGAGTATTTCAGTACAGACAGTAAGATTTCTCCGTACAACCTTCCAAACGTTGTCATGGAAACACCTCCTTTAGTGGAGGGTAGCACTTTCCAAGAGGAACAAGGAACACAACTCACAAAATATTTGGATGAAGGAAGATCATTGGAGAAAACAAATTATGAAAAGATCACAGCAGTAAAAGGCCATTCTGAACATCGCTGCAAAATATGTGGCATTACATTCATAGATGAAGTTTTGCTTAAGGTAATTGGGTAATATCTGTGTCCATTTTAGTGATTTAAAATAATTAAAATCAGTGCCTTTGTGGTGAAAATTACAGTTAAAAGAGACAACCTGGCCCTTAAAATGCTCTTAAGGGCGACAAATTGTACAGAAAGCTGTGTATTATTGTACTGATTCTCTCCCTTTGCTCTGTGAAAGATGGTTCACTGTCTAATTGTTTCCCTTTAAATGGGGTTCAGTATATTGCCTATAGTATGTACAGTTGAACACCGCTATTCCAAACAATGTTTATCCGAAATTATCGCTATTTCAAAATTATTTTTCGGTCCTGATTTTATTCCTTCTATATTTCTTATCTACAATCCGAAATCGCTTTTCTGAAAAAATCGCTAATTCGAAGTAAAGATTACGGTCCCTTTTTGGCATTTCACACCTATTTATCAATCCTTATTTCAAACTCCATTGTCTCATAGTTTTTCACACCATTCTGATATTGCACTTGGGCGCCGTCTTGAGTTGACCATGGAGCATAATTAGCACTTGCTTGCTCACCAGACCCGCTACCAAACAATCCGGAGAAAGGCTTTTTATAAACTGTGCTATGTTCGGAATGCATACATGTGCTGTCATTTTGTTTTAAATTTTTACTGTTGTTTTAATAAATAAGTATACTAACAAATTAAATGTCATTTATTTAACAATAATTCAACAAACATACGAAAGATCAATCAAACCAAATGTATCATATTGGTAATGTGTTACCCACATTGCAATCTTCACAACTTAATATTTCAAGTCATCTATAATTCGCAAACACTGTCATTTTCTGAAATTCTTAATCCGAAATATCGCTTTTTCGAAATTATTTTTTGGGTTCCTCCGATTTCGGATTAACAAAGTTCAACTGTACTAGCTTTGAATTAAAAAATACTTAAAGTCATGCCAGTAGAGCATAGGCCCTCGTGGCCTCTTGTTGCATATCTGTCTAAATATTGCATTAATAATTCTGATTTGAAGATAAATTATGGACACCTGGACAGAATTTCAGTATTACAAATGGTGTTTCCTGATTTCATATCATCCACAATACTGCACAATGAAATAGGATGTTTGTTGGTGAAATATAAATGTGGTTTTTTGTTTGTAAGGAAAACTTTATTAATATTTAAAATAGGTATGAAACAAAAGATATATATATTATTTTAGTCTGTTGAACTGTGGGATTGTATCACTTTGGAGTGAGAACAGATAAACTGACATACAATACATAATATGTCTTCCCTATATTTATATATATTTATATTTAACATTTTTTACATAAACTGCAGATTTTGATTATGACTCACTGATGTTATTTTTATCAAACATTCTTTCCACAATTGTTTACATTAATTGCCATGTATTTACATTTAGTTAATTATGCATCTACCTGATAATGATAGTGGTCTCAACCCTTTTTCAGGGCCATCTACTGACCCACTCTGTGGTCCAGACCTTCATCTGTAAGATTTGTGATGCAGGTTTTACCAATGAGGAGGCTCTTAAAAACCATCTCTGGTCACATGGCAAGGTAATGGGTGAACAATCAAATTCAAAAAGCATAATTCTTAATTTTCAAACTATGAAAACAAAAAAGAAACAATTCAGCTATCCTCAATACTGTTAATACAATTCTATTTATCAAACTAATGGTAAAGAAGAGTCAGCTTGATTTAAACTTTAAATACAATTTAAGTGTTCCTCTTAAAAGGTTTGTTGAATTGACTTGATCCTTGATTATTTTTCTCAAATGTAACTGCATTGTACATATATAGTTCTACTGTTGTAATCACTGAAATCATGGGACTGGAAGATAGCACTGATCTTAGGATCCGCTGGAGTTTGTGGGATGCATGCCCAAAGCAAAGAAAAGAGGTTTTGACTCCTTTTCAAATTGATTACAAAGTCATTTATATTCATTTCAAGGTACAATTTGCAAATGTCCAACCAAAATACAATCTTACATCGTTGCAATATGAAAATAAAAACTCTTAATCCTGATTTTAGGATTATTCCAGAATCCCTGATGTTTAAATTTACATGTACATTTGAATTGTGTCTGTTTTAGGAATACCCATATGTGTGTGGAAGGTGTGGCGACCTTTTTTCCAACCCCACACAGCTTGTGGAACACTGTCAGACCCTGCATGATATAGACAATCCACCTGCGGTTCAGCCTCCTGCAGTTAGAGACAACCAGCCATATACTACTACGACTAGCAAAAATCTTAGAACTGCAACTTCTTGTAGTGACGAGCAATCGTCTGCAGGTGCTCCCAACCAGTTGCCTGCAATGACTGAAAAAGGAAATCAAGCATTTGCATCTGTTAGTAATAGCAACCAGGCACCTTCCTGTAGCATCAATTCAGTATCTCGTGCAAACAGCAACCACGCACCAGCCTGTAACAATAGCCAGCAATTTACAAAAAGCCTGCAACAACCACAATTTACATCTGAAGCTAATGTGGCACATAGTGCAAACAGTGATATGTTAACTGTACCTTGCACTGATTGTGAAGTGAAAACAGCTGATACCTGTTTGGGTGACAATGTAAACATTTGCTTTTCAACAGAACCTGGTCAATATGTCAATAAAGAGATTGCGGTGACATCAGGTTACTTTTATGCAGCTACTGACATTGCAAACCAAACCGAACAAGAGCAATTTAACACTGACAAAGACATTTCAAAATCCAATGTTATAACAGAACATGGTTCTGAGAAGGAAGTCGAACATATGGAGAGTGTTAGTATCGGTGTTACTGTACCTACAGAAGAAGAAAGCCTCACTAATAAAGTTTTCACTAGCAAAAACAACCAACATGAAGAAATCACTGTAAATGTTATTAACACAGATTTTACTGTGGTGGAAAATGAATGAGATGTAGAGACTACCCATGACAGTTGAACAAAATCATGATTGCCAACAATGAACTGTTTCAAATTTGTTTTCTGGTTAACAAAACACATATATGTGCTTAAAAGAAGAACAAAACATATATTAATGATAGTATTAATACAAGGCCTTTATTTATGTCTCAACTCTGACAGCATCTTTGGCGCAATTTTAATTTTATTTGGGTAAAATGAGTTTTTTATTGACAATATATTGGTTCAATTCATTTGAAGCACAAATGTTTTTCTTCAAATTTCTTAATGGAGGCTTTTGATTTAGGAATAACATTGTTACATGGATGACGTTGTTACAAGTTATCATTATGACATATTTAACATGAAATCAATTTTAATAGGTATTGAAATATTGTTATTTTTTAAAGTTAATTTTCATGCACACCGTGAATAATTCTTGCATGCAGATTGAGTGCTATTTCTTGACATTCTGTTACTTATAACATTTCATGTTTGTTATCTTTGTAAGCACCGCGATACTCTATGATTATGTGAGGTCATGTCCTATTTTTTGTGTGTTCATGCAGTTTCAAATCAATGAAGTGTGCTAGTGCTTCTTGAAGCCCGCTGCAGGGGGATTGAGCAAGATTGCACCTAAGTGCTCAAAAAATATGTATCAATTCTTACATATTTACATTTTATCTGTCTGTTTTAAATATTTTGAATGAAAGTCATTAAGCATTTCCCATTGGTTAACTGACATCATGCTTTTCCAATCAGAGTGCAGAAGTAAAATAAACAATGAGGTCATAACACCATGCAGTCATTTCAAACAAGATAATTTTGGGCCAAAGGAAATATATGACCTATTAAAGTAGCTGTGTTTAGTTTTTGCACAAATGTTTAAAAACTTACTTAGTATTTTGTTGCAATATTGCAAGTTTATTTTAAACTGCTGCTTTCAGCTGGTTTACATTTTCGGCTATTTTCTACAAATTCATTTGTGAAAGGTTTGAAGTTAAACACATTCGTTCTCATAAATCGCCATTAATGTAATGAAAGAAACATTTAAGCTTGTTTTACTTTATTTATTTTTGTATGTTGACCTTATATGAATCTCTTTAACAAAATTGAAGACAATGAAATATTAGTGTTTTTCTAGTTGACTGTATATGCTTGAATGCCAATTCAACTGTATAGTTGCATAAATAACTGCTAATACACTTAATTGTCTGTTGTACATGACTTGGGAGTACTGCATGGATGTCAAGATTCTGGTTCTGAACTGTTGGATCAATTCAATATTAGTTAAAAATTTGACACAGTTCAAGTATCGGATATTTTGTCATTTCACCGAGCCATTGACGATAGTTAATTTCAAATATAATTTGGTACAATAAGAAACAGTATCGCTTGCTGGTTACTATTAATATTGACAGTTATTGCCTGAAGCACACTGCAGATCAAGCTTTTGCAGTTTTTATTAATTCTTTATTTCAGCTTAAATTGGATGTAAAATATCCTAGTCTTTAAAGGCCCTGAAAGACTGAAATATTGTTTTTGGTTGAAACTTTCGCCTTGCACATGTGTCTTGCCCTCAGCTGGTAGATCAAACCTTTTTGGATCGATAACTAAAGAAAACACTTCTACTAAGGTCATCAGACTTGGTAATAAGGTTGGTCATGACAAGCAGGTGACCCCGATTGATTTTGAGGTCAATACCATGAATAGGTCATGGTGACCTTAATAATAATTTAAAAAAAGCCTATCAGATATCTAGAATATGCTTAATGCCCTGGAACTTGGTATGGAGGTTGGCCATGGACCTAGGTTATGAAAAATAATAGTATGACAGAATTGCGCCTAGCCTAGCTATAAATAAACTCATTTTCACCAATATAGTATGGTGTTGAGAAAGTAATAGTCCTTTATAGTATTATATTGTATATTGTAGTATCACAAATGACATGGCAATTGCTCACTGTACGCCAGGTAATAGAACTCGACTTCCCAAACAACCATTTTGGTGGGTATGATTGAGTTGTTCTGTTTCTCAGAACATACAAGAAATACAGGGGCCGTGTTAAATGTAAGCCTTAGATTGATCTAAGTACAGAAATCATGGTTGTTTTCATTGAACTTTTAAATACACTGAATGGAATTAATGAGCCCTGTCTAAAGATTTAGTACCACATTTAATATAAGCCGGATCAATACCTTAAACAGAACAACACACATAATTTTATTTCCACTTCTGATTTCTGTTACAAATACATACAAGAAACATGGTAAGAATTAAAGCTTAGAGACATGGATTAAATAAGTGTTATGGATTACACAGATTTATCAAGCCTAGTTAACTTGATACCAGTTAAGTTACTGTACAATAAGTGAAGTATAGATAGAAATGTAAACATTTAACATCAAACTTCAACAGATACGTCCAGTTACCTGTATTTGTCGATATATATTGAACTATTGAAGGCCTATAACTCTTGCAGTACTAAACTGATTGAGACACATGTTGCGAGTGCACCCCTATGAATGTTCATTGACCTGTATTATCATCGACTTTACGCTTGTCTGTTAAAGAAGGGTATACCTCTATCATGAAAACCAAGAGATATGGGCCTTGATATGCATGTGCATAATGTCAGTGGTGTTGTGTACTGAGTTCAAAGAGAATATCGCGAACATTATTTGAGTTATGGCCAAGTTCAGTTTCTGTACAATAATGACGATACCAAGGCTCTGATAGTTCCTCGACCACATCCAAGATCAAATATTAAAGATATAAAATGTATATGTCTATCAGCTTGAATCAAACGGGCAAAATTACAATATAGGACACAAAAAGGAAAGTATGTTGAAGGCATGCAATTATTTCAAGTACAATGCATTTCTGTAAATGTTTTAGCAATGCTTTTGTAGTTCTTATCTTATCACCTTATATCATTATCAACTCTAAATTTTCTTTAAAGTTCTTTTGGTGTGGGGTCATTTGTGAACATACATACACTGGTAATACCTGGGATATCACACAATTGTATATACATGTCAAAAAGCAAAACATAACGAACAATAGCAAAACAATATAGTCCAAAAAAAGAAAACACATTGACATCCATTATAATCTACAACTTTAAGGCTTAACTATCTACAACTTACAACTCTAACATTTAGGTTTACTATTTGATTAAGAGCATTCATCATTTGATTGTTTTCAAGTCCATTATACAAGTACAATAGTTCATTATGAAAAATCAGTTGTTCTTTTTGGAATTGCCAAACACTGACAATCTGTTCATTTCTTGATAAAAACAACACTTCATACAGTATGTGCATAACACAAAGAAATACAAAGACATACTATAAGCATATCATATCTTCGAATAAGCACTTATGGATATACTTTTATAAAATGCAATTTATGCTCTTAATAAAATCATTAAAAAATCCTTTGTTTTTTTTAATGCTTCTTTGGCAAGCATATAAAAATATAAATTGTTATAATTATTACACAATATATTTTTTTAGGTCAATTTTACAGCCTTCAACAATTAATATGTTTTATGTTATTTAACAATTTGTTTTTACCACATTTTTTTAACAAAGTATAAATGGTCGACCAAATATTGGTTAATGTCAAACATTGGATAAAAAAGAGTTCATAAAGGACAATCTTTCAATCTCCAAGTGAATAAATGACATAACTTTCCACACAATGATATCCTGGATCATGATGACAATTAAATAGGATATACAAATGAAATATTCTATATTAAAAAATGTTCAACATTGTTTCCTATCTACAAGCAAAAACCTTTCTGGGTACTAGTTATATAATATTTGACTGTTTAAAATATCAAGTAAAAAATCTTAACAAGAGGGCCATGATGGCCCTGAGTCGTACACCTCAGATGAGAATAAAAACAGTCTGGGTCTAGCAATTTCAGACTTGATTTTCAAAGATTTCCCTATATAAGTATGAAAGGAACCTGTCACCCCTTGTGTTGGGCCAGGTGAATTATTTGAACAAACTTGGTAGACAATGTAACACACAAAAATATCTAAGCTCTAGGCCTCATGGTTTTTGTCAAGAAGATGTCTAACTTTTTTCCTTTCGGTCATCATGGCAACCAGATATCTGCATCAAATTCATTTCATTTCAAATTCAAGAAGGTTCCCAAGTCCCTCTGATCACACAAGAAACTGGCCACAATTTCTTTAAAAGGAGAAAACAACAACAATATAAACGAAAGCAGAAATTGTGAGACTTAAAACTGTTCAAGTGTTTGGAGTCTTATCCAGGAAATAAGTTAAAAAGATAATTATGATAATATATGTTTTGGTTTTTAAAATAAAATTTAAGCAAGCAATTTTCCTAATTCAAATATGATTCTTAAACCTGTTATGTGTAGATATATATTTCCAGAAACTAGCACCTGTGCCAGTATTTATAAAACATCTTAACATTTCCAAACTTAAATCCTTTTCCATTTACATAAAAACACTCATAAATGTATATTTCTTTGACTATGAAAATGTTAGGAAATGGCTTGATGTTTTTAGATTACAGGCCCGTGGCCATATTACAGAAGCATATTAAGTTAAAATTTTACCTTTTCCTTAAATTCAACATTTTCATTAACTGTTTTATTACACAGGTAGAAAGTAGTATGCTTAGTGTTGATACTGCAATTAAAATATGGACTATATAGTGTTTTTTTTAAAATGAGAATTTCATTTTAAACAATTAGTTTTTTGAAGAAATATAACAATTCCAAATATTACACTATAGTTAAAATATGTTAAAAAAATCCTAAAATGCTTCTGTAACATGGACTCAGCAGCTCTGTTTAACTTAAGTTTAAGATTATAGAAATACAATCATTGATATTTCAGTTTTAAATACAAAAGTTATACAAAAAGAAACAAGTGACCTATTAAACACATGTTTCAAGAGACCTTCTTGCTTTTCTTTCTCTGTTGTACACCCTGATTTCTTTTCACAGCAAGCTCTTTCCCTGAAAAAAATATCATGTGCATGGTTAAATTTTTTTACAAAATTTGCATGTATTTTGCTCTACTAGCAAAAGGCTAAAAGAGCGTATGCCATGGTGAGGTGTATGTCAGCTGTTAACATGATACAGTATTCAGTTTTTATTGTATCTCAATGAGACTTGTACAGTAGATATCCATGAGAGCTTGTTTCCTTTTGAAAATCAGCCAGATCTGTCCATGCATGACTGTATTATGGCCCTTGAAATTATCCAGAAATTTAGCCAAGTCTAAAATTACAAAGAGACAACCATGCCTCCTTGGATCAAAACCTTGCTTGTGACCTTTTGACAATCATGTACTTCCAATTTTGAAGTTACTACATTGAAAATTGGACCAAGTGTACAGTTTTGAAAAACAAATGTCAAATTTACACTAGGATTACCTTGACTGCAACCTTTTGACCTATTTTCTATTTTCGAAGCTACTGCATTGTAGTTTGGACCATGTTTTGCTAACACATATCAATATTGACATGTACAGGTTACCTTTTGACCTACTTTCTTATTTTTAAAGCTACAGCAATAACATTTGGACCATGTGGACAGTTTTGAAAACAAATGTCAATGTTGTGCTTGAATGTGACCTTTTGACCTACAATATTATTTTTGGAGCTACAGCAATTAACTTTAGACAATGTGAACAGTGGTCAAAAATTGTTTAAAACTCACTTTTTTCACGATTAAGGGGTATCATATCCCTCTCGTTATTGTTTTTCAATGAAACATATACAGCAGTTTGATATCCATGAGAGCTCTGTACCTTTTGAAACCAGCCAGATCCACTCATGAGCAAGTCATGGCCCTTGAAATTATGAAGCCCTATCAGAGTAGACTCTAAGGGAGACAACTTTTACAGATAGTTGTGTATTATTGTAGTGTTTGTCTCCCTTTGCCATTAAAACATGGTTCACTTTGAATGTGTGCTGTTACTAGTACATGCTTTGGGTATGAACTATTGTCACAGACACTTATTTAAACAAGAGGGCCATAATGGCCCTAAATGGCTCACCTGAGTAAAAGAGTTTAACCTTTGTAATCAATATGGCTTGATATTTGTTCTCAAAGAATATTGAAAAACATACTGAACAAACTTGTTGCCTGGATAATCACTGACAGGACTTGTCACAGTTGCCTGCACACTGACAGGACTTGTCACAGTTTCCTGCACACTGACAGGATTTTGTTCAGTTGCCTGCACACTGATAGGATTTTGTTCAGTTGCCTGTACACTGACAGGACTTGATGATTGACTGCACACTGACAGAATTTGAATATCATACCTGCACACTGACAGGATTCTGTTCAGTTGGCTGCACACTAACAGGACTTGATAATTGACTGCACACTGACAGGACTTGGTACAGATACCTGCACACTGACAGGACTTTTTTCAGTTGCCTGCACACTGACAGGACTTAGTTCAATTGCTAGCACACACACACGCACACGCACACGCACACGCACACACACACACACACACACACACAGAGGACTTCGTTCAATTGCCTGCACACTGACAAAACTATGTAAAATTGCTTGCACACTGAAAGAACTTTTAGTATAGATACACAAACAACAAACAGTGAACCATCCAGTAAAATCAATAAACTGCCTTAAGCTCTAAAAATCAAATATCTGAACACATTCAGCACCTTCCACTAATATCATTGCTTCTTCCATCTAAGTAAACATCACCTTCCACCACTGTTCAAAATCAAAATTTACTTAAAGATCATTAAGCCATATTCGATGTCCACACAGAAGATCAGATTGTAGCTTAGAATAATCTACATGAAGTTCAATGGAAAAGTCTGATTTTTAAATTTATCATTAAGTAAAAATGAAATTTCTTCTAAAGAATTAAGTGTATAATAATTATTTTAATCTATGAACCTAAAAAAAAAGAACAATAATTACCTTTAAGTGACTATGTTGAAAACTTAATAAGATTTAAAATCTATTCCCTTGTTACTAAAAATAGAAAGTAGTGGAATCACCAACAAAAAGGGAGACCATATAGCAAGAATTGCTGCGCTTACTTCAGAAATAAACTTTACATAACTATCAGATTTTAACATTTTGTTGTTGTTGTTGTTAATCAATCATGTATTTTTGTAGAGGGTCACCCAATGAAGCTTTCTGTAAAGTTTAATTGAATTTGTACTGGTAGTTTTAGAGGAGATGTTTTTTTAAAGCAAAATAGGAAGTTGGCCGTTTTGTTGTTGTTGCTGTTGTTGTTATTGTTGATCAATCGTGACCCCTTGTTGTATTTTTGTAGAGGGTCACCATAAGCAGCTTCCTGCAAAGATTCATTGAATGTAGAGCAGTAGTTTCAGTGGAGATGTTTTTTAAAGCAAAACAGGAAATCAGCCATTTTGATGTTGTTGCTGTTGTTGTTGATCTATCGTGACTCCTTGTTGTATTTTTGTAGATGGTCACCCAAGGAAGCTTCCTGTGAAGTTTCATTAAATTTGAACTGGTAGTTTCAGAGGAGATGTTTTTTAAAGCAAAACAGGAAGTCGGCCATTTTGTTGTTGTTGTTGTTGTTGTTGATCAATCGTGACCTCTTGTTGTATTTTTGTAGATGGTCACCCAAGAAAGCTTCTTGTGAAGTTTCATTGAATTTGGCTAGGTAGTTTCAGAGAAGTTTTTTAAGCAATTACGGACGGACGGACTGACTGACGGACGCCGGACAAAGACCGATCACAATAGCTCACCTTGAGCACTCATCCTACTTATCTGCTTTCTACATTTTCTGTCCCTGCATGTTGAACATGCAATGTTGTCAGCTAACCCAAACACAAAACGTTCCAAGTGAACCATAAGTATGTTGCCTATTTCCCATACATACATGCGTTGGATTGAAAACGACCATGCCAGAACAGCATAGGCCCTCATGAGCCTTTTGTTTGAGAATTATGTTATTGCAGTATGATCTACTATTGTTCACTATTAAACCAAAGTGAAATATTTTTTGCTATGATAGTCCTTGTTTGCAATAGTGCCATTCATTTTAACATTATTTATATACAGCGCAAAATGGAAGGACTAGACTAAAATGCATTTAAAACATTTATATAAAAGATGTATTTTCAGGTTACTGAAATGATCATTTGATTTTGTGGTACTCAGTTCTCAAGTGTTCAAGTTAAATTATTTAAAAAAAAATCCTTTGACTTAAAAACTTCCTGCCTTAAATGTTAAGCAGTACTTACTCCAGATCGCTTTATTCAGAGACTCGCCGACCATGTATATAGTGAGAAAGAAGACACAAAGAATGCCGATAAATATGGCCCTCTGGTGGACCTCCATAACTGCTAGCACCGGATACACCCAGATGTTGGCATAGTAAGCTATCCACAAGATCCTGTAATATAAATATTTCCATGGATATCATATTAAAGCATTATCATAGCACCTAACAAGAGCTGTCACAGAGACAGCGCACTCGACTATTCCACCGCTTTTCAATGTAAGGATTGAAACGTTTTGGCGAAACATGCATGGATCATGTTAGATTAGATTTCAATGCAATACATGGTGTGCTGAGATATTGACATAAATCTGGTTACATGCAAAATTTTAACGAGAATTTCTAAGACTAATAATAAAGGGGCAAAAAATATATATTATAAAAGATAGAGTTATCTTACTTGATTAAATAAGAAGGTTAAATAGATGGGAGTCTGTGTGTGAAGTTTCAATGCAATACATGATGTATTCGCTGAGGTATTGAGTTAAAAGTGGTTACATGCAAAACCTTAACCAGAATTTCTATGTTGAATAAAAAAGGGGCCATTATTTGAATTTAATGCAAACTGGAGTTATCTTACTTGGTTATTTAAGTAGATTGGATGGTTGAGTACCATTGTATAAAGTCTCAATGCAATCCATCAAGTAATTGCTGAGATATTAACCTATGTGTGCTTACATGCAAAACCTTAACCAGAATGTCTAAGTCAAATAATACAGGCCTATAATTTGCATTATATTCAAAAAAGTGTTATCTGGGAATACATATCTAATGTTTCAATGCAATACATGATATATTTGCTGAGATATTGACTTAAATGTGGTTGCATGCAAAATCTTAACCAGAATTTCTAAGTCGAATAATAAAGGGCAATTATTTTGCATTAAATGCAAACTAGAGTTATCTAACTTGGTTAATTAAGTAGGTAGGATGGTTTACTACCATTGTATAAAGTCTCAATGCAATACCTCAAGTAGTTGCTGAGATATTAACCTATGTATGCTTACACGCAAAACCTTAACCAGAATTTCTAAGTCAAATGATAAAGGGCAATTATTTGCATTAAATGCAAACTAGAGTTATCTAACTTGGTTAATTTAGTAGGCTGGATGGTTGAGTACCATTGTATCAAGTATCAATGCAATACTTCCAAGTAGTTGCTGAGATATTAACCTATGTGTGCTTACACGCAAAACCTCAACCAGGATTTCTAAGTTGAATAATAAAGGCCTATTATTTGCATTATATTCAATTAAGTGTTACCTTACTTCATTAATTTAGTATAAAAGATAGTTGGGAATACATATCCAAAGTTTCAATGCAATAACTGGTGTATTTACTGAGATAATGACTTAAAGGTGCTTACATGCAAAACCTTAACCAAGGTGTGACGCCGACGCCAGGGTGAGTAGTATAGCTCTCCTTATTCTTCGAATAGTCGAGCTAATAAATGCATCATGAATGTAATCCCTAGCCACATAGTTTATGCCTCCCTGCAGCTTGCCTGGGCAATCTGTGTACTCCATATTATAATTTGACCAAAATCAAACACAGTAATTACACAGACACAAAAAACTAGATTAGGAATTTGATATGACTGATGACAGCTATACATTTTATTGGGGTACTATTACACACAGGGACAGGGTGCATGGTCACTATCAATAGCCCCTTATGTTCACCTTTTTCATAGATTTTCTATTACAATCCATTTTCATAACAACACTTATTGAGTGTCTGTTGGTATTAGTTTGTATGAAAACACACTCTCAGTCTCAAATATTCTAAGCTACTCTTGTGAATACAAGCTCTACCAGCAGAGGTAATTTAAGATTTACCAGCACAGGTAATACAATATATACCAGCAAAGGTAATACAAGACCTACCAGCATAGGTAATACAAGACCTATCAGCAAAGGTAATACAAGATATACCAGCATAGGTTTTACAAGGCCTACCAGCATAGGTAATACTACCAGCATAGGTAATAGGTAACACAAGACCTACCAGCATAGGTGATACAAGATATACCAGCATTGGTAATACTACCAGCATAGGTAATACAAGACCTACCAGCATAGGTAATACAAAACCTATCAGCAAAGGTGATACAAGATATACCAGCATAGGTAATAGGTAACACAAGACCTACCAGCATAGGTGATACAATATATACCAGCATAGGTAATACAAGACCTATCAGCAAAGGTGATACAAGATATACCAGCATTGGTAACACAAGACCTACCAGCATAGGTGATACAAGATATACCAGCATAGGTAATAGGTAACACAAGACCTACCAGCATAGGTGATACAATATATACCAGCATTGGTAACACAAGACCTACCAGCATAGGTGATACAATATATACCAGCATTGGTAATACAAGACCTATCAGCAAAGGTGATACAATATATACCAGCATTGGTAACACAAGACCTACCAGCATAGGTGATACAAGATATACCAGCATAGGTAATAGGTAACACAAGACCTACCAGCATAGGTGATACAATATATACCAGCAAAGGTAATACAAGACCTATCAGCAAAGGTAATACAATATATACCAGCATAGGTTATACAAGGCCTACCAGCATAGGTAATACTACCAGCATAGGTAATAGGTAACACAAGACCTACCAGCATAGGTGATACAAGACATACCAGCATTGGTAATACTACCAGCATAGGTAATACAAGACATACCACCATAGGTAATACAAAACCTACAAGCATAGGTGATACAAGATATACCAGCATTGGTAATACTACCAGCATAGGTAATACAAGACCTACCATCATAGGTTATACAAGATCTATCAGCATAGGTAATACAAGATCTTCCAGCAAAGGTAATGCAAGACCTACCAGCAAAGGTAATATAAGACCTACCAGCAGAGGTTAATCAAGACCTAACAGCAGAGGTAATACAAGACCTAACAACATAGGCAATACAAGACCTAAAAGTATAGGCAATACAAGACCTTCCAGCATAGGTAATACAATACCTACCAGCAGAGGTAATACAATATCTACCAGCATATGTAATACAATACCTACCAGCAGAGGTAATACAAGACCTACCAGCAGAGGGAATACAAGACCTACCAGCATAGGTAATACAATACCTACCAGCATAGGTAATACAAAGATCTACCAGCATAGGTAACACAAGGCCTACCAGCACAGGTAATACAAGATATACCAGCATAGGTTATACAAGATATACCAGCAAAGGTAACACAAGACCTACCAGCAGAGGTAAAGCAAAGCAAATGCCAACAGTATGGACATCCCCCTCCTTCTAGTAGGATACTCGTGGTAAACCACAATTTTCTCTATCAATAGGAAAGGTAAAACTGTTGAGTGCTGAAAAAGAAATAACATTTCACCATCACAATTTCTATTCAAGAAATATGAAAGAATAACACCATGTTTATTACAAGTATAGAGGGTACATTATAATTATTTTATGTATAAATATAGGATTTTGAATGAATACAAATGTTACTTTAATATAATAGATATTTTTTCAACTGAATTAACAGTTTTTTGCTTGCATGTATTCTTTAAAGCCTCCGTGTCACTTAGGATTTAATAATTAGGGGAAAAAAAGTGTCTGAATAATTCCCAAGGTCCACACTGCTTAAGTAAAAAGAAATGTTTGGAAAATACCAATGAAATTCCAAACTGGATCACTGACTAACTATTTGCTAGTGAGCAGGTGGAACATTGTGCTTTGCAAAACGTACCTGAGCAGTTGCCATTATAGACAGGAGAAATAACTAGAGAAATGTTGAACTTTTTCAAATGAAATTAAGCTCCTGTTTCTTAAATAGATGTGATGCAAGTGTTTTCGAATAAAAAATTATCAATGTTGTTATTAAAGTGAATTGGTGAAATGGCAGATGCACTTTTTTGCTGTATGACAAAATTAAAAGTGACAAATCATTAGGAGTGTTAAAACTAAGATACCAAAAGCTTGAACCCTTCAGCAAATGTTGATATTTGCTCAAATATTGTTTTTGAAGACTAAAATTTTCATATTTATAAGCGTAAACAGCTCTGTTGTTCGGTAATTGGTTAATTGACATTATCACATGATGTTATCTGTGTATGGTTAACATGTTAAAATTTCTACTTCTATTATGGAAGTCCTGGTGTTCTAGTGTTTCAGGTGTTGATTAACTAAGGTTATTGTTCTTGACTTTACCGGCGTGGGTTCGCACACCACGAAAACCAACATACTTTTTGCATACTATAACTTTTTGTTGTTTTTTAGTTTTTATGCAAAATATCATTAGAATAAAAAGCAACATAGAATTTTAGTAATTCAGAAAGTCACATGATATGCAAAATTTGGTTATGACATTGTGTGCGCTAAATTTAGATTATACTTAAAGTAACTTTCGGTACAGCGAGTTGTGTATTCTTGTAGTAGTTATTACTCTTTGCTTGAAATGCTGCCTTGCATAAGTATTTGCTAAATAAGACTTCTTTTTACAGAAAGTTGTGTATCATTAAAGTATGGTTCTTGCCCTATGTGAAACCTATTGCTCACTGATTTCTCCCCATTGTATGTGATTGCCAGTAAAGTGTTGGCTATTGTGGGCCTCTTGTTTTATTAGACAACAGCTTAAGTTGAGTTGGAACAAATCTCAGTACATTAAAAACTTTTTTATCACAATATAGTGTACGCTATATTGAAACATGTATGAATACAACACTACCAGAAGGTAACGCTAATAGCTTGATTTTAGTATATAATGAAAAAGCACTGATATTGAGAAAAAAAATTATGAGCCCAGTTATGGTCAATTTTATTACATTCAACAAGAGCTGTAACAGGGGTGAAAATTACACCCACGCACCACCTGGATACAGGGATGGTGAACAATTTTGTTGAAAAGGAGCATAACTCCAGTTTTTGCTCAATTTATGTTGAAAGTTCACAGATATCACATCACACTTATTATAATATCAGATTGCTATAAAATTACCATTACAGACTTTTTATAACTTTGGCATATTATCTTTTAATCTGTGTATAGTTAGTGTATGAATAGTTTTCTAGATGAACCTACCATGGTGTGGTTTAGCCACTGAGGTATAAGTTCATCTAGTTTCTTGGGATAAACCAGCTCCCTGTCCACAGCATAGATACCCCAGAATGTCATCACTACAAACTGAAATATAAACAAATTAATAACAATAAATAAATAGGAAAATAGCATGCATAACCCTAGAATGTGAATGAAAAATTTGTGTAGAACTAAGGGATTCTGTTTTATCCCTTGATGGCAGGTTATATCCCTTGATGACATGTAATATCCCTTGAAAGCATTTTATATCCCTTGATGGCAGGTTATGTCCCTTGATGGCAGATTATTTCCCTTTATGGCCGAATATATCCCTTCAGCTTGATAGCAGGTTATATCCCTTGATCTTAGATTACATCTGTTGATCTTAGATTATATTCCTTGCTGGCAGAGTGAATCCCTACTTTATAACTATTGATGGCAGATTATATCCCTTGATGGTAGATTATATTTCCACTTTACATCTCATGGCGGCAGATTATATCCCTTCTATCACAGGTTATATACAATGATCCTTGATGTAGGGTTTAAGAGTTATTGAAGGGTGCTGCACCCTGTCCTTTTTGGTAGCACCACTATGCATGGGCTCCCTTCTGCCTTCATAGAATTGAATTTTTAAGACTAAATATTAGTCTCACAATTTTAATTATGTGGTTTAAACCTAAAATTTACAATAAAACACAATTCCTAACATTTTTTGTAAACTTCATTATGTTCAAGTCCTTCACACCCCGATACATGGTGCCCTGAGAACCCTAAGCACCCTGTCCCCCTTCTGCAGCATTCTATCTCTCTTCTGCAGCACCCTGTCCCTCTTCTGCAGCACTCTATCCCTCTTCTGCAGCACCCTGTCCCTCTTCTGCAGCACTCTATTCCTCTTCTGCAGCACTCTATCCCTCTTCTGCAGCACTCTACCCCTCTTCTGCAGAACCCTGTCCCTCTTCTGCAGCACTCTATCCCTCTTCTGCAGCACCCTGTCCCTCTTCTGCAGCACTCTATCCCTCTTCTGTAGCACTCTATCCCTCTTCTGCAGCACTCTATCCCTCTTCTGCAGCACTCTACCCCTCTTCTGCAGAACCCTGTCCCTCTTCTGCAGCACCCTGTCCCTCTTCTGCAGCAATCTGTCCCTCCTCAGCAGCACCCTGTCCCTCTTCTGCAGCACTTTATCCCTCTTCTGCAGCACCCTGTCCCTCTTCTGCAGCACCCTATCCCTCTTCTGCAGCACCCTGTCCCTCTTCTGCAGCACCCTGTCCCTCTTCTGCAGCACTCAATCCCTCTTCTGCAGCACCCTGTCCCTCTTCTGCAGCACTCTGTCCCTCTTCTCAGCACCATCCCTCTTCTGCAGCACCCTGTCCCTCTTCTACAGCACTCTGTCCTTTTTAAATAAAGACTGGCTTAAACCCTACTTGATGGGAGATTGCACCCCTTGAAAGCAGAGTGCATCCCTTGATCCTTTGCAAGTTACAAACCTTTATAGAGACACATCCCTTGATACAGATTACATACCTTGATTGCAGGTAATATACCTTTATAGGTTGTATCCCTTGATACAGATTGCATACCTTGATTGCAGGTAATAAACCATTATAGATTGAATCCCTTGATACAGATTGCATACCTTTATTGCAGGTAAAATACTTTTATAGATAATATCCCTTGATACAGATTGCATACCTTGATTGCAGGTAATATACCTTTATAGATTGTATCCCTTGATACAGATTACATACCTTGATTGCAGGTAATATACCTTTATAGATAATATCCCTTGATAGCAGGTTACATCCCCTGATTGCAGGTAATATACCTTTAAAGATTATATCCCTTGATTGCAGGTAATACACCTTTATAGATTATGTCCCTTGATAGCTGGTAATATACCTTTATAGATTATATCCCTTGATAGCAGGTTATATATCTTTATAGATTATATCCCTTGATAGCAGGTAAAACACCTTTATAGATTATATCCATTGATAGCAGGTAATATACCTTTATAGATTATATCCCTTGATAGCTGGTAATATACCTTTATAGATTATATCCCTTGATAGCAGGTTACATCCCCTGATTGCAGGTAATATACCTTTAAAGATTATATCCCTTGATTGCAGGTAATACACCTTTATAGATTATATCCCTTGATAGCTGGTAATACACCTTTATAGATTATATCCCTTGATAGCAGGTTACATTACCCTGATTGCAGGTAATACACCTTTATAGATTATGTCCCTTGATAGCTGGTAATATACCTTTATAGATTATGTCCCTTGATAGCAGGTTATATACCTTTATAGATTATATCCCTTGATAGCAGGTAATACACCTTTATAGATTATATCCCTTGATAGCTGGTAATATACCTTTATAGATTATATCCCTTGATAGCAGGTAATATACCTTTATAGATTATATCCCTTGATTGCAGGTTATATACCTTTATAGATTATATCCCTTGATAGCTGGTAATATACCTTTATAGATTATATCCCTTGATTGCAGGTTATATACCTTTATAGATTATATCCCTTGATAGCAGGTAATATACCTTTATAGATTATATCCCTTGATAGCTGGTAATATACCTTTATAGATTATGTCCCTTGATAGCAGGTTATATACCTTTATAGATTATATCCCTTGATAGCAGGTTATATACCTTTATAGATTATATCCCTTGATAGCAGGTTATATATCTTTATAGATTATATTCCTTGATAGCAGGTAATATACCTTTATAGATTATATCCCTTGATTGCAGGTAATACACCTTTATAGATTATATCCCTTGATAGCTGGTAACACACCTTTTTAGATTATATCCCTTGATTGCAGGTAATATACCTTTATAGATTCTATCCCTTGATAGCTGGTAACACACCTTTATAGATTATATCCCTTGATTGCAGGTAATATACCTTTATAGATTATATCCCTTGATAGCTGGTAATACACCTTTATAGATTATATCCCTTGATAGCTGGTAACACACCTTTATAGATTCTATCCCTTGATAGCTGGTAACACACCTTTATAGATTATATCCCTTGATTGCAGGTATTATACCTTTTTAGATTATATCCCTTGATAGCTGGTAATACACCTTTATAGATTATATCCCTTGATAGCTGGTAACACACCTTTATAGATTATATCCCTTGATAGCTGGTAACACACCTTTATAGATTATATCCCTTGATTGCAGGTAATATACCTTTATAGATTCTATCCCTTGATAGCTGGTAACACACCTTTATAGATTATATCCCTTGATAGCTGGTAATATACCTTTATAGATTATATCCCTTGATAGCTGGTAACACACCTTTTTAGATTATATCCCTTGATTGCAGGTAATATACCTTTATAGATTCTATCCATTGATAGCTGGTAACACACCTTTATAGATTATATCCCTTGATTGCAGGTAATATACCTTTATAGATTATATCCCTTGATAGCTGGTAATACACCTTTATAGATTATATCCCTTGATTGCAGGTATTATACCTTTATAGATTATATCCCTTGATAGCTGGTAATACACCTTTATAGATTATATCCCTTGATAGCTGGTAACACAACTTTATAGATTATATCCCTTGATAGCTGGTAACACACCTTTATAGATTATATCCCTTGATTGCAGGTAATACACCTTTATAGATTATATCCCTTGATTGCAGGTAATATACCTTTATAGATTATATCCCTTGATAGCTGGTAACACACCTTTATAGATTATATCCCTTGATTGCAGGTAATATACCTTTATAGATTATATCCCTTGATAGCTGGTAATACACCTTTATAGATTATATCCCTTGATAGCTGGTAATACACCTTTATAGATTCTATCCCTTGATAGCTGGTAACACACCTTTATAGATTATATCCCTTGATTGCAGGTATTATACCTTTTTAGATTATATCCCTTGATAGCTGGTAATACACCTTTATAGATTATATCCCTTGATAGCTGGTAACACACCTTTATAGATTATATCCCTTGATAGCTGGTAACACACCTTTTTAGATTATATCCCTTGATTGCAGGTAATATACCTTTATAGATTCTATCCCTTGATAGCTGGTAACACACCTTTATAGATTATATCCCTTGATAGCTGGTAATATACCTTTATAGATTATATCCCTTGATAGCTGGTAACACACCTTTATAGATTATATCCCTTGATTGCAGGTAATATACCTTTATAGATTCTATCCATTGATAGCTGGTAACACACCTTTATAGATTATATCCCTTGATTGCAGGTAATATACCTTTATAGATTATATCCCTTGATAGCTGGTAATACACCTTTATAGATTATATCCCTTGATTGCAGGTATTATACCTTTATAGATTATATCCCTTGATAGCTGGTAATACACCTTTATAGATTATATCCCTTGATAGCTGGTAACACACCTTTATAGATTATATCCCTTGATAGCTGGTAACACACCTTTATAGATTATATCCCTTGATTGCAGGTAATACACCTTTATAGATTATATCCCTTGATTGCAGGTAATACACCTTTATAGATTATATCCCTTGATTGCAGGTAATACACCTTTATAGATTGTATCCCTTGATAGCAGGTAATACACCTTTATAGATTGTATCCCTTGATAGCAGGTAATACACCTTTATAGATTATATTCCTTGATAGCAGGTAATACACCTTCATAGATTATATCCCTTGATAGCAGGTAATACACCTTTATAGATTGTATCCCTTGATAGCAGGTAATACACCTTTATAGATTATATCCCTTGATAGCTGGTAACACACCTTTATAGATTATATCCCTTGATTGCAGGTAATACACCTTTATAGATTATATCCCTTGATTGCAGGTAATATACCTTTATAGATTATATCCCTTGATTGCAGGTAATACACCTTTATAGATTGTATCCATTGATAGCAGGTAATATACCTTTATAGATTGTATCCCTTGATAGCAGGTAATACATCTTCATAGATTATATATATTGAAAGCAGGTAATACACCTTTATAGATTGTATCCCTTGATAGCAGGTAATACACCTTTATAGATTATATCCATTGATAGCAGGTAATATACCTTTATAGATTCTATCCATTGATAGCTGGTAACACACCTTTATAGATTATATCCCTTGATTGCAGGTAATATACCTTTATAGATTATATCCCTTGATAGCTGGTAATACACCTTTATAGATTATATCCCTTGATTGCAGGTATTATACCTTTATAGATTATATCCCTTGATAGCTGGTAATACACCTTTATAGATTATATCCCTTGATAGCTGGTAACACAACTTTATAGATTATATCCCTTGATAGCTGGTAACACACCTTTATAGATTATATCCCTTGATTGCAGGTAATACACCTTTATAGATTATATCCCTTGATAGCAGGTAATACACCTTTATAGATTATATCCCTTGATTGCAGGTAATACACCTTTATAGATTGTATCCCTTGATAGCAGGTAATACACCTTTATAGATTGTATCCCTTGATAGCAGGTAATACACCTTTATAGATTATATTCCTTGATAGCAGGTAATACACCTTCATAGATTATATCCCTTGATAGCAGGTAATACACCTTTATAGATTGTATCCCTTGATAGCAGGTAATATACCTTTATAGATTATATCCCTTGATAGCTGGTAACACACCTTTATAGATTATATCCCTTGATTGCAGGTAATACACCTTTATAGATTATATCCCTTGATTGCAGGTAATACACCTTTATAGATTATATCCCTTGATTGCAGGTAATACACCTTTATAGATTGTATCCATTGATAGCAGGTAATATACCTTTATAGATTGTATCCCTTGATAGCAGGTAATACATCTTCATAGATTATATATATTGAAAGCAGGTAATACACCTTTATAGATTGTATCCCTTGATAGCAGGTAATACACCTTTATAGATTATATCCATTGATAGCAGGTAATATACCTTTATAGATTATGTCCCTTGATAGCTGGTAATATACCTTTATAGATTATGTCCCTTGATAGCAGGTAATATACCTTTATAGATTATGTCCCTTGATAGCTGGTAATATACCTTTATAGATTATGTCCCTTGATAGCAGGTAATACACCTTTATAGATTATGTCCCTTGATTGCAGGTAATATACCTTTATAGATTATATCCCTTGATAGCTGGTAACACACCTTTATAGATTATATCCCTTGACTGCAAGTTATATACCTTTATAGATTGTATCTCTTGATAGCAGATTACAGCCCTTGATAGCAGGTTACATCCCTTGATTGCAGGTTATATACCATTATAGATTATATCCCTTGGTAGCAGGTTACATCCCTTGATTGCAGGTAATATACCTTCATAGACTTTATCCCTTGGTAGCAGGTTACATCCCTTGATTGCAGGTAATATACCTTTATAGACTTTATCCCTTGGTAGCAGGTTACATCCCTTGATTGCAGGTAATATACCTTTATAGACTTTATCCCTTGGTAGCAGGTTACATCCCTTGATTGCAGGTAATATACCTTCATAGACTTTATCCCTTGGTAGCAGGTTACATCCCTTGATTGCAGGTAATATACCTTTATAGACTTTATCCCTTGGTAGCAGGTTACATCCCTTGATTGCAGGTAATATACCGTTATAGATTATTTGCCTTGATGGATCTCTTTTTTGTATCTGATGATGGCAGAATTTATCACTTGATCGCATGTTATATCCCTTTATGGATTATATTCCTTGATAGCAATTTATATATATTTTTATGTCTTTGACTCATGATGGCAGATTATATCCCTTGATGGCAGGTAATATACCTTTATAGATTCTATCCCTTGATAGCTGGTAACACACCTTTATAGATTATATCCCTTGATAGCTGGTAATATACCTTTATAGATTATATCCCTTGATAGCTGGTAACACACCTTTTTAGATTATATCCCTTGATTGCAGGTAATATACCTTTATAGATTCTATCCATTGATAGCTGGTAACACACCTTTATAGATTATATCCCTTGATTGCAGGTAATATACCTTTATAGATTATATCCCTTGATAGCTGGTAATACACCTTTATAGATTATATCCCTTGATTGCAGGTATTATACCTTTATAGATTATATCCCTTGATAGCTGGTAATACACCTTTATAGATTATATCCCTTGATAGCTGGTAACACAACTTTATAGATTATATCCCTTGATAGCTGGTAACACACCTTTATAGATTATATCCCTTGATTGCAGGTAATACACCTTTATAGATTATATCCCTTGATTGCAGGTAATACACCTTTATAGATTATATCCCTTGATAGCTGGTAATACACCTTTATAGATTATATCCCTTGATAGCAGGTAATACACCTTTATAGATTGTATCCCTTGATAGCAGGTAATACACCTTTATAGATTGTATCCCTTGATAGCAGGTAATACACCTTTATAGATTATATCCCTTGATAGCAGGTAATACACCTTTATAGATTGTATCCCTTGATAGCAGGTAATACACCTTTATAGATTATATTCCTTGATAGCTGGTAACACACCTTTATAGATTATATCCCTTGATTGCAGGTAATACACCTTTATAGATTATATCCCTTGATTGCAGGTAATACACCTTTATAGATTATATCCCTTGATTGCAGGTAATACACCTTTATAGATTGTATCCCTTGATAGCAGGTAATACACCTTTATAGATTGTATCCCTTGATAGCAGGTAATACATCTTCATAGATTATATATATTGAAAGCAGGTAATACACCTTTATAGATTGTATCCCTTGATAGCAGGTAATACACCTTTATAGATTATATCCATTGATAGCAGGTAATATACCTTTATAGATTATGTCCCTTGATAGCTGGTAATATACCTTTATAGATTATATCCCTTGATAGCAGGTAATATACCTTTATAGATTATGTCCCTTGATAGCTGGTAATATACCTTTATAGATTATGTCCCTTGATAGCAGGTAATACACCTTTATAGATTATATCCCTTGATAGCTGGTAATATACCTTTATAGATTATATCCCTTGATAGCTGGTAACACACCTTTATAGATTATATCCCTTGACTGCAAGTTATATACCTTTATAGATTGTATCTCTTGATAGCAGATTACAGCCCTTGATAGCAGGTTACATCCCTTGATTGCAGGTTATATACCATTATAGATTATATCCCTTGGTAGCAGGTTACATCCCTTGATTGCAGGTAATATACCTTCATAGACTTTATCCCTTGGTAGCAGGTTACATCCCTTGATTGCAGGTAATATACCTTTATAGACTTTATCCCTTGGTAGCAGGTTACATCCCTTGATTGCAGGTAATATACCTTTATAGACTTTATCCCTTGGTAGCAGGTTACATCCCTTGATTGCAGGTAATATACCTTCATAGACTTTATCCCTTGGTAGCAGGTTACATCCCTTGATTGCAGGTAATATACCTTTATAGACTTTATCCCTTGGTAGCAGGTTACATCCCTTGATTGCAGGTAATATACCGTTATAGATTATTTGCCTTGATGGATCTCTTTTTTGTATCTGATGATGGCAGAATTTATCACTTGATCGCATGTTATATCCCTTTATGGATTATATTCCTTGATAGCAATTTATATATATTTTTATGTCTTTGACTCATGATGGCAGATTATATCCCTTGATGGCAAATTATGTCCCTTGGTCGCAGGTTATATCCATTGATGGATACAGCCTTTGATGACAGATTAAAAGCATAACCAAAAAAAATATTCACTACAAAATGTTCTGAATGTCACAGTAGTACCTTGCACAAATCAGAAAGTTGGAATATGAGTTATCCTGTTCCAAGGTTCGATCCCTGGACTAGCAGCATCCTTATAAATGTATTCTGAACTTGTAACATAAATTACATTGAATACTTTAACTCTATTTCCATAAAGCATAATTTTTATTTAACAAAACCATACCACTCCAACTGGGTATACAAGAGCAGCTAGGTAGACATCCAGGAAGGACTGCAGTTTGGATTTCTGACCACCATCAGAGGGCTTCGCATGAGAACCCTTCAAGTCATTCATGATACTTAGCCCAAAGTACACTGTCTGCATGAGCTGAAATATATTCAGAGACCTGGTGGTTACAGATTTGTACATGTATCACATTGTATAAGGGAAAAGGAAAGATTGTATGAGGGGCAGAACTGCTCGTATGAGGGGCAGAACAGCTTGTATGTGGGCGGGACAGCTTGTATGTAGGCGGGACAGCTTGTATGAGGGGTTGAACAGCTTGGATGAGGGAGGGGACAGCCTGTATTTGGGCAGGGACATATTGCATGAGGGAAAGGACAGCTTTTGTATGGAACTTTTGCATAATAAATTGAGAAATTTAGTAAGAGGGGAGGGGACAGCAAACAGACAACAGCAATACAAATCCCCCACACCTGTGCGATTCATATTCACATATTTTAAATCACATTTAATGCTATATCAAGATACTCATGTCACATGTCATATATTCTACATTTAAGAATGATCTAAGCGTTACAAACTATATGTAACGTGAGACATCAAAGACGCAAAAGATCCCTTCGGAGAAAAACATGCTTGACCCTGAAGGGTACACTGGTATTTATATACAGTAAACTCTCAATCAACACAAAGCCCATGTTTTGATAATTGGCATATTACCAACCAAGTAAACATACGTACTATGAACATACTTCTGTTTATAATGGAATGTTATACTATGAAGGCATGCGCCGCCAGTGGATCGTTACACTAACATGTTTTGGTAAGTGTATTAAGCCTAATCTTCTAATGCGCCAGTAATTTGTAACCTTGCCCCCCCCCCCCCCCCCCCCCCAGGTCCTAGGAATAGCGGGAACTTTGACTTTCGGCCTAGCCAACCCCAGCAAAAATCCCCGCCCTGAAGGGATGAACAGACAGTAAAATCCCCGCCAAATTCCCCCGCACCCCAGGGACCATAGGTAAGGCCCATTTCCCGCTATATTTAAAGCAAAGACAAAACCACAGCATTTACCCGGCACTGCGGGGCCACCTGAAAGGTAAAAACACAGCCCATTTCCTCAGCTATCCCCGGTATACCCCCGGACCTGGGGGGGCAGTGGTTAAACAAATCGTCAAAAGACTCGTTGACGGCCATTTAGGTGGACTACAATTGACTGGTGCATTATACACTTACCACATTTAGGAATGTGAGAAACTTAAACTTCCCACCAAAGCCTCTGTAAGTGAACAAATACACATAATGTTCATCACCCTGGCCTATATATCTAAGACTGTAATACAACGAGTAAATATAGGTGATAAATGCAACAATGTGTACAATCACTCTCACGTTGTCAACCATGTTGGTGTGAAACTTCCGGGTACGAAGCCAAACAATCCGTACCCTAGTCATTCGAACCCAGCAAAACGTTTTGGTAACATTTAAATCGATCCAAGAAGTTTAACATACTCACTTTAGTCTATCCACGCTTTTTAAAGGTCCGTGGTCTATGTCATACATAACCTTATAATGCTTTATACTACTTGGAAGTGATTTTTTTCTCTCAGTAGTATAACTTAAGATAGAGAAAAATCACTTCCAAGTTTTCATTCAATGGTCTATTTGTTCTTACCAGGTTTATAAACGTCAGATATTTGAACCTCCATCCATAGCCATGATATCCCACTTCGATATCACGCACATCGATGACTAAAGAATACAAATAAACTAAAAATAAAACAATGTGCACAACGAATGTTTTGACCTGCACGCCCATTGTTCTAAAATTGAGTTGTTTCCCTTAGTTTCATGGCCGTTATTGATATAGTTTTTCTATTCGCCGTTCTTTCCGTACCACTGAAACTCAAGATTTATGTATGAAAAAAAATGAATGACGTATGTACACGAGGCAAAGTCAACGCATTTTTATAACATTAGTTATCGATATTAGGCATCTGATTGTTAAATTCGGGAATCCGGATGCATTGTTATTTAAATTGATATTAAAATTTACAAATAAAACATACACACACGATAATTTGGTTCAATTGAGTACAATCAAAGACAAAGCATGCATCGCTATTGAAACTTATAAATGTCTGTTCGGTATCTAACTAGAATGTGTTCAAAATCTTGTAGCGTTTAAGATATAATGTACTACAATGTAAGACAATTAGGCAATAAGATTAAGATCAATTAACAGAGGTTGTATACAAATACACGTTGTTGTTTTTTGTTGTTGTTGTTTTTATGGGGGGGGGGGGTCACTTATAGAAAGCTTAAACCAGGCCTTTAACGGGAACGGGGTTTGTTTTCAGTAGGATGGCCCTTTTACACTGAAACAATATGTGGTATTCAAATACCAAAACAGATTTTGAATGTGAATATTAATTAAGTTCAATGACTTTGTGACTGCATATCAAAAATGCAGCATACGATGGTGTAGCTCAGTTCTTTTAAACTATTTATTCTACAACATTCTGTGTTAGTATTTTTCAGCTTTGTTTTCGAGTTCTTCCTTTTCTGTAGGTATCAATATTAAATGACAATTAAGGGCTAATGTCTATGTTTGATTGTTTCAAATTTATATATCATATACCCCTTTCGAACACACATACAAGTTGTGGGGTTTTTGGTAAGTTTTTATTAAGGTGTTACGAGTTGGTATTTTCAATTAACATTCTTTCACAGTGGTAGGTGCTGATATTTTCAGGACAGTTGCCGGGCAGAGATTTGGATGGATACCTGTCACTGAGGTCAGGATTGACCCACTCATATAGGAGCTACCATGTCTTCGTACGCTACTGTTTCTGATACTGTCAGCAACATCTAGTAGTATTTAAATTACATGATGGATTAAGTACCTCCTCTCAGCAATACTCTCCAAAGATTTTTTTCAAGCAAGCACAAGTAAATAAAAAAATGTAACATTTTCTTACCAACTACACGTCACTGTACCACGTTGTAGTTCCCATGTACAGGTCACTCAGAACAAAGTTGTCAGATTTATTTATGGCTATGATTGTAGAACTTCCCTGAAAGTCTCGGCTTTCAGTGATATTGGATGGCTTAATATAGAAAATAGGATAAAGCAACTACGACTAAACCATGTACATAAAATCTTTAATAGCAAATGCCCATCATACTTACATGAACATTTTACTTTAGTCTCATCCACACATTCTTACAACAGTAGATATAGTGCTGGAAATTTTAAAGTGCCACAGGCTGACAGTTCTATATTAAATACTTTCTTTTACCAAGCAATCCAGGACTGGAACAGTCTTCCAATAAAGTTAAAAGAATTGAAAAATAAGAATACTTTTAAAAAAGAAGTGAAATCACATCTCATTGCTGGTATGAAATGTGCAGAAATGGAAGATTTCCTATTGTATTAATTGTTATTCATTTAATCTTGCATATCAGTCCAAAGATTTTTGTCATATTATGCTAAAGTGTCATATGGTTTTAACAGTCGGTTGCATTATAACTGTAAAAGTTCGATATCAAACATTTAATCATTCTTTAACTGGTCAAGAGTACATGCATGTTATTTTTGTATAAGAAAACCTAATTTAAACAGCTTACAATTGAGATCTTGGCAAATAATTATATTTGTCATAAGGACCCCATTGGAAATAAGTTGAATAACTTTAATGGGTTATCCTGTGTTATATATTTGTCACATTGAATTAAATCTTTATTAACGCACTTATGTATCCAAAGCTTTCTAATGATGTTGTGCTTTAGTATATATATCATCACTAATACTTCGTTAATCAGTCTGTGTTATAACTTTATGAGATATTTGGTTTGTTATTATGACATATATATGCACGAATAAATCTATCTATCTATCTATCCATCCATCCATCCATCCATCCATCCATCCATCCATCCATCCATCCATCCATCCATCCATCCATCCATCCATCCATCCATCCATCCATCCATCCATCCATCCATCCATCTATCTATCTATCTATCTATCTATCTATCTACCTACCTACCTATCTCTATCTATCTACCTACCTACCTACCTACCTACCTACCTACCTACCTACCTACCTACCTACCTACCCTACCCTAGTTTTAATTAACATAAAACGGACAGTGTTTGTCAGCGTTGCTTTAATTCAGTGCAAGCAATAATGAATATATATATATATATATATCATATAATGAGTCCTTTAACAAGAAATTATATATATACGGTATACTGATAAATGTCGAGCGAGTGTAGCGATCGAGAAAAAACTTCGGAATGGAATCGAAAGTTTGTGCATTAGATGCTTGGTGTCGAAGTATTGGAGCATGCTCATCTTCGTACGGCCCAATCAATATACTAATATCCATCAATGTGCGGGTCTGGGTGCTTTCCTCCGAGACATTAGTTGCACGTATTCTTCCAAATTGTTGCCATATTGACGACTAAGTTGTAAACATAAGTCTGGTTATATTGTTTGCTTGTTTTCTTAAAGAATCCGAATACAGGTGGCTCTATTAATGAAATCCCGCTTAACCTAACGTCGGCACCCGGAAAACACCAAAAGCGGCCCGGAATCCGGCGTACCAAAAGGTTGGATGACACTCTCTATTGTAGTGTTATCCGATGATCGATTATAATCGAAATCCTGAAAAAGTTATGGCGATTATATTAGGTATAAAAATATGGATCCAGAGGGCAAATCCGTGAACGTCTTTTGTACGTGTATAAAAATATTCGATTATTAATCGATCATCAATAAGTTTTTCAATCCCCAATTATCGATAGTGAACTATATTTGATTACCAATACCCAAATATTGTACACCTGGTATACCGTATATTTTTAAGTTATATTTATTACACCTAAAACAACAATTGTAAGCTACGTGTACTGAAATTGACGCAATGACAATTAATAATAACAAGCCTTAATAATTTAAAACAAATCAACTAATTTGTTCTTTCACCATCACTTTGTTTTGCTCCAGGGCTTTTAAATGGGGGTCCAACTTCCGTGTGCGAATGTGATACACGTCACTTGTCGAATTTTCTAGTATAACAAGTATTATTGAAAATCAACGCAACAGTGTATTTCAGTTATTTTTGTAATTTAAGTGTTAATGAAACAAAAAGAATCCACAAAGCTGAGTTAAAAAAATATGGTGATTTAAATAAAGGACAACTTAAATACTATTATTAAAACGACGTCATTTCTTCGTAGCTTTCATTAACAACAGGATTGTAACAACACGCTGAAGAAAATGTCAGTGTTAACAGGGCTTATGGAGCCCAGATTGCTCGTGGTAATGGCGATTTTCGTGGCCATGGTAACGGGCCAAATGTTCGATAAAAATCCGACCATCTATGACCACATGAAAAGTGGAGCTAACACGGTCAAATCGAACCTGATCGAATCGGAACTGCAAATAGAAAAATTGGTAAGTTTTTACAATTGCTTCGTTGAGTTATTTTTCATTTCCGTTTTTTTTTTCGTTTGTTGGTACTCTCGTCATTTTCGATAAATCGTTCCTGCCATCCACCAACATCATCCATGTATCCACCTATCCATTTACATCATTCATGTTTCTACCTATCCATCTACATCATCCATGTATCCACCTATCCATTCACATCATCCATGTATCCACCTATCCATCTACATCATCCATGTATCCACCTATCCATCTACATCATCCATGTATCCATGTATCCACCTATCCATTTACATCATCCATGTATCCACCTATCCATTTACATCATCCATGTTTCCACCTATCCATCAACATCATCCACGTACCCACCTTTCCATCTACATCATCCATGTTTCCACCTATCCATTTACATCATCCGTGTATCTACCATTCCATCTACACCATCCATGTATCCTTGTATCCACCTATCCATTTACATCATTCATGTATCCACCTTTCCATCTACATCATCCATGTATCCACCTATCCATCTACATCATCCATGTATCCACCTATCCATCTACATCATCCATGTATCCACCTATCCATCAAGATCATCCATGTATCCACCTATCCATTTACATCATCCATGTATCCATGTATCCACCTATCCATTTACATCATCCATGAATCCATGTATCCACCTATCCATCTACATCATCCATGTATCCACCTATCCATTTACATCATCCATGTATCCATGTATCCACCTATCCATTTACATCATCCATGAATCCATGTATCCACCTATCCATTTACATCATCCATGTATCCACCTATCCATCTACATCATCCATGTATCCACCTTTCCATCAAGATCATCCTCGTATCCACCTATCCATTTACATCATCTTTGTATCCACCTTTCCATCTGCATCATCCATGTATCCACCTTTCCATCTGCATCATCCATGTATCCTCCTTTCCATCTACATCATTCACGTATCCACCTATCCATCTACATCATCCATGTATCCACCTTTCCATCTGCATCATATGTGTATCCACCTTTTCATCTACATCATCCATGTATCCACCTATCTATCTGCATCATCCATGTATCCACCTTTCCATCTGCATCATCCATGTATCCACCTTTCCATCTACATTATCCTTGTATCCACCTATCCATCTACATCATCCACGTATGCAATTATCCATTTACATCATCCATGTATCCACATATCCATCTATATTATCCACGTATCCACCTATCCATCTACATCATCCACGTACCCACCTTTCCATCTACATCATCCACGTATCCAATTATCCATTTACATCATCCATGTATCCACATATCCATATACATCATTCATGTATCCACCTATCCATTTACATCATCCACGTATCCACCTATCCATCTACATCATCCACGTATCCACCTATCCATCAACATCATCGACGTATCCAATTATCCATCTACATCATCCATGTATCCACCTATCCATGTACATCATCCACGTATCCACCTATCCATCTACATCATCCATGTATCCACCTATCCATCTACATCATCCACGTTTCCAATTAACCATCTACATCATCCACGTATCCAATTATCCGTCTACATCTTCCATGTATCCACATATCCATTTACATCATCCACGTATCCACCTATCCATGTACATCATCCATGTATCCACCTATCCATCTACATCATCCATGTATCCACCTGTCCATGTACATCAACCATGTATCCACCTATCCATCTACATCATCCATGTATCCACCTGTCCATGTACATCAACCATGTATCCACCTATCCATGTACATCATCCACGTATCCACCTATCCATGTACATCAACCATGTATCCACCTATCCATGTACATCATTCATGTATCCACCTGTCCATGTACATCATCCACGTATCCACCTATCCATGTACATCAACCATGTATCCACCTATCCATGTACATCATCCACGTATCCACCTATCCATGTACATCATCCATGTTTCCACCTATCCATGTACATCAACCATGTATCCACCTATCCATGTACATCAACCATGTATCCACCTATCCATGTACATCAACCATGTATCCACCTATCCATGTACATCATCCATGTATCGACCTATCCATCTACATCATCCATGTATCGACCTATCCATCTACATCATCCATGTATCCACCTATCCATGTACATCATCCATGTATCGACCTATCCATCTACATCATCCATGTTTCCACCTGTCCATATACATCATCCATGTATCCACCTATCCATCTACATCATCCATGTATCCACCTATCCATGTACATCAACCATGTATCCACCTATCCATGTACATCATCCATGTATCCACCTATCCATCTACATCATCCATGTTTCCACCTGTCCATGTACATCCATTGATTCTACGCTCCCTCTGTCAATCCCTCCATTAATCCATCCTAGTTCGTTCTTTCATTCAATCGTTAGTATAAAATGTTTTCATGTATTCATTCTTTTGATCGTTTGTCCATGCACGTCTTTCTTTTTGTTAAAGTTATTTCTTCAGCGGAAACGGGTTACATATACAATATAGATAGCAGTATCGGTCAGGGTCCATTCTTCAAATGTAGGCATACTCTAGTAGGTTTATAATTTAAAAAAAATAACTGTTCACCCCCTTGACCGATACTGCTATCTTGAATCGTTTACATTACGTCCTGTAAGAAAAATCAAATATATTTTTTTTAATGAAATAGGGTTATTTTCAAAATAAGTACCCTATTAAAATAATAATAATACTTTTCTGCTTCTAGTTTATGCCAGACGAGTGTGTCCTGAACGACGAGGATTTTTATGGCGATCGTCAGGTTGAAATAGAGATGGAGAGGCAGCGACTGCGGCTCATCCAGGCGGAAGAAGGCGACACTGTCACGCTTCATTACACTGTACGTAAATTTTACACTATGTACGCTATCCCGGAGGAACGTAGTTAGGTACTTCGTCGAAAATTTGAAATTATTGTCATTTTTTTTTGTTATTTTGCTATAGAGTTCAATGAAATAAACTAAAGCCAGTATTTATGTGGAATTCAAATGTCATTTGTCCTTTTGTGACGTTGATACATATCTAAGATTATTGAAGTAACGAATAAGATCATTTAATAAAACGGGCCCGTTACATTGTGTCTGTGCACGGTGCACAAGTATGTAACAAGTCTGATTTACTCACTGAGGCCGACGCCCTTAGACAGGCCAGTGGCATCGTAAAATAATCGTACACTCACCCAGCTATATTGGATATACGTTTAGTGTTCACTTAAAGCAATGATTTAGTCTGCTATCTTCAAATACAGCATTGTACATGTATCACCGAAACGCCAATACAAAACTTAAAATTCATTAATTTTCTAAGCATTTAATTCCAGAACGAGTGATTCAGGACCAACGCTGGGTCAAGGGGCTTATTTTACCCCTTTTAAAATGGGTTTAAAAGGCATATTCCAGGGTACTTGCTATGTTTAATAAATAATAATAAATACAAATGTCAGCGAAAACAAACATAACAAGTGTACACTGGTCTGAAATTCTGCTCTCGGGACTAATCCTGATTGATTATCTAATTCATTTTCCATATTTTGATAACTGACTAAACACACTGACACATCTTCCTATTGGGGGACTGTCCCGAGTCCCAAGACTGCCGTATTCTGTGGCGTGGGGACTGTCTCGAGTCCCAAAACTGCCGTATTCTGTGGCGTGGGGACTGTCTCGAGTCTCAAAGCTGCCGTATTCTGTGGCGTGGGGACTGTCTCGAGTCCCAAAACTGCCGTATTCTGTGGCGTGGGGACTATTCAGAGTTCCCAAACTGCCGTATTCTGTGGTGTGGGGACTGTTCCGTGTCTCAAAACTGCCGTATTCTGTGGCGTGGGGACTGTTCAGAGTTCCCACACTGCCGTATTCTGTGGCGTAGGGACTGTTCCGAGTCCCAAGACTGCCGTATTCTGTGGCGTAGGGACTGTTCCGAGTCCCAAGACTGCCGTATTCTGTGGCGTGGGGACTGTTCCGAGTCCCAAGACTGCCGTATTCTGTGGCGTGGGGACTGTCTCGAGTCCCAAGACTGCCGTATTCTGTGGCGTGGGGACTGTCTCGAGTCCCAAGACTGCCGTATTCTGTGGCGTGGGGACTGTCTCGAGTCCCAAGACTGCCGTATTCTGTGGCGTGGGGACTGTCTCGAGTCCCAAGACTGCCGTATTCTGTGGCGTGGGGACTGTCTCGAGTCCCAAGACTGCCGTATTCTGTGGCGTAGGGACTGTCCCGAGTCCCAAGACTGCCGTATTCTGTGGCGTAGGGACTGTCCCGAGTCCCAAGACTGCCGTATTCTGTGTCGTAGGGACTGTCCCGAGTCCCAAGACTGCCGTATTCTGTGGCGTTGACCAAAGCTTGCATTTCTTTATAAGGCAAGTCGAGCCCAGCAACATCATAAACTTCATGTATGTTTGTGTCGGTTTAGTTCGTATTTCTTTCCTTACAATATGTCATGCTGTGTGTTTGCAGCTGTCCCTGGATGACGGCACGGTCCTGGACAAGTCTATACACGAGCCTGATGACATTCACGCCGAGGAGATCATCATACCAGCCATCTTTTCCCTGGGCTACCAACAAGTAATTACGGGCTGGGAAATAGGCGTCACCGGCATGTGTGTTGGGTAAGGAATCTTGATATTATCTTAAACACTTTTGAGTGAGCGCAGTTTGGACATGCGCCTTTCGTGGTTTTGGGTAAGGGGGGCCCTCACACAAGAATATTTAGGTTAATTTAAGCTTAAAATGGTGCATTCTATGCATATTTATTGTCACCACATTGACAGTATAGTCACTTTAACAAATTAAGTTATGTAGCAAGCCTCTTCTGACCCGCAAGAGGACAATACTTTCAAGGAATATGTCAATTTGATGCACCTATGCAATTTGCCGTACTACATATATGTACATTTTCTGTACCACCAGTACACGTTTTAAATGAAACATATTAGGGGTACTTCCAGTATTTGACGTTAGTGGGAGGGAATTTCACTGGCGTAGTTTGACCACACCACACCCCCACCCACAAAAAAATAAAATAATGACAATAATTAACGCTTTAGTTAAGGGGGGGGGGGGGGGAGGGGCGCACACGCAGACCATGTATAAAGATATCAGTCGTTCTAATACATTGCTATATTTCAGAGAGGTCCGCAAAATCACCATTCCGCCACAATTGGCATACGGACCCAATGGATATAAACAGAAAAACATACCGGGTAAGTTTGTTAAATTCATTCCGTGATGTTACTGTAACGTATGAACTGTCTCGGTTATTTGTAATATAATGATCGTCTTAATGCAAGTTCTATTAATCTATCAAACCACACAATTGCTATTGCTATGGAAAATAATGTTAACGCTTTGCCAGGTTTTCTGTTAACAGTTAAGTGTTTGAATGGAGTTATCCACGTACTGGTTATACCTTTCAGCTGATGCAACTTTAGAAATCGAGACGAAACTGGTCAGTTTGAAGAAAAAAGACATGGTCGACCACTACATGGATTTCCTACGTAATCTTCACGTGTACACGTTCTTTATTCTCGGACTCACGTTTCTCATGGGCGGTTTCTACAAAGGTCAAATAGCAGAAAAGAGGCGCTTGTATCGCGAGATAGCAGAGCGGAAACGTCAACGTGAGATAGAAAACGAGATTGAGGATGATGAAGATGATGAGTGTGATGATGAAGTGGCTGATAATAGTGAGGAGAATGTATCTCAAGAGACTGGTGACATACCACAAGGAAATGACTGGAACACTTCCCATTGAATGATGGAATACGTGCAAGTGCGATTCCAGTATTTATTTCCGCTATGCTGTAGGTGATCTTAAGTATTTAATTTATACGAATGTTTGTTAATAAAATAAATAAACCTACTATAAAACAGATTTATTTTTACGAACAGAAAAAAGAGAAAATGTACTTATTTAAAACTGTATGTAATGTTTGGTTTTCAAACCATGTCAAATGTATTTCATGCGTCATGCCAGTATGAAGAGATCTTGGTCGCAACATTTAATCTAAAAGAGCGAGCTAAACGAACCAAGTGACCCGTGGTACCAAACACAGGGGTCCTCCTTAGAAACTCTCCAATATATGTAGTCATATTGATCAAGACATGTAAGGGCACCGCTGTCCAGAACAAAATTACGCCCCAAGGATACTGAAGCAAATGGCCTAAACGGCAAATTCGGGACTTAAATGTTTTGTCAAGAGGCAGTCGCCTGTTCCGTTTCACCACGCTCACTCGGATTGGGAACGAACCCACAACCACTTTGTCATGAGGCAGACGCCTATACCGTTTGAACACCCGCACTCTGGTTGGGAACGAACCCACAACGACTTTGGTAAGAGGCATACACCTAAACCGTTAGGCCAGTCTCACTCAGGTAGGGGACGAACCCACAACCACTTTGTCAACAACCAGACGTCTATACCATTAGAACACTCTAACTCATGTAGGGATGGAATCTTCGATTTTGGCAAAAGGCAGACGCCCAAGCCGTAAGACCACTCTCACTCTGGTTGGGGAAACGAACCTTTAGCCACTTTGGCAAGAGGCAGACGCCTTAACCGTTTGACCACTCTCACTATGGTGGGGAACGAACCCACAGCCACTTAGTCAATAGGCAGACGCCTTAACCTTTTGACCACTCCCACTGTGATGGGGAACAAACCCACAGCCACTTTGGCAAGAGGCAGACGCCTTAACCGTTAGACCACTCCCACTGTGATGGGGAACAAACCCACAGCCACTTTGTCAAGAGGCAGACGCCTTAACCGTTAGACCACTCCGTGGTGGGGAACGAACTCACAGCCAGTTTGTCAAGAGGCAGACGCCTTAACCGTTAGACCACTCTGTGGTGGGGAACGAACCCACAGCCACTTTGTCAAGAGGCAGACGCCTTAACCGTTAGACCACTCTGTGGTGGGGAACGAACCCACAGCCACTTTGTCAAGAGGCAGACGCCTTAACCGTTTGACCACTCTGTGGTGGGGAACGAACCCACAGCCACTTTGTCAAGAGGCAGACGCCTTAACTGTTAGACCACTCTGTGGTGGGGAACGAACCCACAGCCACTTTGTCAAGAGGCAGACGCCTTAACCGTTTGACCACTCTCACTATGGTGGGGAACGAAACCCACAGCCACTTTGTCAAAAGGCAGACGCCTTAACCGTTTGACCACTCTCACTATGGTGGGGAACGAACCCACAGCCACTTTGTCAAAAGGCAGACGCCTTAACCGTTTGACCACTCTCACTGTGGTGGGGAACGAACTCACAGCCACTTTGTCAAGAGGCAGACGCCTTAACCGTTTAACCTTAACCGTTAGACCACTCTCACTGTGGTGGGGAACGAACCCACAGCTACTTTGTCAAAAGGCAGAAGCCTTAACCGTTTGACCACTCTCACTGTGGTGGGGAACGAACCCACAGCCACTTTGTCAAGAGGCAGACGCCTTAACCGTTAGACCACTCTGTGGTGGGGAACGAACCCACAGCCACTTTGTCAAGAGGCAGACGCCTTAACCGTTAGACCACTCTGTGGTGGGGAACGAACTCACAGCCACTTTGTCAAAAGGCAGACGCCTTAACCGTTGACCACTCTCACTGTGGTGGGGAACGAACCCACAGCCACTTTGTCAAAAGGCAGGCGCCTTAACTGTTAGACCACTGTCAGTGTGGTGGGGAACGAACCCACAGCCACTTTGTCTAAAGGCAGAAGCCTAAACCGTTTGACCACTCTCACTGTGGTGGGAAAAAACGAACCTTTAGCCACTTTGGCAAGAGGCAGACGCCTTAACCATTTGACCACTCTCACTGTGGTGGGGAACACACCCACAGCCACTTTGGCAAGAGGCAGACACCTTAACCGTTTGACCACTCTCACTGTGGTCGGGAACACACCCACAGCCACTTTGGCATGAGGCAGACACCTTAACCGTTTGACCACTCCCACTGTGATGGGGAACGAACCCACAGCCACTTTGTCAGGAGGCAGACACCTTAACCGTTTGACCACTCACACTGTGGTGGGGAACACACCCACAGCCACTTTGGCAAGAGGCAGACGCCTTAACCGTTTGACCACTCTCACTGTGGTGGGAAAAAACGAACCTTTAGCCACTTTGGCAAGAGGCAGACGCCTTAACCATTTGACCACTCTCACTGTGGTGGGGAACACACCCACAGCCACTTTGGCAAGAGGCAGACACCTTAACCGTTTGACCACTCTCACTGTGGTGGGTAACACACCCACAGCCACTTTGGCAAGAGGCAGACACCTTAACCGTTTGACCACTCCCACTGTGATGGGGAACGAACCCACAGCCACTTTGTCAAGATGCAGACGCCTAAACTGTTTGACCACTCACTGTGGTGGGGAACGAACCCACAGCCACTTTGTCACGAGGCAGACGCCTAAACCGTTTGACCACTCTCACTGTGGTGGGAAACGAACCCACAGCCACTTTGTCACGAGGCAGTTGGGGGGGGGGGGGGGGGAAGAAACAACCACTTGAGCAAAAGGAAGACGCATATATCGTTTGACCATTCTCACTAGATGTTACCTACTACTTTTCTAACAGTACATTAATTTTGACCAATAGTGTCTTCATTAGGAAGCTTCCTACATAAAGATCGGCTTAAACCTGTTCATCCAACAAAGCAGTTTTCTAGAGTGTGTTAATTTGTCTGAACTCTTTCACATTTGAGGATTCATGACTTGCATATAACTTGTAACTAAGTAAGACACCTAAAATAAAATGAAACAAGATAACAACAGCTTTTGATTTATTGAAAGGCAGACACACATACTGCTGTTATTAAATCAAAAATGCTATATTAATTGACTTATAACACCTTTCAGAATCCGAGGGTAAACTCGATACAGAACGTGTTTATGTTGCTCAGATCTGTATTAAGAAATCATCATTTTAAAAAAATCGCAACATAAACATGTATAGCACTTGGTGGGGATAAAATAATAGGCAGGTAATTACTTTAATAGATTATACACTTTCATAGGTCAACTTTAGATAATACACTTAGACAACAATTTATTTAACTAATCCTTGAACTAGCAGTAGTAATAATTTGGTAGGATTTTTTGAGATATGCAATCTACATGTTGTGTTAAAATAACGTGGTGTTTCAAAAATTAAAACTTTAAGTGAAGTGTCGGTCAAATTGCTTCAATATTTATACAGTCGGCCGGAAGTAATAAGCATAAAGCTATTGAAGTAAATAGTTTTCTTTCTTCTGTAGCTATACCAATAGCCATTAACTATTAGTCTCACATATTGTTTTATATTATCAGATTCACAGCAGTACATTTAATCCAAAAATTAAGTATTAAACAGTATACAAAATCATACATTAAACAGCCTCACATTGAAATGTTGAATACATAACAACATTAAATCACAAGAGCAAACATAATACTCAATCATTCACTCTCAGTTCACAAAAACTTTAAAAGCATAACATGAAGTTATATTCTGCTGTGCACACCTACTGTTTATTTTCTATTTATACCACAACTGTCACAAAGTAATGTCATCTATTGATCCAAGAGCTACATTTTAAAATGTTAACCATCAAATACTTCATTAACAAATCTATTCTTGTTTTATAATTCTTTAGTATTTGTTACTATAACTTGTAAGCTAAGCAAATGGAAGAAGTTGTTATCAGTACATATCTCAAACCCATATCAGTATCTCATTTACAAGATAATTATCCCAGTTTCTCCCTCAACTGATAAATCAGTTCATTGAGATCCATGATAGGAATATCAGTCCTCATATTAAAAGGCTTATAGCCCACTTGATACACTCAACAGACTAGACTACGATGTCTTGTATGGCAAACATGACTAGTGCTTAATTATTCAACCATATAAAATATTCAAAGCACTAATACAATGGGTGCATGCCGCCATGGTCGAAATAAGCACAAGCACACCAGTGGGGTACAAATATCAAGTTAAACATTTAAATTTTAAAAAACACTGGTCTCAAGCATTTGAGCACGTTGACCCTAGGTTCTTAATGCAATACAATACCACAACGTTGGCTTAAAAACGAACACATTAACTTGGGACAAAACTACACACATATGAATGAATACAGATTCTCTGTTGTACCGGTCAAGATTATGTTATGGGTAAAGTGCAGGAATATTATGTTTGGACAAATACATACATAATAAGAGTATCATCAGCAGTGAATTCTAAGAAGCATTTTTATTCAGAATAGTCCAAGAGGATGTAAAAAATTGTCAAAAAGTACGCATTTGTTGATTAATTTTTACTCTTTTCCCCCATCATGCCAAATGTACATGTACATGTATGTATTTGAAAATAAAAAGAAAATAACCTGGCCTACACAAAATGTTGGTAATTATTCTGTTCTGTTGTAAATGTACCTTTCTCTGAGCAGCAAAACTAACCTTAACATTCATTACCATGATTATAAAATCACTATCTTTCACACAAATTTAAATCTATTTTATGACAATAATCATTTCTTCAGCATTAATAGCATCTAGAGTAAAGAGTAGAAGTCATCTACAAACTAGTTATTTAATAGTAATTACGTTTACCTATCACAGCATCTTTTCAAAGACCTAACACCACTACCACTATATTTCAATTGTTTAACAATTTAAAAAAAAATTAAGAATCAGTATGTTTTCCTAATGCTATTCCTAAAATACTTTTTAGTGTCATTGATTCTCTGTTACCATACTGTTTCCAATACAGCAATGTTATTGTGTTAAACATACATATATTTATACCTTAAACAACAGTACTGTATTTCATACATTGATTTGATAAAAAATGTATGCTTATTTTCACACCTGCCATGTAGATACACTTGACACAAATAATATAATTCCATATATTTAGAATATGTACTGATGTAGAACTCTTCATAAACGTCCATTCTGTTCTTTAAAAAATCAAAAGCAAGGGACAGCCATTAACTTAAACAACCTAACAAAATGAAAAACAATTCCTATCGATTTGAATGAAAAGATAAGAAAATACCCAGTTTGCAAAAAAAACCCGCAAAGAACAAGTCATTACACTATGTACCAGGACACTTAACATTTCAAGCAACACACTAAATATACGACTTGTCAGGGCTCAACATTACATTTATAAGCATGAATTGTAAGTGAATTTGTTTATTACAATTTTCATACAATCATACACATTAAGAGATTACTCTTTATCAATATTTAATTGCTTTATCAAGTGATACCCATGCAGACTTAAATTTCATAATGAAAAACATCTCAACAAATCAGATCATGAACATGTGAGTCATTAATGTCACGGTTAAAAAAAGCATTATGAGACCCATTTCTGAGACCTAAGTGTCCCAAAACACAGAGTAATTACTGTAATACAGGAAGGCAAGCATCCTGGGTAGACTGTGTGATTAACAATGCAGTATAATGTCCTAATGGTAAAAATGGCGCAACCCACTGGCCAACAAAAGACAAACAAAGCGCAACATTGCCCCGCCATCAGTTGTTATCTTCTGTCTGTTCCTCATTCTGAGCATCCGACGTCCAAAGCTACAAGAGAGAAATATATTACACATTTAATTATGTGTTTTAGTATCAACTAACAGCAACCCATTTTGAAGATGGTAACATAATAGCTTTTTCAATTCCAAGAGTTTTATACATGTTTATAGAACCTGATAATTTATCACTTGTCTTCATTTCAATTCAACATCACTCCTTAATCAAGTACCTCCTCAATCAATCAATTACATTTTTAACTACGAAAATACCCATGAATCAAGTAAAAAACACACAAGAAACACTGCGACTCAATCAAACAATGTTTTGAAGGTTTCAGTTTTTTTCTATTTTTATTTACATTAACCCTAGCAGCCCCAAATGCAACCACATGAAAGGTCCCAACTTAATTCTTCCTATACATTTTTTGTATACCAAGATACGTCACAAAATGTCAACCAAAACTAAAGTTATTCAGTACAAACCATTTTATTTATTTGGAGTAACAGTGACCTTGACCCTATGGCTCCAAACGCAATCCCATGAAAGGTCTCCATAATCTCTTCCTATATACCAAGTTTGATAGCAATATGCCTACCTCAACTAAGTTCTTCATAACCAACCGTTAACAGTGACATTGACCCAAGCGGCCCAAACGCAATCCCATGAAATGTCTCCATAAACTCTTCCAATATGCCAACGTTTGGTCGCAACATGTCAACCCTCTCCAAGTTATTCAGTACCAAACATTTTTTTCTATTTTTAGTTACAGTGACAATATCATTGACATGAGGGGCCCCAAACGCAACCCATGAAAGATCTCCATAAACTCTTCCTATATCACAGTTTTGGTCACAATAATTATGTCAACCCTAACTAAAGTTCTTCAGCTCCAACAGTTTATCTCTCTTTAGTAACAGTGATCTAGCAGACTCCAAACGCAAATCCCTGTTAAGGTCTCCATCAACTCTTCCAATACAAGAGATGTTTGTCAAACATTATGCCCCCCCCCCCCCCCCCCCCCCCCGAGCGCCATGTTGTCAGGATCATATGGACAATTGAATGAAATATGCATGGACCGAAATGACAGCTGATTTGTTGCTGTTTTAAGATTATGACCATTAAAGTGTGAGGATAAAGTGTGTTATGACCGTCATGACCTTTGACTCTATGAACTCAAAATCCAGAGTCATCAGCTGGTCACCAGAAACCTAAAGATCAAGTTTGAGGGCCATGGGTGCAGGCATTGTCAAGTTATCACAAGACAAGTTTTTTTCGTTCAAGGTCACTGTGACCTTGACCTTTGACCAGATGACCACTTAAATCATAAGGGGTCATCTACAAGTCAGATGCAACTCCAAGTTAAGTTTGAAGGCCATGGGTTCAGGCATTGTTGAGTTATCACTCGGACAACCTTTTACCATTCAAGATCACTGTGACCTTGACCTTTGGCTCTATGAATCCTAAATCAATAAAGGTGATCTACTGGTCAGGCTTAACATCCATGTCAAGTTTAATGATCATAGGTTCAGGCATTGTTGAGATATCAGTGGGGGAAGATTTGTTAACTCTTTTGCGTTAAAGGTTACTGTGACATTGACCTTGGCCTGATGACCCCCAAAGTCGATTGGGGTCATCTACTGGGCAGGCCCAACCTTCATGTCAAGTTTGATGACCATAGGTCCAAGAATTGTCGAGTTTGCTTTCAAGGTCACTGTGACCTTGACCTTTGACCCCTAAAATCAATAGGGGTCATCTCCTGGTCAGGCCAATTCTCCAAGTCAAGTTTGAGGGCCATGGGTGCAGGCATTGTTGAGTTATCAATCGGACAACCTTTTACCATTAAAGGTCACTGTGACCTTGACCTTTGGCCCAATGACCCCAAAAACAATACGGGTCATCTACTGGTCAGGCCCAACCTCCAAGTCAAGTTTGAGGGCCATGGGTGCAGGCATTGTCACGTTATCACTCGGACAACCTTTTACCATTCAAGGTCACTGCGACCTTGACCTTTGGTCTGATGACCCCCAAAAACAATAGGGGTCATCTCCTGGTCAGGCCCAACCTCCATGTCAAGTTTGAGGGCCATGGGTGCAGGAATTGTTGAGTTATCACTCGGACAAGCTTTAAAATTATTTTACCATTAAAGGTCACTGTGACCTTGACCTTTGACCCGATGACCCCCAAAATCAATAGGGGTCATCTACTGGTCAGGCCCAACCTTCATGTGAAGTTTGATGACCATACGTCTAGGAATTGTTGAGTAATCACTCGGACAAGCTTTGGTCTACCGAGGGACCGACCGACCGACCGACCGACCGACATGCCTGTGCAAAGCAATATACCCCTCTTCTTCGAAGGGGGGCATAATAACCAAGTTTGGTTACAAGAGATCAAGCCTTACAAAAGTTTTTTACTGTATTCAATAACAGTGGCCTTGACCCTAACTAAAGTTATTCAGTACCATAGGTGAGTTTGATGCTAAAAACAACATAAATCATTCTTATAACCAGGTTTCACTTTGTGACAACCTTGTTAACTACGAGCGCCGCAATGAGGCAGAATCAGGTTTTTCATATAGGTTATTAAAATTTATAGCCAATTCATTTCTTGTACATTTGTATGAGGTAGAAAAATACAGCAGCCTTTCTCTTCACTTTTATGAAATAGAGACATAACTGAAAATTACTCTAGTTAATTAAGCTTATCTGTTTAGTCAAATTATCAAGTTGTTGTTCAAACTCTAGTTAAAAACACACCTGAATCCAGTACTTGCCCCTCAAATCGCATAATCAAGTATGTACACATTCATCAACTAACCAACTCCTTAATCTAATAACCAACCCCTTGATCAAGCACTTACCCCTTGATCAAGTACTTACCCTTTAATCAGGTTCTAACCCCTTGATCAAGCAACTACCCCTTGATCAAGCACTTACCCTTTAATCAGGTTCTAACCCCTTGATCAAGCACCTTCCCCTTGATCAAGCACTTACCCTTTAATCAGGTTCTAACCCCTTGATCAAGCACCTACCTCTTGATCAAGCACTTACCCTTTGATCAAGCACCTACCCCATGATCAGAACTTACCCCTTATTCAGGTTCTAACCCCTTGATCAAGCACCTACCCCTTAATCAGGTGCTAACCCCTTGATCAAGCACCTACCCCTTGATCAAGCACTTACCCTTTGATCAAGCACCTACCCCATGATCAGAACTTACCCCTTATTCAGGTTCTAACCCCTTGATCAAGCACCTACCCTTTAATCAGGTGCTAACCCCTTGATCAAGCACCTACCCCTTGATCAAGCACTTACCCTTTGATCAAGCACCTACCCAATGATCAGAACTTACCCCTTATTCAGGTTCTAACCCCTTGATCAAGCACCTACCCCTTAATCAGGTGCCAACCCCTTGATCAAGCACCTACCCCTTGATCAAGCACTTACCCTTTAACCAGGTACTAACCCCTTAACCAGGTTCTAACCCCTTAATCAGGTACTAACCACTTAATCAAGTACTTACCACTTCATCTTGTACTTACCCCTTAATCAAGCACTTACCCCAAACTCAAGTACTTACCCTTTAATCAGGTACTAACCCCTGACACATGTTCTTACCCTCTAAATCAAGTCTTTCACCCTTACTGATTGAGTACTCTAAAGAGCCGCAAAAAATACTTTTAACTTCATCACATGAATTGACCAATTGCAATTTGTCAAGATCACTTGGCAAGGGTTTTCAGTTCATCTTTTTGGTAATTTTACCATGTGCTTTTAATGATAAAACAAAATTCTATTAAGGGTCAACTGATTGTTTGATTGATAACTGGCATCTGGTCAATTGTTAGAGAAATTAGAAATAAGAATTTAATTTAAAACCCTTTATATTTTTTTGCCCATATGTGAATAAATATTTGGATTGATAAAATAAATATTCCTCTGCGTGTGTGTGTGTCTGTGTGTGTTTGTGTGTAAGTGTTCCTTTATTTTCCTATCAGAATCAGTTATTATTGCTTTGTTTATTGCGTTAAAACATCCACAGAAGGCCCGTTGGAATGGTACATGTGTAATGCTTGTATATAATCATGGGATGCTTTTGTCTAAATCTGTTACCTTCTTTAAATAAACTTCTTCTTATTATTATTTTTATTATGGGGGGAGACATAATTACTTTAAAATTAAGTACTTACTCCTGAATGAAGCACTTACTGTTAGGTTATCTCTTAGCAGCTGCATTATCAATGTACTATCTTTGTAGGAATCTTCATTTAATGTGTCTAGTTCAGCAATTGCTTCATCAAATGCCTGAAAAATCCACATTGTAAACATAACCAACTGTTTTCAATGTAGCAAAACAAAGACAGCATGTTTATATAATCATTCTGGTTTAGGTCAATATAAATCCTTTAACTGAGATACCTGTAACAGCATATCAATACGGGTGAAATGAACTAAGCAATCTTGGCTTTACAAAAATTATTTGCTTAACCCCATATTGGCCTTTGTTAGAACTAAAATTCCAGAAATTGAATGTGTTGCCTGACCTCCTGATTCAAAACAGGTTCATCTATTAGCATGGACCAATGTGCATACCAAGTTTGAAGACAACACCAAATTTGAAGACTAAACCAAGTTGTTTTAAAGTTCTGAATGGGAAACACCCATAAATCTAGTAACAGTTCCATGGTTACCTTAACCTTTGACTTACTGACCCACTTAAAAAAGGGTTATCTACTAACATTGATCAATATTAATATAGTAATATTTTTTGTTAAAGTCACCTTTAGGTTCATCTTTTAACCATGACTGATGTGCATAGCAAGTTTGAAGCCTAAATCAAATTGACTCAAACTTATTGATTGAAAGCAAAGGTGTGACACTGACAGACACAGTAATCCCTATGTACATGTATCAGCTACGTTTTGACCATTACAAAAGATATAATGTACAAAATGATAATTTTCTCTAAGCATTTTATTTCAGTTTTAAACTGCTTTGTAATTGGAAACCAAAATAAAAAAACAGGTGATTTTTAGCAAAATAAGAGTAGTAAATTTTATATCTATTTTTCGGACATCATACCTTTTTGGCGAGATTACATGCATCTGACGGGTTGTTTTTAATTTCGTAGTGGAACACGGAGTAGTTAAGTGCTAGCCCTAGCCGGATGGGATGTGTTTTAGTCAGTCCTTCACTGGCCTTTTTCATCGCCTCACCATATGCCTCATTAGATTTCTCAACCACCTCTGAAAAACAACAGGAAAAGATCAGAAACCTTTTATAACAAAATAATTACAACAGTACTGTAATAAACATTTATGGCACTTATTTTATTTCTAACAACCTCTTATTCTTGTTAGCATTCATAAAATATATGGTGTTGACATCAACAGACTTGGCGCCTCTACCACATTATCACTTCATCATTACATTCAAACATTTATGGCAAAATGATCCCATGCTACTAAGCTTCCATTTTCCAGGTCAGAGCTTTTCGTTCCAAGGAATACAAGAATCTTTATTTTAAGTCAGGTATATGATAACAAAACCAGAGCTGTCACAGAGACAGCGCACTCGACTTTTCTGCCGCTTTTCTGTGCAAGGATTGAAAAGTTTTGGTGAAACAGGCATGGATCACTGTAAAATTAGATTAGAATAATAGGTTGTTTAAAATAATATTCTAAGTCCCATAATAAAACGCCATTATTTGCAAAATAGAGTTATCTAACTTGGTTATTCAAGTAGGTTGGGTGGTTGAGTACCATTGTATAAAGTCTCAATGCAATACATCAAGTAGTTGCTGAGATATTAACCTACGTGTGAGAACATGCAAAACCTTAACCAGAATTTTTAAGTCAAATAATAAAGGCCCATTTTTTGCATCATATTCAAATAATTGTTATCTAACTTCATTAATTTAGTAGATTAGATAGTTGGGAATATATATAAAAAGTTTCAATTCAATAAATGATGTATTTACTGAGATAATGACTTAAAGGTGCTTACATGCAAAACCTTAACCAAGGTGTGACGCCAACGCCGACGCTAGGGTGAGTAGTATAGCTCTCCTTATTCTTCAAATAGTCGAGCTAAAAATTAGCTCCATGAGCTACTTTCTGACATGAACAACAAACATACATAACATATCAAAACATAACAATGAGCTGGTGACCTGGAAATGAAAGTATATACATGTAGTTTTAAATAGGTACACTATTGGAACAAGTATTTACAAAAGTTGTTTCTTATTATATTCATGCACCTTCTACAAATGTTCATACATAAAATGTTCACATTTAATAACTCATAATTAAACAGGAGTGTTGCTTAATATGTAGACAGTGAAAGAACTAGCACTTACCATCCCGAGTGCTGCCCTGGCTGACCTCAGCTAGGTAGCGATAGTAATCTCCCTTCATCTTCATGTAGAACACGACACTCTCTTCGTGGCCATTGTTTCCATTCACCTTTGGAATCAGTGACCCATCAAGCAGACTCTGAAAGCATACAAAATGGAAATAAGCAATCATATTACTGATTTTTCTCAATTATCAGTCTGTTTTTATCTTCACATGTTTCCTTTTGAATAGATGATTTTGGGTTCATGTTAAGAATGAACATCTGGACAAATTTGACCTTGTCAGACCGATTTCAGTAACCGAAAATGGCTAAAAAATCCTTTTTTTTAATTTAAGCTTGACTATTCCAAGAATAAGGAGGCTTTTCTATTTGCGTAAGCATCAGCGTCCAGTAATTTTTTAGGGCAGGTTGTAATTTTCATTTATAACTCCAATACCCTTCATTCTATTCACTTTATACTTCACACCATGTTCAGGACCATCACACACTGGAATTATGTAGTTCCATATTAACCTAGATACAAATTAAGGCCCCTGACTGACTAAGGAACTTAGGTTGAAGTTTGTGGGCACATTGTGTCTGGTTAAAGTTTAAGGGCAAGTTGGGAATTGTTACTAATTCCAGTATGACCTGATGATATGTGCAGAAAATTTTAATGCAGAAGTGATTATAAAAAAATCAAAATTCGAGTTACATTGAAGCTTTATATTATGAATTTGATGTGATTTAGGGTTGAAACAGATAGGGCTTCTACTTGTGTGACGATATCATTATTGGGATGGTTAATGACAAAGTTTATGTGAATTTGTTTAAAACAAACATAAAAGACATATTAAAACCTTGATAGAAATTACAATTATGACGTTTGCATTAATGCATTTGGAATTATTAGTGATTGTTTAAAGGCCGGGGTGCCTGACCCCAAATATCCTACCGGACAGCAATTAGGCCTATTTGGAAGAGGGCATTAACAACCTCATACTATGATAGTAAACCTGAAGTAAACAGGAATTGGTAGTGAAATTCAGTTGGCTGTTAGAGGGTCATGACCTTTCAAGATCTGTCAATCAATATTGCTGGGAAATTTTAATTTGTTTGACAGTTATAAAAAATAATATTTGAAAGTAGTTTTTATTTAAGGAGTGAATTGCGGGGTTGATTTCATTATCGGGGTATGAACGCAATTGGGTTGGTCAATGTGTGTGGAGTCCGAAGGACTGCCTGACGAATCTGCCATCGCTTAATTAATACACAGTACAAAGAGAATACTGTGAATATTTTCGCAGTCTGTGAATTTGTAAACATTTTGGGCTAAAAACGACAGGATGTCATTTACACATGTAAACATGGGAGCCTTGAACACCACAAGGGGGCACAACCAGCAATTTACCCAGCTCTAAGCTAGTAAACCAGCCTTATTTATTTACACAGCTTCAATCCAGCATCCATTGTTCGCTGGAACCATCTACCATCAAAGATAGTCAACCAGCCTACTCTCAAAATGGGTTCCAGTCAGCCATTGTGAGACTAGGAGGCATCTACAAATCTCTGTCTCCGTTTTTAATCAGTTCTTTTAAACAAAGTCAGGGCTTGACACTTATTCTAATACTTGGTTGCCCTTCGGGCAACCACCTAGCCATTTTCACTTGCCCGAATAGATTTTTTACTTGCCGAATTTTTTGGGGCTCATTTTGTTGTTATACTTAACAACAAAACCAATTTCCAGATTCAACCTGCACATCAGGGCTTGCTGTATTTGAAATAAATCAGTTGTCATGAAATTTGTAACTAATAGCACATACATTCAAATTATTAAGGATGAAATAAAATTGAATTATAAGAACGAACAGTCAACCTCTTATTATCTTAGCCTTGTAATCTTCCATTTATTTTGAAGTAAATTATAATTTATTGCAATGTAAAGTGAAATCGGACAGTTCCAAAAACCGAGCATCCGAAAATTGGAGCAGTCCGAAAAATAGCCAAAATGACCATTCTCACTGTGTCTGAGTCCAGGAAAACTGTTTCCCCAAGACTCGACCCAGCGTCGTTTTTGTTTCTTTTCATAGCTGGTCTTTTTCTCGGATGACTTAGCCTTTTTTCGTTTGAAACATTAAAAAAACTTGACAGCGTCGACTGTCAAAACATCATTTGACGATTTGTGTACATTGTTAGGGCATTAACTGGAATGCTAGCTTTATGGATTTGGTGCAGCTCACGCGATTGGCCAACGGATCTAAACGGAATTACTTGAGCTCTGTCGGAAAATATTCGGCAGTCTTCGCCATCGTAGTTTCGAATGAAAATGTCAGAGGAGCTACGTTTGACCCGATTTTTCGAGTCAACAACCAATGAGTGCATTAGTTTCGGTTTGATAAATACTCTCCAAGAAGGAGATTACGGACTACTTTTTTTACCAGAAGTCGCCACTATGACGAGTTTTTTTTGTTACTGCCCGATCGGGCAGGTAGATTCTAAAAACTACTGCCCGCCTGTAAAAATTACTTGCCCCGGGCAATCAGGCAGTGGTTAATGTCGAGCCCTGACAGTGTTAAAATTGAATTTAAAGGAAAAAGCTTTTCCGACTCCTGCGTACCTTCAGTGTATTATCACATCACAAGAATGCTTAAGTTGTGTGAGGCGATCACTAAAGATGATGAAGCATGCAGTTCAATATTCGCAATGGTACTGGTTGGAGAGCATTATAAGGCAGTAAAAAGTAGCTGGCAGTTGTCATTTTCTCCTTATATTCATTATTGTCATGGCATTTGTTGGCGTTATTCCATAAAATGTGTAATTTTGCTGCTAATAAAAGGTAAGAGAAAAAAAATCGTGTAGAATTTGTGTAAGGTGTTTCAAAATTACGAAAATGTTATAAAATCTGCAAATTCTCACTTGGGGCATGGTTGCGTGTTATTGAATGCGCATGCGTATTGACCAATTTGCATATTGATTTATAGCAATTAGTTTTCCCCTACAGGGTTTGAATTTTGACTCGCATACTCGCAAAATGCGAGCGACATTTACAAATTGCGAGTGACTTTTATTCACGCTCACAAAATTCTGCGAGTGGCTTTTTCTAGACCACAAAATTTTAAAAGGAAAGTAGAATAAACATGAACTTAACTCCGCTACGTAGTCGAGTGTAAACAGCCTATAAGTGGCATGTTTACACTACCAGTATAAAGAAGACAGTACAGAGTCACGCTCTAGTAAGTTTTCAAAAATAGAACAAATACGGAAAAGGAGTTTTATCTCGAATCTTTCCGGGATGCTCTGAGGCGTGCATTATACAAAGTGAATACGAATGACGTAATCACCTAGCTCAATCATTGGCTAAATTTAGCGCTTCTGCGCACTATATGTAAACCCCATCATCCTTTGAATATATTTTCGCCCAACTGTCAAAATGAATAGACTACTGTTGCTTTTTTTATTTCAAATTTATTTATTTTAATACTTACAGACTTAATGAAATCTGTAGCGTGCTTGTCGAATGGGTATTAAATTACCCAATGTCAAGGGTAAATATACAAAGTGAACAATGACAATGTATTGAACAGCTTTGTTATCAAAAAGCTGCCACCATCAGATGAGTCTTTCCGTACCCCCCAAATAGAATAAGCCATCAACAAGTTCTAGTAGTTGAGTCACTCAAGATTGATACTTTTTAATATTCTTAATATGTCTTAGGTGTAAATTTCTACTTTAATTAGACAATATTATAAGGGCATAAAGCAAATAATAAAATTGCAAGTTGAATTTTCATTTTGCGAGTTGCCTCAAAATTCACTCGCAAAATTTTGCGAGTGCTCCTCAAAGTTAAATTCGAACCCTGCCCTAAACATGTATTGTCAATATTGTATCATGAGCGACACAATCCTGGAATCGTATTTCATCAAATTGCTTGATTGAAAAAGTCGATGCATTGCAACATCAATGTCCACATCCTGAAAACAAAATTAACCTTGATTTTTATTGACGATTTCAGTAAACAAGCCAGACAATTCTTACAAACATATGCTCACCTAATTTAATGGTTTGGTGAAGTTCCTCAGGGGGATAATTGTTGCAAAATTTCCAAAAATGCTTCAAATGAAAAAATAGTGCTGTATTTTATCAATTGGCAGAATTTTGCTTGAAAAAGGCCTCTATGTGGTGCATTTCTTTCTCTTATGTGGTGCATTTCTTTCTCTATCAAATTGGATTAATTTCATGAAAACACACTATAGTCATCTTGTTTATACTATTAGTGAGTGTATTTGATCTCATATCAGGAATTTTTTTCTAATCAGAATGACACAAAAACATGTATTATGCTTTATGTAAGAAATTCCGGGTACTGCTTCTCATTTAACTTTTTAACATAATTATGCGTTATTGTTTGCCCCCTTTGGCGCCCCAAATTGCCACAGGTTGACATGACGTCACATTTTTTTTATATTATAAACAATCACAATCATTGAAATTAGACTTTTGGATGAACAAGCCTGAATTCATATACTATAGCTTGGCATCAAATTTTTGAACAAGCCCTGCTATATAAAATTCAGAATTTGAGCAAGCCCGGAAGACATTTTACCAGTGCAGGGCTTGTGGGCTTGTGTTAATTTCGACCACTGCAATCATACAACATTGCCCCATGGTTTGTGTAACTACAAGTATGATTTCCGTCGATACCTTTTCTATGCAGAATTTTTTTACAAACCAGTCAAAAATGCCAGACACTGCTCTCCAGCCAGTATCTAATAAACTTAGTGAAAATGTATGTAGTTAGCTTGCAGAGTTGTAATCATATTCCTTCTACCACTCGGGTTGTTTTAATACATTAATATTCAGACGTTTTATTCTGCGATTGATTAAATTGATGGTACACTTTAAAATACATTCAACTGCGTTTCATGCTATTTGTTGCTGAGGAACCGCTGCTCGTCTAGAGCACTGAATCGGTCACCTGGTACACCTATTGCCCCTGGTAAAACAAAAATATTTTAGTTCCAGAATTTCTTTTTGAAGTAACTGCCAAGATAATTGAAGCATCTTCTAGGGGACCCCTGGTAAAACAAAAATATTTGAAATGTACTTCCCTAACTTCTTTTTGAAGTAACTGCCACGATAATTGAAGCATCTTCTAGGGGACCTAAAAAGTTATCAGTTTTCTGACCTACCCTTTATTCTGATACTTTTGGCACTAATGTTAATTTTATAATTGCTAACTTTTTTTCTGTAATCATTTTTTTATATATACAGTCATCGAAATTAGACTTTCGGATGAACAAGCCCATATTCTTATACTATTGCATGGAATCATATTTTTGAACAAGCCCTGCTATATAAAATTCAGAATTTGAGCAAGCCCGGAATACATTTTACCAGTGAAGGGCTTGCAGGCTTGTGCTAATTTCGACCACTGTATATATCAGCGGAAACATGTGTTAGAGTACCAAGACCAAATCACAATGGTTCTTAACATGGAAATGATATAAGACACAACTTAAGTAAATAAAAGGACACAACTTAAGTAAATAAAAATTACATACCAACCAATGCTATTGGGCGAGAACCTGAACTTGAATATATTTATAATTTGCAATTTTTGGGCTGTGAAATAACAAGGAATACATCTTTATACCCTTTATAAACCATTGTAATTTGGTATTGATCGCTTCACAGTTGGAGCCTGAATGGATGCTTAAATTTGTATTGAGGCTTACAATATTTATAATCACCGCAGTATCTCGGTGGTACACATTACATGCATAAATTTATACGGGTATGACAGCTTTTTGGATATTCTTACCAAGACTTCCTCACAAATTTGTTTCAACTCCTCTTCTATTTTCTGTCTGTATTCTTTTGCCATTTGTGTCTTCTTATCACCCTCGGCGCTTTTGTTTTCAATACTTGAAATCACACGCCAAGATGAGCGACGTGCACCTACGACATTTTTGTAAGCAACCGAGAGCAGGTTCCGTTCCTCGTTTGAAAGTTCTTCCGACATTTGTACAAGTGCTTTCATGCCCCTGGCCATATCATCATACCGTTCAGCCTGCTCGCTAAACTTGGCCTTCTGCAAGAGTTCATCTTTGGATGCCATAGTGGACAATTTGGAAAGTTAACTCGAGTATCAGGTTCCTTTCCAAAACACTTGCTCAAGATGGCGATATACTGAGCCGATTCACAGAACTACTTTCGTGCTCGCATGACTAATATTCAGTTGTTTGGTATTGCAAATAATAAATTTATTAAATATATATTCATCACTAGTAAACAAAATTTCTAGGCGTTACTTTTTGATGGTATTTTGTTTACATACCTGGTAGCATTATAAAACATCTAATTATTACAGAACTACTTTTTTATTCATTAATATGTATCTGAAAGAGTTGTCTTTCTTCGATTTAAGAGGCGTTCCCAAATTGCCGGGGATTCTGCCATGACGTCACGGTCGCTATGGAAACATTAATTCAATAAATATACAACTTCAAAACTCATCATGATATGACTAGCCCCCTTGTAGGTACGCGAGCACAAATCCCTGGTCATTAATACTACTAGTCAATGTTTTTGTCCGAAATCGTTGTTTATGTCAGTAGATTCCATATGTCATAAAATAACATATATACTATATATATCACGGTACGATCTATCACACACTTATTTAAAATTCAGAGCATGATATCATGAACTCCCATCGTCGGCAACTCCGGTACTTTAATACGTCTATATACATACTACAATAGTTTTAATAAAGCAATTTGTACTCTAAGTAATGCAGTATGTACATAATCAATATACATATATATATATTCTACTAATTATTACTGCCGTAAGATAATCTGATACGTTCGAGAATTGTTTCGTGTTAACCACTTCATTTTTGCGATAATTATCTAGAGTTATATCTAGTTAATATTCGCGAAACTTTTTTAATAAGAAAATTGTCATGAGACTAAAAACAGGCTTGAAAGTGCCCAGCACTGCGTGTACGTGTTACAATGTACGTGTCTTCAAGGAAGACTAAATAGCCAAACCTGAAAGCAAAATAGTAACATGACATCAGACATGATAAAGATAACATTTTCTCCCACCTCAGATGAGTAGATCCAATTATTTAACCATGCTAGAAATTCTTATCTTGCCCACGGGCGAAGATGAAATGCCCGTATGGAACTCCTTTTTCATGGTCATCACATTGTAATTACCTCACTTGATAAAGACTTACGCCTGTAGCATCATGGAAACCTTGTCTTGTGGCAATATTTAGAACGCTAATTAATTATTTCTCGCTTCAAATGTCACCATAAAACAGTTTTTTAACGCACTTTTCAAGAAATAATGCTTCACTGACCTAAATTGACCAGGAGCAAACGTGTGCATATAAACGACCATAAGTGTACCGACAAAGGAGTTTTTAGCTTTTCCCAATACATCAGCTGTGTGCATTGCATCACCGCATAAACGTGTTTTTTTTTTTCGTTTATGCGGTGATTTTCAACGCATAAACAGCCTAGGGCGACCACGTTTATGCGGCGTCGCTCAACGCATAAAACAGAAATTGCTTATATGGGGCGCAAAGTTCTGTGCCTTTTTGCCACATAAAGAGGATTAACTTAACCATTTATTATAAAGCTAAAAAATAGAGTTCTAATATTTCAACAAAAACGATGGTAATGATCATGATGATGATGATGATGATGATGGTTGTGGGGATGATGATGTTGGTGGTGGTTGTGATAGTGGTGATGATGAATGTGGTTGTGATGAGGTTGTTGATTATGATGATGATTAAGATTAGGGCGTAGCATATTACTGTCATTTTAAAAAAAATACGGGAATGAGTTGAGCATAAATTGCAAGTTGAAAATAAATTATTACTCCCCTTGGAGTGTTCACATCTACATTTTCTTGGTTAGAAATGACTAGTGCATAACAACACAATCAATGAAAGAAAGACGTCCATGATGACCCTATATCAGTCATCTGAGTCCTCTTGTTCAAGTGCCCAAAACTAATGTTGTGTTGAAATTTTTGGAAACAATATCATTTTCAAAAGTTTCCCTTTCGTTGCCCTGGTAGTCAGATGTATACGCTGATGACCTAGACGTGAATAAATTTCAAAATCGCACAATTACCAGAGGTTATTGACATTGAACTAATTCGTAGCTCATCTGAGCACAAAGAGCGCATGTGGAGCTGTGAGGATTGTTTGATTTCTGTTGTTTGTCCGTCGTTAACAATTGACTTTTCAAGAAACGTTTGAAATGACTTGAAAGTGCGCATTGTAAAGGGTACATGCCCGTCAGTCTGACAAAAAGGTGATGAAAATATGTAACGTCATACGACGATTCAATTTTCTGATTGTCCCAAATGACAGTGTTGTGCGTTGTCGTAATATAAATTCCCGCCTTGAGTCGGACCAAACGTCATTTCAAACGTTTTCGCAGAAAGATCAATTGGTTTGGTTCACATTAAAACCGAACTAAATCTTTGTCAGAATTTAGGTATCAAAAAGTCTAGTTCAAAGCTTGGTTAAGTAGACACAAAATACTAAGTCCGATCTTGATGAAACTTGATCAACCACTATTGTATTAGTATGTGTTTTAATTGTGTTTTTTTATGCGGCGAAAGTGTGCCTTTTTGCCACATTAAAAAAGTCCTGTTTATGCGTTGAAAATCACCGCATAAACGTGGTCGATTTCGTTTATGCGGCGATGCTGTTATGCGGCGTTATAGTGCATGGTGACCAGGGTTTATATATATTTTGATCCAAAGAAGTATTTTGTCTTGCACTAAATGATTCATTTATCTATAAAACAGATTTTACAGACAAAAATTAAAGATTGTTTTGTTTTTCTCAAATAAATTTATTGAAACAAACCCAAATTGGACAACAAGACAGAAAATATTTTCTGCAAACATAGGTTTTCTTTTTATATCAGATCAGATAAGCTATAAACATAAATGTTTTGTTGTGGTGATATAAACGTCTCTAGTATGGTGCAATTATCATTACCTTTGATATTAAACATATATATATAATAAATTGCTAATTGCGAGTATGTGCTAGTGTTACCACAAGACAGAATGAGTAACATTAGCAGTATGTCACATTAGCAGTTGGACAGAATGTTTCACAACAAAATAAAATACAGACCTACCACAGACTCTTTGAGCTTGATACAGTATAAAACAAACTATATAAATGATTGATAAACACAGTCAATTGATAATCACATAAAAATCATAATAATCATACAAGATTGACGAAGATGCAGTGTGACAGACGTACACATTTTATGAGCTTCTACAGTTGAAAATAGTTTCTTTGACTCTTCATTTAGTTTAAATGTTGTTATAATGTTTTACTCATTTGAGATTTTAATAACCTGTTGTTACAATATATTTCTATTGCTTCTCATATAGTTCCTACTAGTTTTGTTCATGTTGATTTATAAATACACTGTTGACCTAAGTTTATATGGTGTCAGACTGAATGACTGGAAACACTGTTCCCGCAGCATTTTGATTAAACAATCCCGTAAAAAAATATACCAATCTGGATAGAATAACTTCCAATACGAAAAACCAACAATAGAACTAAAGATCAGACTGTTGTGTGTCTTAAAGGCCTAGTTTAAGCCTTTTAAAAGTGACCCTCCCCCTTTTAAGGCCTAATTTAAGGAATATTTGGCATGATAATCCCCTGCTGTGCATCTCCTTCTAATCACACTGGTTTGACAGTAGGGGCCAATTTCGTGTGTTTACCGGTAGGTTTATCGGCTCAGGGCCATTAAGGGTCCATTTCTATCTTAAAATATCCCATACTGCGCAGCAGGATACTCATATCGGAGATCTGATTAGACAATTAGGCAATTATGCACCAATCAATTGTAACCACGGCCCCCAAGTCCGGGGGTATACTGGGGATAGCCGGGGAAAAGGGGTGTGTTTTTACTTTCCAGGTGGCCCCGCATGGCCGTGTGAGTGCGGTGACTTTGTCTTAGTGTCAAATTTAGCGGAGATATTGACTTATATAGAGTCTCTGGGGTGCGGGGGGCATCTGGCCGGGGTTTTACCAACAGTTCGTCCCCGCAGGGCGGGGATTTTACCCGGGGTTTACTGGACTAAAAGTCAAAGTCCCCGCTATTCCCTGGACCTGGGGAGGGCGTGGTTACAATTGACTGGTGCATTAGATTAAGATCAATTTACAGAGGTCGTGTACAAATACACAGTGTCATAAGAAGAGATTGATCAGAAATCTTTGCCCGGGACTGTATATGCCTACACAGTGACATGATCACTGATCAAAAGATCTTATCATAAAAAGGCAAACAAACATCCAGAACTTTAAAACCTGTAACAATAACCACCCCACCTGCAGTTACCTTGCATATAATCCAACCCGACACAGCAAAGGACAATTCTTATAGAATAATGTTTAATGTAAGTAAATTGCAACTGTCAAACAATTCAGACGATTTACACATCATCTTCTTGTCTTCAATGGTATGGTTCTGAAAAAGAAATTAAATTATTACATACTATCTGTTGAGATATGAGAGTGTTCTAAGTTATATATGTCTGCCTCTAACACAAGAAGTCGTGGGATTGGTTTGATCCCCACCAGGGGTACTTTCTCATTGCCTCACAAAACTAACACAATACGTAATGTTTTCTACCAAGGGAGCAGATTTGAGAGATTAAATTCACAGAGCTGTCTTCACAATCTCCAATCTGATAAGACCTGCTGTGCAGTTTTCAATGTTTTATTATGAAAATGGACCTAAAACTAGGCCTTTAACTAATATTTTTATTGTATAATTATATATATATAATATATATATATATATATATAGGCATTCAGTTAATTTAATCTGGGACAGTTTGAAACTGAATAAAAAACAGTCACTAGGTTGAACAGTTTTAGAAGCACAGAAACAATGTTCTTCAACTTTTATATACTCTAAGGGGGGGGGGGGGGGTCGAACAGGAATCCAAAAGTAACACCAAGGGAGATGTCCTATTGTCATGCAATAGCACACATTGTTCTGTCCAAAATGTAACACTAGCATTCAGGTGACTAAAATAAGGTAAAGATACAATATATAGCACAAGTTTGTGTCAAAAATAAGATTTGTCAAATAAGAAACACAATGAATCACAAAATGAGCATACAAATATTGACTTTCATCTCAAGCATTCTCTCTTGTTGATGTCAAACTCTGCTTCTGTCCTATGTAACATTAGGGGAAGAGTCCTTTTGTCACATTAGCAAACATATTTTAGTCCCAATTATAACATAAACATTCAGTTTACTTAATCAAATTCAGTAAGTATTAAACAGTTAAGCTTGTATCAAAAGCATACAATGGATCACAAAAAAACAAAACATAAATATGTGTTTTTTTAAAAAAAGAAGGTTTCTGTCCAATGTCACATTTGCAGTTATGTCCATTTGTCACGTTATCATCTATATTTCTGTCCATTTTATAACGTTTGCATTCTTAATTCTGTCCAATAAATAACGATATCAAACACAAAAGCGGTATGAATTCAATATGAATTACGTACCTAATGAATGAATACTTACAAACGATAGTTTACAGACGACATTGTTATGTCGAATAATTGACTCTGGGAAAGTCATCAAATTTCAACGATTTTCTCGCTTTATTAAGCGCTTGTCTTAATGCTAGCGTGACATAATGTTAATGTTACATCGAAGGACAGAATGAGCCAAACTTGGATTAAGTTTTTATCAACGGTATTCACCACTATTTTTATCATTTCAATGTCAACTGTGAACCGGTCCAATATAAATGTAATCGCTACCCGGATATTAACCCTCAGTCGGTGTAAATTATTTACAAATAGAAAAGGTGCTATCGTCATGCTAAAATGGGACAGAATCGATTTTGCGTAACATTAACACATTTTTAGACCTAAAAAACTTTATGATCGGGAATGACCAATTTCTTGTTACATGCAATACTGTTTTTATCCGACACATAGTCTTTGTTTTCAGTGAATAAAGGTGTGTTAAGGCTTAAAACAGTAAGCAGTGGATCATGTCTGCTAATGTTACACAACAATTGGAGGACAGATTACCGTAACGTTATCACCCTGCGCAATTACCGAAAATTTAGGTATATTACGAACGAAATGCAATCATTTTAGATATATTATTGTTTTAATTAACATTCCTTGCAAACATTATTCAACAAACAAGAAAAAATACTTACCAGATGTTACTGAAAAGCTTCCTCAAAAAAGTTGTATATTGGTACCGGGAAGATTTTCTGTCTTTTTTGTCCTAAATATCGGCATATTTTTACATTTTTTTACCTTATTTAAATCTGCCATATATATATATATATATATATATATATATATATATATATATATATATATATATATATATATATATATATATATGGCAGATTTTACAAAAGGGCAATTATGTGGCCCATTTTCTTTCATTTATTGTTATTGCATGTCAACGTCATTTATACAACCTTTCCCAACTCAATAAGAACACCTTATAGAAGTGATTTGTATTAAAATAATGAAAATATTGTGTTAAATAAGGTAAAAAATTGTAAAAATATGCCGATATTATATATATATATATTTATATATATTTATATATATAATATTATAGTGTGTTTAATAATATATAATTATGTTGACATTAAAACACAAAAAAAAACACATATTGCGAACATTTGGACTTTGGAAATTATTCTTTATTTTTGTTATGCCCGCATTACTTATTTGAAATTTCTTTTGAATATTTTTATTGTTTCAAGTTTGTGGCTGGTTTCCGTTTCTCTATTGCGTTTAGTTATCGGAACAATAAATACATACGTATATCAAACACGAACTATATAATACTATGGTACCATTGTCACAGCAGCCGTGAAGACGACCGACACGTGCATACAGTTTGGGTGTTTCAGTGTGTGGAGCCCAATAAGGTTCGTTCGGTGCTACTTGTGTTTTTATAACTCCGACTAAAACGCGCGTATGAATACAATCTCAATTTCTTTCATATTCTGTACTTATGCCTAAAATACTATTATCTAGTCAAAAGACGGACCATGTGAAAATTGTAATAAATCTTACTGCTGCATGAAATGTGAATTTATTAACGAACTTCATACATTTTCTTTATTTATTTTGTGGCGCCCAGTCGTAACAGAAATGTGTTGTTTACCAATCTTACATTAAATTTTGACCCCGTTGAAAATTGACCCCAATGGTAATTTTGCAACGTTAAACAATTGACCCTGTCAACATTTCAACATTAAACATTTGTTGAAAACTGATCAGCGTTAATTTAGGGTCAGTAAAGTAGGGTCATTGATTTAACGGACAATTAAATTTAAGACAAACGTCTGAAATCGGCTGTCCGTATGAAAAAAAAAACACATCAAGATATCTCTGGAAAGAACCAGCGACTTTTGCAATCTTACTGGCTAGCTTCTTGACACGTAATGCCGAGCACGAGCTCGAATCTACAACTTTCTAGACTTGGTTTTATTGCACATATATACAACGAGAGAGAGAGTGACAGAGAGAGAGAGAGAGAGAGAGAGAGAGAGAGAGAGAGAGAGAGATCATTTAATGAGCGAGGTGATGGAACCAGTGAGTTCTAGGACGTTATTTACCACTGTAAAAATTAGGGATGCAAACGAATGGCAAAATTGATATTCGAATATTCGGTAATTCTTTCGATCAAATATTCGAATACCAAAATGAACCTTTAAGAATTGTAGTAAACTAGTATTCACTAACGTAATAGCCGGGGCCCTGTTACCCTTCTGTGTCGTATACGGTACACGCGACGGACCCTTATTGTTCCACAAATTAGCCTCTGAATTTCCCTATTTTCAAGATATATATCCCAAGAAAAAGCGATATATCTTTATAAAAAAAAAACGAATTATACCAATTCCTCTGCGTTCATTTTTGTAAACAATGCAAAATAAGATCAGGTAATTGCGTATTTTCCCGGATTTGCATCCTCGTTCTGGGATTGATGTTTACGATCTATAATTATAGAGAACGACACCATGGCAAAACGTCGATTTTGACTGATGTATTGTACAACAATACAGGACATATATCCTTAAACGTTAAACCATACAGTTAATTTGTACGCAAGAGCGATATATCGAAAACCTGGAAAACAGTTTAAAGCACATAACTAGCACATGTCCTTCATATCATCAAGGTGATTTTAGCAATATCGCCAAGCTTGATTAGCAGTGAAGACAAAACATTGGTATAAAGGCCGATCTCTTAAACCCTAATTGGCATGGCCATTTAAATATACCCAAAATAATTAGAATGTGTTTGATGTCACTTGTTTAACAACCAGTAAATGTAAAATTACGGGGACTGTTTATAGTTCCCGGCGATATATCCGATATGACGCGTGTATAGTGTCATCAAGTTCACACCTCTGGCATTAGGGGTCCATCGTTGTAAAAACAAGACAGACGAAGATGACAGTTGTAGGCAAAAAGTTAATTAATTTATTAATTCAACAAAAACATCGAATATTCGAATACCTATTTTGACATTCGAATACCAAACGTTCGATCGAATATTCGAATATTCGAATATTCGTTTGCATCCCTAGTAAAAATGATATACACGAATTATTTCTTCCAAACAAATCCTAGTATTTCAAAATGAATACCTTTTCAAAGGAAATGATTCGTTCAGCACGCTTGAGTGCCTAGATGTGTCTTAAAATGTCCTCCGTAATTAATGGGGGCATATAGTCTTTTGAAGATTAGAAACCCGCTTTTTGCTTCGCTTCATGGTAAGTTAAATCATTTTTTTCTTGAGCCACCAATAAATTGTGCCAAATCCATTTTACTTTTTGTAAGACACTAACTTGTGTGTACGAGTTATGTCCTTATTTAGTCGGTTAATTTAGCACTACACAGCACAAATGTTTGAGGGCATGGAACTATACTTATTATTCAATTACACAAAGAGTAATGTTTCAAAAGTGAAATTTTATATAGCCAAACAACAACAACAACAGACAAGGCATCCACAATATTTGGAAGTCTTTTCGAAAAGGTACCTACAGATACCAAACTTTTCTGACAAGTGGCAGCCGAGATCAGCAGAGATTTGGCCCTAGACTTAGTAAATACTGCTAAGCCCGTGGCATACATTTCACCACATATTACTAACAGTTAAATACACTCAAAAATCAAAACACTGATAGTGCTGAATGGCTTGAGAGATGATTCCATATATGTGATATTAAAAAAAAAAGATCATATGAATGATAGCATAGTACTCGCTCACTTGCTCTCAAACACGCCCGTCTACTCATCCAACCTACCAAAACACCTGGCCGCCCACTCACTGACCCACTGACTCACTCACCACTCAAAGTCCACTCACAGAAATAACACACCCACCACATCGATTCGGTGTATCCCATGAGCAGCAGAATAAAACGTACATCATAGCAAGCAACTAGACTTGTATACTTGTGTGTTATTCTATTATGCCGATCAACAATTTTAAGAGAATGTGAGCACAATTGTAGTATACAAAATGCTCCTTCAATTCCAATCTTTGCTTAAACAAAGAGGGTATAACAAATTATTTTCTAATGTACATACTTAGACCAATTATCCGTAACAGTACTATATTGGAAATAAGAATCAATACATTGTTCATAAGCGTATGACTATGACTTGCATACGCAGGGGTGGATATTTTTTTTAACTTCAGCGCAAATACATAGCAATATGGAGGAAAATAACCCAGTTTCCCAAGAAGTTGGAGTATGAACGCCAATACGAGTTTGCAAAATTTGAGGTATATATTAATTGATAATGATTAGGCTCCACAGAGCGAGCCTTTTTTAGTGATTGGGTTATGAGATCGCACTGGAGACGGAAATGAATGATTTTAGCCTTTCGATTGTAAGTGTATGCACAGAAAAGTGTTGTTGAAAATTTAGAATTAGAGAATGATATTATTTTGACTACTGTTGGAGTGATTTCTATTTATCTTTTTTTTTCTTTTACCTAATTGGCAAGAAGTGTAACGAAATAATGTAATTTGTCTATTTCGAGGCGTATAAACAAGCGCATGTAATTCTACGCATGCGGTGCGGGGTGATACAGAAATCCAGTTAATAACTCATTTAATCTAATTAATAAATTATTGTTGTTGTATTTATTTTGGAAAGTGCCCCACGAAGGGTATATGTTTCAAATGTTATTGAAATCTGTCAAAATATGAAGAAGTTAGAGCAATTTTTCGTGTTTTTTTTTCGAAAATAGATAGGAAATCGAGGTGAAATCCAGATTTCGAGAAGTGAAATCCACTCATAATTCATTTATTTTAATTAATAATTTTACTTTTTGTAATTTTTTTGGAAAGTGCCTCATAAAGGGTTCATATTTCAAATTTTATTGAAATTGTTAAAAAAGTTGATGCAATTTTTCATAAATAGATCGGAAATAGAGGTGAAATCCAGATTTCGAGAAGTGAAATCCACTCATTAAAAAAATTAACTCATTTATTTTAATTAATATTTTTTTGGTATATATATTGGAAAGTGCCTCATAAAGGGTTTATATTTCAAATTTTATCGAAATTGGTCATAATCTGAAGAAGTCAGAGCAATTTTCACAGGTGCAAATCACTTCTTACGGCTATATATTGACATTGCAACTTTTGCAAACCTTAATATTTGAACTTTCGCTTTTTTATTTTAAATGCTTCCCACAGGTGCAAATCACTTCTTACGGCTATTGACATTGCAATTTTTGCAATCCGTAGTATTTGAACGTTCGTTTTTTGCTAAGAAATACTCTGCATTTTATAAGTGCAAATCCCTCATAATGGCCATTGACTCAACCACTTTTGCACAACTTTGTATTTGAAGTTTTGATTTTTGCTAACAAATACTTTGCACAGGAGCTAATCACTCTTTAAATAATGACTATTGACACACCAACTTTTGCTCATTTTAGTATTTTAACTTTCGAACATGTTGAACAAACTTTGAACAGGTGCATTTTAATCTACTTTATCAACCATTGACACAACAACTTTTGCACTCCTCATATTTAAACTTTCTGCATGTTGACACCAATATTAACACGATGTGCACATTAATACACAGATTGCTTTTAAATACATGTTATTTAATGGACATTATTTTAACTTTGTATGTGTGAATTTAAACACAATCGGTAAATATGTAGCTAACTATGTACAATTATGTTTCATTTCTTTTTGTAAAAAAGCAGTATCATTATAAAGATCATTTGAAATGTTAATTTGATATACATGCTATTGTTGCTGATTTCTTAATATTGATCACCAGTAAAATTTTGCCAAATTGTTGTCCAGTCTTGACAGTTAAAGGCAGTAGTTCAATTTACATGCTATTGTTAACTGATAATTTGGCCACACTTATACTTGTATAATGTCTGACGGTTGAATGTCGCAGTTTGATATACATGCTGTTGTTAACTACTTTTCAGTATTGATATTTTACAGTAATTTGGCCAAACTGTTGTATTATCACTGACGGTTGAAGGCCGCAGTTTGATTTACATGCTATTGTTAACTACTCTTCAGTATTGATCTCCCACAGTTATTTGGCCACACTGTTGTATAATGTCTGACGGTTGAAGGCCGCAGTTTGATTTACATGCTGTTGTTAACTACGTTTCAGTATTGGTTTCTTACAGTAATTTGGCCAAACTGTTGTATAATGTCTGACTCTTGAAGGCCACAGTTTAAATAACATGCTGTCGTTAACTACTCTTCAGTATTGATCTCTTACAGTAATTTGGCCAAACTGTTGTAAAATCACTGACGATTGAAGGTCGAAGTTTATTTACATGCTGTTGTTAACTACTTTTCAGTATTGATCTCTTACAGTTATTTGGCCAAACTGTTGTGTAATGTCTGACGGTCGAAGGCCGCAGTTTGATTTACATGCTGTTGTTTACTGATTTTCAGTATTGATCCATGCTATTGTTAATTTCTCTTCAGTATTGATCTCCCACAGTAATTTGGCCACAATTATACTTGTACAATGTCTGACGGTTGAAGGCCGCAGTTTGATTTACATGCTGTTGTTAACTACTTTTCAGTATTGATATTTTACAGTCATTTGGCCAAACTGTTGTATTATCACTGACGGTTGAAGGCCGCAGTTTGATTTACATGCTATTGTTAACTACTCTTCAATATTGATCTCCCACAGTTTTTTGGCCACACTGTTGTATAATGTCTAACGATTGAAGGCCGCAGTTTGATTTGCATGCTGTTGTTAACTACGTTTCAGTATTGATCTCTTACAGTAATTTGGCCAAACTGTTAAATAATGTCTGACCCTTGAAGGCCGCAGTTTAAATTACATGCTGTTGTTAACTACTCTTAGGTATTAATCTCTTACAGTAATTTGGCCAAACTGTTGTATAATCACTGACGATTGAAGGCCGAAGTTTATTTACATGCTGTTGTTAACTACTTTTCAGTATTGATCTCTTACAGTTATTTGGCCAAACTGTTGTGTAAAGTCTGGCGGTTGAAGGCCGCAGTTTGATTTACATGCTGTTGTTAACTGATTTTCAGTATTGATCCATGCTATTGTTAATAACTCTTCAGTATTGATCTCCCACAGTAATTTGGCCACACTTATACTTCTACAATGTCTGAGGTTGAAGGCCGCAGTTTGATTTACATGCTGTTGTTAACTTCTTTTCAGTATTGATATTTTACAGTCATTTGGCCAAACTGTTGTATTATCACTGACGGTTGAAGGCCGCAGTTTGATTTACATACTATTGTTAACTGCTCTTCAGTATTGATCTCCCACAGTTATTTGGCTACACTGTTGTATAATGTCTGACGGTTGAAGGCCGCAGTTTGATTTGCATGCTGTTGTTAACTACGTTTCAGTATTGATCTCTTACAGTAATTTGGCCAAACTGTTGAATAATGTCTGACCCTTGACGGCCGCAGTTTAAATTACATGCTGTTGTTAACTACTCTTAGGTATTGATCTCTTACAGTAATTTGACCAAACTGTTGTATAATCACTGACGATTGAAGGCCAAAGTTTATTTACATGCTGTTGTTAACTACTTTTCAGTATTGATCTCATACAGTTATTTGACCAAACTGTTGTATAATGTCTGACGGTTGAAGGCCGCAGTTTGATTTACATGCTGTTGTTAACTGCTTTTCAGTATTGATCTCCAACAGCACTTTGGCCAAACTGTTGTATAATCTCTGACGATTGAATGCCGCAGTTTGATTTACATGCTGTTGTTAACTACTTTTCAGTATTGATCTCTTACAGTTATTTGGCCAAACTGTTGTATAATGTCTGACGGTTGAAGGCCGCAGTTTGATTTACATGCTGTTGTTAACTTCTTTTCAGTATTGATCTCCAACAGCAATTTGGCCAAACTGTTGTATAATATCTGACGATTGAAGGCCGCAGTTTGATTTACATGCTATTAATTCCTGTTTCTTTATACTGCAGAAGCAATTTTACTTTTTTAAGGTCAAATAACCGAACAAACACACACATTCATGTACTATTATAATAATTCTTTTTCCACTGTGAGATATATGTTTTACTGTAATAGCTGTTGCATGTTTCTTCGTGTTCTTCGAATATGATCATTTCACACATTCATTTTCTTACATGTCCTTTTTAAACATTTTTTTAGTTTTCAATAACTATTTGCCAATGTATAAAACTGTGTATAAAGTTGCTTTTTTGTTCTCTTAATGAATGCTCACAATGTCACTCTATTGTATACCAACCTTTCCGTTGAACCTTTGTTACACAATGATAACATTCATTTGTGGAAACAACTAAATTTATTCCATTTATAAAACTTTTCAATAATCCTTTCCTATTGCTTTAAAAATTTTGACATGATCATTCCCATTCGTTATCATCGAACTGCTAGAATAAAATGTAAATACCTTGCACATTTGAAACAAATGTTCATTTCATTAAACTGTTTCAACAAATTGTTCTGCTTCTTTACCCTTTGAAAGCATTCATTTGTATGTTAATGTTATTCACATTAAAAAAAATACCAACATTTGCTTTGCATTTTTTTTTTAAATTTTGAAATCATCTATTTGTATGTTGTTGTTAAAATTCTTCATCTTAAAAACAAATGTACTTTAATCTTTATTTCTCAAAACCAATCCTGCCTTTTGTATTGGACTCTTCTAAAGACTGCTTTACTGTGTTGTGCTTTGTTGTACATGTATATAAGTATGTATATATGTTAACAACCATTTATCCCATTTCAAACTATTCATTTGAAGGCATTGTACACCAGATTGGCACCAGAAAAGGTGTTTTATTTTGTAACAAATCGCACGACAATTATTTAACAGAAAGTGTTACGCTTTGATATCATAATTATAAAAAAGGTACCAAAATGTAAAAAACAAAATTGTGTCGGAGACCGGGTTCGAACCCGCGTCGCCAAAATTGCAGTCAAGCGTCGTACCCACTGAGCTTCGTCCAAATAATTGTACGTTGACAGATTTTTTAAAAGATTTTTTATATGGCAAATCCTCCATGTACAATTTTTTTTGTACCAGAAGTGGGTAGATGTTCCGATCGGGATTCTGGGTTAAAGCATATTGCGTCCATAAAATATCATAGAACACGAAATATTACTAGGTAATGTTATTTTATATTAGTTCCATACACAAAAAATAAATATCCAACGAATAATTATGAGTTTGATGGGGTTTTCTTCATTTCATTCTGTCAAAACATAACGCAAGGGTGCAGTTCACAGTTTTACAACAATCGGAGCACTTCGGTCATGGCCGTTTCAATGTATATTACTCAAATCTGTCTTAAAGTAAAATAAAGCTTGAAAGATGTCCTGCATTATTTGAATACGATTTGTGAACTCATCCATGTTTGCATTGTATAAATGTTATAAAACGAACCTAGGCTGATTAAAATTTCCATGTGTCAGTACTGAAACCGCCCATTTCACAAAACACTATCTGTACATTGCTAGGGATCGTTTTAGAGCGAGCCCTTTTTGCTGTCTCCTACAGCAATTTTGTACTTGTAAAGGATAGATGTTTTCTCATACAACATGCAATGCTACTTGGTATATTTCGACCATTTAACTAAGTTCACTGCTAAAGCAGTGCAGGCATAAGGAAGAAAACCGCACTGAATCAATTATGTATTGTGTATCTGAATTCCCTCCCATGTAATATATTATTTATAGAACTGTTATGCCATATTGCTTCAATGAGGTCAAACCCAGAACTGCGAGGATTTTTCATGTTTATATGAGTTCTCCCTTTCATATCCGCGTTTTATACCTGTGTTTTACTGCTAATATACGCAAAATATTACATACTCTTACATGAAATTATTCTGTAAAACAAACATTATTTCAGGTATGTTTCACAGTCTGATTTTCATTAAAATTTGGAACTTTCGAGTATGATGATGAATATATAGGCTCAGTTGATTTTTGTGAACTATTACAAAATGTTCATCGACTGAAATCTGTACCGCATGGTAAAAAGTATCTTGCCCTCAGTCAGTTTTCAACGTTGAAAAATTACCTGACTACAGTCTACACTACAGTTGGTGTGATATTCAATATTGGTCTTAATTCGATTTTAGATGGATGTAGCCAATCGGATTGCGTTGTAATAAAATCAATGATGTTGACCATAGCATTGGATAAGTTTGATATTGAATACCAGCCATCGATCAATTTTCAACGAGGGTGATTTTTTCACGCAAAAGGGCCATTAATTAACGGTCGGAGATGTTAACGTTGTTAACTGCTCAACGTTAAAAATTGATACGTCGTCCGTTGAAAAGTATCCCCTAAGTTTAATATTAAACGCGGCCGAAATCTTATGTTAAACCGGCTGCAATGTTTATCAACTGTATCAGCTAGCACTTACACGTTGTGCACTGACGACATTGCAAAGTAAGTAAACCTCCGCTACAAAAATGGCACATTACTCCGTTGGTCATATATGATACGGAGGTATGGGGTATTGATCTCATTAAGATAATTTATCAACTGGCAAATTTGTTTTTAATTTGTATAAAGTTGTTATTTTAATAATTGTAACATGTATGGAGAACTTTATATTCAACCCATTTCATTGCAAATGAAGATAAGGCTTTTATGATTTGGAAATTAGATTGTTATTGCCAACAAAATAACATTTGTAAACTATTATATAAAAACACATTAATGTAACACAATAATGCGGTTTTTAATACGCGTTCAATGTACCACTTCTTCTACTAGTGAACTAACTCACTCAACGCAAATAAATGACGAATAAAAAAGTTAGTGGTCGATGACTGTTTGGTTCAAAGTGCCGAAAAGGATGATTTCATTTCCGCCTTTAGCGTACCAAAAGTAATATTTTACGAAGGCTTATATTTGTTTTTTTTTTTTTTTTTCATAAATGTCATATTAAAACTTTAAAAACTACTGACAATACTGCACGTGTGGATCCGCACTCGATACTAGCCTCTTGAAGTATTCTTCGACAAGCAACGACTGCCGGGAGTTGGACATATAAAATAGTTCATACTTATAACTACACATATAGCGACCACTAAAACGTCTCACCCACGTTAAAATATCGCCCATTCACCACACAAGCACACTGAATATTTATTAAAGCATATTATATTACATTGAAAGATTCTGTCATCTTGGCATCAGTTCGAAACAGACAACTCTCATGTTAGTATCTTCCACAGCCGAAAATCATACTTTTAAAACGTTTTTTTTTTGTTATTCATTATAATCATAATATATAATTACTTAAAATACTAAGTTCTAAAGAAAATTTAGTTTAAACATATTTATTTTACAACGATTGTTAAACAAGTTATAACAACATTTTCTTGCATACCGGATGTGACCGGTGCGGGAAAAACTCATCTTACACCCCCATGTAAGATGAGTCACGCGCAACAACGCGCCACTTCTTATTTTTTATTGCATGGTTAATGAAAATAATATTATGCTATTTCAATAAAGCGCAATCAAATGTATATCTATGCAAGACTTTTAATTAAAATTGAAAATAAATAATCGTAAAAAACACGATTTTTAGTTATTTAAAATTACTGCGCTTGATGACGTCAGTAAACAACGTAGCACGCGCTTTATGGTGAAATGTACAAAAAAACGTTTTCTACGTGATTTTTTCCACAAATTGATAATTTAAGATATGCAAGGAAAAATATCAATCATGTGGTTCCGGTTCGGATCGACAAATTCCAACCCTCGGGCACGCTGCGTTGCCGGTAACTCGGCAAGCCTCGTTACCGGCTTACGCGCGTGCACTCGGGTCGGATTTTTCTATCCGTACCGGAAACACATGATAGATACTTATAATATTAATCACTCTTGTTGGCACGATTTTACGCGAGAATGTGGTCTTTTGTTGTGGGGAAAACCGGAGATACCGGAGAAAACCCACTTGTCCGGCTTGGTGACCACTAACCAAACTCACATGCACAATCGCAATCGGAACTCCTCGGCTAGTATCAAGATATGGCCTCGGATATAATACGGGTCGTAAGAAAATAGTCCATCATGGCCGACCAAGAAGATGTTCAAACAACCAAGAGATATGCTAGTCCAAAGACAGAATGAGGAGCGAACTTTTACCACTTATTTGTGTGTAAGTGTTATTTTTATTCTTATTGTATTTTAATAAAATATAAAAATAGTTTTAAAAGAGCCCTAATGAGAAACTAATTGGAAATGTCATTAATTCAGTGGCAAAATTAAGAAAACAAATACTCTATTTGATTTTTTTTAATAACAAATAAGTCTGAATATGTCTTTACTTAGACCGATAATAGCTTAGACTTTCTTTCTCAGTGTATTTATCTCATACATTTCATATCATTAACTTTATTTTTTTATAACTAAAATTTACATTCTTTCAACCAAGGATGTATGGTTTATATGTCCGTGAGTGTTGGTATCGAACAACTTAATGTAATGGCACAATTGAATGCCTCGGCCCTGTTCACTAATATAGTTCTCTAAATAAATTAGATCTTCATTCTATTGGTTTAACAAAATGAATTTGAACGCATAAACCAGCACACATTTCTTTCAAGACTAAATTCTATGATATCCACCAGTGGTGGTGATGCAGAAACATTAAAAAATGCTGACATTTTTACTGTGCCAATGAAATGCAGACATTTAAATTTTAATCTTATTGTCATTTTCAGAGAAGAGTATAATGGTACCAGGGGTGCAGCTGACTCTGATTCCCGGCTTCTTCTAATGAATAAAGGCAGATGAGGTAATTGTTGTGCTATTTTCGAAATTCGGACAATAATTTAACAGTCAAGTATCCTATTGGTTTAAGCCCTAAAGTACCTGCATGTTTGTACAATTAATCAGTATTAAATTATCAACATTGTAGATGAATTTAAACATGATAACAATTTCATTTCATATTTTTTAATTTACCAGTAGTCCAGAGCTAAAAGCTGCTCTCTCACAGATTGACAGTTCTTCTTGGTCATTCTTCAAAAGCCCAAAGGAGTAATTAAATTAAATTTACACATATAATTAATTATACGGCTTAAAGCAATAGCAAACAAATATTTTCCAAACAATTGAAATCTGTTCTATTATGTGTGACCTTATATGACTATATAGAAGGAATTTTTACCAAATTTTCAAACTTGTATATGAAAGACTGTGATCTGATATTATGTCAGCAGTCTAATATCACTGGTTTCCATACACTTGCACAATAATTGCCAATTGGCTCGTTTAAAGACAAAAATAAAAAGGTGTCAGAACAGTAAAACTGTGAGGATGCAGCAGATGCTTTAAATTGGTGTTGCACTTAATGTTTTGTGAATACTTTTGTTGTACAGGTTTTTTAAATAATTGACCTGAAAATATAATTCCTATTATTGTTGTATTTTCTGTTTTCTATTTCAGGCACTGGAATCCCAATGCAATCAAAAATGCCATTGTACGAGGATTGACCTGCAATGCATGGAAATCATCTCACACAACTGCAACGCCTACCATGAAAAAATGAGTGGAAGATGGAAACAAAGCGTTCAGTGGAACATCTTGTCATCTCAAATATTTGATGACTTACATACTGATGTAAAGTTGAAGATAAAAGTCATCTGTTGGTCCGTGATTATTAAATAAAGCCGAACATATATTTTAAAAGGGTTATATGGTAAAGGATTTATCTATGCTTAAAGTGGTTTTCCTATATTATGGAGGGAAGATAACTACAAAAACAGAAACAGATGGCATCGGCAGACCAAATAAAGGAGAACTATTTTGTTCAGTTCAATTTTTAAAACTTCAGAAAATCCGTTAATAGGGCATATCCTTGCAAATGCCATATTGTAAACTGGGCTCTTTAAAATGTGAAAAGGTCAAAGTTGTCTAGAGGATAAGCCTCAAATTCAAGGTTGTGAGTTCAAGACCTCCAAGATACTTTCTCTTGACCTCAGGAAAAGGATGTCCATACTTGTTTCTACTTAGGCAACAGACTTAAGAGTGATTCTGTAAGCTTCCAGCTTGCATAGCAATCTGATAAGGCATAAAATAAGATACTAGCTGACTTGCAAACAGTTTTTCCATTTGTGTTAATTTATTTTTCAGTCTGTTGGAATGTTTATTAGAAGTGATGCGCATTGCTTACTGCAACAAATATTTATTTTCTTTATTGAGTTAAATATAACGAACACATAACATGACTTGTGATTTTACAGATGCATGTTTATTTCGTTGATTGTATGAGTTTATTTTCTCAAATGATGTAATAAAAGTTATTCTGTTTGAAGAAAATGTGTTGAGGTTTTGGCATAGCATAGTGTCATCATCATCATCATCATCATCATCATCATCATCATTGTTGTGTACAAATAAAACATTCAAAACAATGTATTAAAAACCAAACTGTCAAGCCAAGTACTCAAAGAGGCACAAGGATATTGCTAAAGAGACCGGTAATACATTTAGACAAATAAAATGCAAAGAAAGATCTATAATTCTGGCACATGGTAATGCTTTAGTCCTCTCATTGTGTATTTATGGTTAAAGTGGAGACATACAGTATTTTTTGTAGACTTAAATTTGTATGGCAACTTAAAGCCATATATGTGAATTAAACGCCAGAAATATTGTGTGAAGTCTCCCAAAAGACTTGATGCACTTAAAAGGGCTTGGCACAGAAATAAAAGTAAAAATGGGAGCAAAACCTAATTTATCATTAATTTTACATTGGATTGCATACAGATGGCTCTGTTATTACTTGACTAATATTAAAAATAAAATTAAGAGACATGTTGATCCAAACTGTGATTATTCTTGTTTGCATTTTATGGAGTTGGACATAAAAGAGTCATTTGGTGAAGAGTGATCTAAAGGCTAATTATTCAAAATAGATTAAGTATTATTGAAAAAAAGTCTGGTATACATTACTTAAAAGCTTAGTAGCCTGGCTAAATATTTGTTTAAGGCTTTTATTTACAAAAAAATAAATCAGTTGAGTATCTTATCAGTTACTCTTTTGGTTTTGTTGTTTTTAATAAAAAAATGACAATTTACTCAAAGATATTGAGACTAATAATTATAGATTAAGACAAATACAATGTGTAAGGAAACTTCTAATGAGTGGGTTTTCCACAGCCTAGGAGGTAAAGTGAAGCATGATCTGCCTTGAACAAATACTATTTGAAGACAAGTTGTGTCAACTTAGTGCACCAGTCAATTGTAACCCCCCCCCCCCCAACCCCAGGTCCGGGGGAATACTGGGGTTGTTAACCCAGGGAAATGGGCCGTGTTTTTACCTATCAGGTGGCCCTGCAGTGCTGGGTGAATGCGGTGGTTTTGTCTTCACTTAAAATATAGAGGGGAATGGGCCTTACCTAGAGCCCCTGGGGTGTGGGGGCATTTGGCAGGGATTTATCATGGCGACTTGAAGACGTACACTATCGCGCCGTCGGCCCGCGTCGTGATTGGTTCGACGACGTCAACGACGTCGCATATCCTGTAGGTGCTCGAGATACGTCTGGTGTGATCTCACTTCTTCTCAAAGTAGGCACCAGACCATTGTTAACAGCGTTCGTGTCTCTTTGGCCATTTGTTGAAGATGATATCCCGATATTACTCTGCCGGGTACTGGTGTTATCAATGCGTTTGCAGCCGTCTGTAGCTCCCGTAAACGTTCAAATCGGCGACCTTTGAGGTGGGACTTCAACTCCGGGAAAATAGCAAAGTCGAACGGGGCCAGGTCAGGTGATTACGGCGGATGTGGAAGAACCTCCAGTCCTAGGACGCTAATCTAAAGCTGAGTGGTCGCCGCAGTATGAGGTGGGGCATTATCCTGATGTAGGATGAAATGATCAACCGGGATGTTACCCCTCTTCTTTCTAAGCCCACGGATGAGATCACGGCCGAGTACCTGTTAACAATGTTAAAAACGTTTTATGAGTCATACTGTCACATTATAGTGAGAAGTGTGATAATTACTTTGCGTTTATATTCATGACAGGTGTTTGGCAACTACAAGATCAATATGATTATCTCTATTATGATTTAACTATTTGCGCAAAATGGATTTACCTCAATTGTTGATATATTGAATATGTTATACAATATGTAATATGCAAAGTAAAATTAATTGAACTTCATATGAATGTATATTATTGGTATTTACTTTAAATGAATATTACCGTTGAATAATACTTAATAAAAATAACTGTTTGCAGTTTCCTAACTTGGAACAATTTATAACATTTTAGTGTTCATCACAATAATTTGAATATTCCCCAATCGATCCAAAATCAAGGCATTATTATACTACTGTAAATTAAAAATCATTATACAAGAGAAGTTAATACTGCTTAATACCTTCCGCATGTTTAATTCGGTGGTCAGAATGATGTGTGCGGTTCCATAGCTGACATTGGCAGACTCTGACAGCTCCCGTACAGTCATTCTGCAGTCCGCTTTCAGTTTCTCTTCAATTGACGTCACAGCTTGTTGACGTCCGATTGTTGACTTCCGTCCACGACCTGCAGTGCGTTCAGTCAGCGTTTTGTTTTGTATCCCTGTTGCAACGCAGCGCATACACGTTAAGCGGGAAACCAAACAGCAAACGTTCGCCGCAAACATCTTTACTGAACGCGCTGCTGCAGTTCGTTCAGTCAGGCGAGCGTTTACAAAACGCTCGCAAACGTTTTGTTTTGTATCCCTGTTGCAACGCAGCGCATACACGCAGTGCATCATCTTCAAGGGACTGTCGGACATCAGAAAAGCGTCGATGCCACTCGAAAACCAGTGCACGGCCAACGCAGTTGTCTCCCCGTTGTTCTTGTGACGACATATTGATATTCACAGCATGCTTGACTGTCAGAGAGCAGACGTTGTTTATTTCAAAATGCAACGGCCGATTGACGTCATATTTTCAGATGACGTCGCACAAACGTCGTCAAACAGAATCGCGGATTTTTTAAGAATTTCTGCAACTGATATTCATTTTATTAAGTTTTTAATTCAGCATACGTACGACAAAACGTCACCTGGGCCGGTAGCGCGTTACTATGGTTGCATTATATCATGTTGTTTCGCACTATGCCAGGTCATGCTATTCTAATCAAGGCAGTAAATAGAAAAAGGTTTACTTTTTCAAATGGTACCAATTTTAATATGTTGCAAGTAGTATGAAAAAATATGGGACAAGTCTACGTAATTATTGATCATCCCTCGTATGTAGTTAATAACAGAGTTTATATCGTAAAGTTGCGTCATTCATATCATACTATCATAATGAAACTCGTTGTAATGGTCAGTGACGAAATATAGAACATTCTTGTTTTCTTCTTTGTTGTTTTGTTTCATTCGTCCTTCGTCGCATTTGGAAAGTTTTTGCACGAGGACACCGACGACGTCACCGAAGCCGTTGACGATGACAAGCTAAAATGTAAAATTTGCCAGGGTGCGTTCAAAAAATAAAAATATGATAACCTATCAAAGTTCTTTATAATAGTACGCCAATATAAACATACATAGAGAATACATCAAGCAGATACCAAGATAGAGGAGGTTTATTGGGCGGAAGCGTGACCTTGCGAGCTTCATGGAACAAAAGAACCGGATAGCAGAACTTCCCCCATCTCGGTACATGCCTTTTTCGGTTGATCCTGCTATTTTTAATATTTTTTATCTTTTTTTTTTTCGTTTAAAACTGATTAAGAAACAGAAGTCGTCGTGAAACGTCAGACGAATTATATTTTATCTAAGTGTAACATCAGTGTAACACAGTTTCGAAGTAAGCACCTAAATGTATGGTGGCATATAAAAAAATAAAAATTAAGTGGTTAACACGAAACAATTCGCGATCGTTAACAGGTTATCGTACGGCAGCTATATGCCACCATATAAATGAGATATCTATAAAAATTATAGCATTGTTTATCAATATATCTCAAGATTAAACCTTTCAATAAAAATGTGAAGAAAAGTGGTTTAATTAACGTTGGTAAGTGGTGGAATAGTGCCGGTTAGTGTTGGAATGATGCCGGTAAGTGGTGGAATAACGCCGGTTAGATGTAGAATAACGCCGGTTAGATTTGGAATAACGCCGGTTATCGGTGAAATAATGCCGGTTAGTGTTGGATTTAAAGCCAGTTGGTGGTTGAATAGTGCTGGTAAGTGGTGGATTAAAGCCAGTTAGTGGTTGAATAGTGCCGGTAGGTGGTGAATAACGCCGGTTAGTGGTGGAATAACGCCGGTTAGGTATTAGTGATGGAATAACGTCGGTAGGTTGTGGATTTAAGCCGGTAAGTGGTGGAATAACGCCGGTAAAGGATGGAATAGTGCCGGTTGGTGGTGGAACAATGCCGGTAAGTGGTGGATTAAAGCCAGTTAGTGATTGAATAGTGCCACCAACCGGTTAGCGGTTAGTGATGGAATAACGTCGGTAAGTTGTGGATTTAAGCCGGTAAGTGGTGGAATAACACCGGTTAGTGGTGGAATAATGCCGGTTAGTGGTGGAATAATATCGGTTATTGGTGGAATAACACTCTTTAGTGGCAAAATAATACCAGTTAGTGTTGGAATATTGCCGGTTAGTTGTGGAAAAACGCCGGTTACGGGCTAGTGGTGGAATAACAACGGTTACCAGTTTGTGATGGAAGTACGCCGGTAAGTTGTGGGATAAAGCCGGTTAGTGGTGGGATAACGCCGGTTAGTTGTGAAATATTGCCGGTTTCTGGTGTAAGCTACGTTTGCTGCTTGTAGAATATCCCCGGTTAGTGGTGGAATAACGCCGGCGAGTGGTGGAATAATACCGGTGAGGGGTGAAATAATGCCGGTTAGTGTTGGAATAATGCCGGTTAGTGATAGAAAAACGCCGGTTTGTAGTGTAAATAACGTTGTCGAGCAGTTGAATAACACCAGTTATAAGAGGAATAACGCCGGTTAGTGATGGAATAATGCTGGTTATTGGTGGAATAATGCCGGTGTGTGGTGCAAGTAACGTTGGCTAGTGGTGGAATAACGCCGATTATACAGGTAGACTAACGCTGGTTAGTAGTTTAATAACGGCGGTTAGTTGTTGGATAAAGAACACGCGATACTTAGAAATGTTTTTTCGCTCAAGGGTATGTGCAAGACGGCCACCTATCATTATTGATTCAATGCATGTTTTTTTCCTCTTCAATGTCGCCATTTCTCCAATGACGATATTGTATGTGGTACGAATGCTCCCAGACTAAAAACAAGTTTAAAAAGCAGCAAGGAACTTGCCGATAAAATGGTAGTACAGGTCGTATCCGTGGAGAGAATGAAATTCATGTTGATACTGTTTGCCTTATTTAACGTGTAAGATTGTATTTTTTTAAATATTTTTTTAGCAATTTTACAAAAATCGTTTCCTTTAACTTGCATGCTTGACCTTTCTTTGGCTACCAATATATGTATTGTAAATGGTCGTTTGCTCGATGCCCTCGGGAGTTTCACGTGCTTGACACATAGCGGACAGAGTTAGTGAATAATTAACTTACGTTATTAGATAATTTTGATTTTGAAGGTTTTCTCCAATCAACTGTGAATAAATATTTTAAAATCGATACAAAGATGAAAGAGTCCGAAAGAAGAGCCACTTGTTATAAATGGGAACCTATTTTCCAGGCTAATTTTGTTGAATACTTGTCAACGAATTCAATGAAATCGACGATGCATGCACCGGTACGTTAACCTCCAATATCTACAAACTATCCTTGCAATAAAGGTAACAAGATTAATTTTGATGCAAAGCATCAAAGACGCCACGAATCTGTTTGAAAGATGACTAAGAGGAAGCAGATGCAGTTCACCAGCATACCAAGTTTGAGGTACCTAGATATAAAGATACAAGCATTCTTCAGTTATTGAACGAATTCGGACTTTCAGCTCAAGGTCACCACGACCTTGACTCTTGACCAACTGACGTCAAAATAGTTATGGTGCTGGTCATGTTTAAGGGACGTCTACCGAGGTCTCTAGGTCTGAGCGTTTTTAATTATTGATAGGATACTGCGTATTGTCAGCTAACGGTCACACCGACCTTGACCTTCGACACACTGAACTCTTAAGCAATATGGTTCATCTGCGGGTTTTTTAACAACCTGTCTACGAAGTGTGGGGTCCTTGTGCCATAGTGTTCTTCATAAATCGACCGGAAACCGATTTTCAGCTGAAGGTAAACTTACGGTCACCACGACATTGACCTTTGACCAACTGGCCTACAAAGCTTAAAAACCCCGGGGCCTAAGCGTTCTTCAGATATTGATCGGAAACCGTGGGGACGAATGGATGGACGGACAGAAGATCAAATAACTTTTTGCCACTCTTTGTCATGTGACATTCATTCTGCCACTACGAATTTTGCATATCACGTGACTTTTTAATGCTAGAAATACTATATAGCTTTATATACTAATAATGTTCATATTTTAACTAAGAAGTAATTCGTTTAACTATTTTGTAAACAAAATAGTCACTTACACTGTTATTTTAATAAACTATTTCAACTGAAAGCTAAATTATATTAATTGAAGAAAGGGAGTTAATAATACAATGATTATTGCATAATTGGGTTACGTGCAGTTCCTACATTATATCAGCTATACCGTTATAATTAATGAATTGTCATTGAATTTAACCAAAGTTTACCCATTTATTAAAAAGCAGATTATTTTCAATATGCAAAAACATCCTCCGAAACCGTTTTTTCCCAGAGCTTTGATGAATCGGATGTAAAATCCGTAGCCTACAAGTTTGGGGACAAGTTATTAAATGCCCATTAATATATACAGTTAATCCAAAATAATAAGGACCCAAATATTTATATTGAAATAGCGATATTTCGGATTAACAATTGTCAGAGTTCGCGTTCGCGAATTATGGATGAAGGGAAATATTAAGTCGTTAAAATTGCAATGTCGGTTACACCTAACCAATACGATATGTTCGGTTTGAGTGATATCTCGTATACTTGTTTGTTGAATTAAACAAAGAAGGAATAAAATAGGGACCGAAATATAATTTCGAAATAGCGATACTTTCGGCTAAACGGTGTTCGGAATAGCGGTGTTCAACTGTATGTCCAAAGGTCTGTAATAACGGTATAAGACATGTATACGTTTTTTGTATCTTTTTTCTTTAATCAGTTTATACAATTGTGTGTTCATAAAGGTTGCTTCAATTGTGTGTTCATAAAGGTTGCTTTTATCAAAGTTTTTTTAAGTTTTATTTTACAATAACAATGTTGGTTGGTCCATTTTGATCACGTGATCCTCAAAGGTACAACTTTGAAATTATTCCAAATTAATGACCCGATTCCACGCGACGTCATTAATATTAATGATAACTGGTTAATCCAGTCAGATCAGCTTAGACATACAAAATAAGTAGATGGGCAACACAATAAGAAATAAAAGGTTAAGAGAAACAATGAACTTACTGGTAAAAGTAAACTACTCTGCGTATATTCTTTATGGATTTCACATGTCAACACCAACAATTCAAACTCAAAAATCTTTAGTTACAAGACGATGAAACAAAGGGGATTAACGCGGCGTTGTACATTCGTAGCCAAATCTGACCAGCAGTGGATCGTATTGCGCCACCAATGACGTCACTTGTGCAATTTGATCCCAGCATGTTCACATGCGTTCCGATGCAATCGACCAATAGACCAATGTGTCTGTAAAAGAACGCACACATATATATGGAGAGAGGATCTATATAGAAAATAGGCATTTGTAAATAAAATTGTCTTTTATTTGGTTCAAATTATTAAAGTAAGGTTAATTAACGTAAACATTCTGCTGTAAAAGTAGTGGGTTTATGATTACCCGAACATTTCGAGAAAACGGGGTCTATCTTACCCACGCTTTTCAACAAATTTAACCAAACGATAAGGACAAAAAACCAAAACAACCGCATGCAGACGACTCTTAGACTTCCGATTAATCCGATAGAACCTACAGCTAATGCCGATCAGCTCCAGTAGTGGTATTCTGATTTGTTTAATTAGTAGTACTATGTACTTGGGGTATGATTTTTAACGGTTTTTTTATATTTAATGTAACTTATTAACTCCCTTACACAGTAAAATTCACTTCTTCGTTTATATTTAGGTTATCATCGTCAACAGGTTCTATTTGACCTTGTGTTCAGTGATATTTGTTTGCAACAAATCAGGTGTGTTAAGTTTCCTGCCCATCTTATTTGCTTGAAACCAATCAGATGTGTAAAGTTTCCCTTCATTTTCTATCAATCATGTGACTGCTCACAACTTGCTGCAATTGAACAACTGAACAACTTTTCCAATTGGTCAGTTTTAAAATTTCAGTATATTTAAAGATAAAGATGAAGCTCATTAAAATCAAATCGACCTCAATGATGAAGATGGCATACCGTTTTTATAATGAGTTAAAACCCCTGTACACAACATGATTTCAAGTCCCTTTCTTCAAATTACAACATGTAATACAATTCAGCTTTCAATCGAAATATTTCATGAAAATAATAATATGATAAGTATGATTATTCTCTTTCAAAAATATTTAAATGAATTACTTCTTAGTTAAAATACGAAAACTATTAGTCTATAAAAGCAATATGGTATTATTTGGGTGAGAAAGTCACGTGATATGCAAATTTCGAAGAGACTTTTGCTCGCTAACTTTAGACAATGATTTCGGTTTAATGGCATGTTATTCATTGCGATAAATGCAATTTGTTTTATCAAAGACGTTAAAAATGTCAAAAAGGTTAAGAGAAGTCATTTCGGTATACATAGATTTCATAACTAAAAGAAACTGGGAAATGGCAAAAATATTCAACATGACGGAATTTTGTAGAACGATGCAATGCTGAAATTTTGGCCAAGGATTGCATCATTAAAATACAAGCATATCTAAAATACAAAAACAAATATTTTCTGTCCAAAAAGTTATTTAGAAAATAACGTCACTTTCTTGATTGTTTACATCGATTGTGACCAATGGTGACCCATGTGAGAATCCCTTTAAGTCACGTGATTCCTCACCCAGTACTATGTTAAGTTACAGTTGTTAGGGCTTTGTCGCTTTATACTACATTCAACATTAGTTTGCTTCTTCAATGAATCAACACAGTCGCAGTAAGTATATTAATGAATATTTAAACACTTACATGCAGACGTAATCGATGGGGACATGTTCCAATATGTCAATGTATGGACTGCACGTGGTGAAGCCAAACGCGCTCAGCCTGGTGTCGTCATTGCAGATGTCCGGTTCCTCGTGCACTGTAACAATACATCCATTAGGCATTTAAAGGAAATATAACGATTTAGTACGGAATCCAGTAAGGGCTAACGCGATTCTCGGCTCTAGAAAAGGGCAATAGCAAAACATTCACTTTTAAACTAATGCTTCCACATTGATGTGCGGGCGCTTTGTTTACCATAGCAAACGAGAACGTAACGAGAACGTAACAAAGCACGCATTTTTTTCTTACATGTATTCAAACTGCGATAGGCCAGTGAGATTGCGGTTTCCCAATTAGATTCCGTAGTAGTTGTTCTGTACACATGAGTGTAAAACAATCATTATTCTGTTAAAAGTGTTTTTATAAAGGGGTTGCTTTTAATCGAATAAACAATTAGGTTGCACATCAATTTACCCGTGCAGTTATCAAGAACAATGGCGGGAACCAGCGACTCCATAAAATACCGGGAAGTAGACATGACATCATCAATACTACATTGGGTTTTCTGTTTATCGGCAGCTTTCTTCAGACAGTTGGCAGACTCGGACACTAGTCTACAAGGTAAAGGTAACGTACAGCCGGTGACAAATGTACGTTTGCATTGGTTGTGGTGCTTAGGTTTACCCTGATTATCTGTTGGCAACCAATGTTTGATAATTGTGTGTCGGGCTTGAAATTGTTAACATCTTCATGGGGGACTAAACCCAACTCATTTTACGCCATATACATTTCGGTTTTGAGGGAGGGGCGCACGTCAAAAGGTTGCGCCCCTAAGTTACGCCCCCTCTAAGGTCAATTCCTGGATCCGCCTCTGATGCCAGGTATGGTTAGATATCTATGTAGTTCGAGATCTTTGTTTGTAGGTGTGATACTTAATTATTTTTAATGATAAATTGAATAATTTTACAGTGGTAGTAAAAACTATGAAAACATGAATGTATTGTGAAACTTTGCTCTTAAGATTAATAATACAAGCCCGTAGTGCTTTTTAAGGTTTATTTTTGCACAAATAAGGACGGAGAGAAATGTGTCACGTAACATACCTGCATGTTGCAGTGTCTTCGGATGTTCTCCCCACGAAGCCAAGAACGGACAAACAGTTGATGGCGTTAGAATCAAGGGCGGTCATAGAGCATTCTAATGAGGAATGAGTAGATATTTTAAAAAAGAACGAATACATAGAAAAGAACTTATACACGTATAGGTTTGCATGCTATTATCTATAAAGCCCAGTAGGGACAGACAGTTTGAGGCGTCAAACCCGATATACTGAAGGTGGTCATGGGGAAGCCTGGGCTGACAGACAGTGGGTGGCGTCAGACCCGATTGACGGAGGTTGGTCATGGGGCAGTCTGCGGGAGACAAGACAGTGGGTGGCCTCAGACCCGATTAACGGAGGTTGGTCATGGCGCAGTCTGTGGGAGACAAGACAGTGGGTGGCGTCAGTCCCGATTGACGGAGGTTGGTCATGGGGCAGTCTGGGGGAGACAAGACAGTGAGTGGCGTCAGACCCGATTGACGGAGGTTGGCCATGTGGCAGTCTGCAGGAGACAAGACAGTGAGTGGCGTCAGACCCGATTGACGAAGGTTGGCCATGGTGCATTCTGGGGGAGACAAGACAGTTGGTGGCGTCAGACCCGATTGACGAGGGTTGGGCATTGGGCAATATGGAGGAGACAGACAGTAGATGGCGTCAAACTTTATTTGACTGAGGTTAGTCATTGGGCAGTCAGGAGAGATAGACTGTTGGTGGCGTCAGACCCGATGTGGCCGAGGTTGGTGATTGGGCAGTCAGGGTACACAGACAGTTGATTGCGTAAGACCCGATCTAACTGAGGTTGGTCATGGGGCAGTCAGGAGACACAGACAATTGGTTGCATAAGACCCGATGGGACTGAGGTTGGTCATTGGGCAGTCCGGGGACACAGACAGCTGGTGGCGTCAGGCCCGACCTGACTAAGGTTGGTCATTGGGCAGTCCGGGGACACAGACAGCTGGTGGCGTCAGACCCGATCTGACTAAGGTTGGTCATTGGGCAGTCCGGGGACACAGACAGTTGGTGGCGTCAGGCCCGACCTGACCGAGGTTGAATGCCACAGCCATAATAAACATATGTCTCCAATTACCATATAGGTAAAAAAAACACACAATCAAAATCAATGTTTGGAGTACATGCACATATATGGGTGAAACATACACTTACCTTGATTCGGTATAACGAAACTCCATGATACCTGAAAATAGTGATACACTTTGAAAACAAATATTAAAAATAAACTTGAAACAGAGGAATATTGTTTGTACAAACACATTATCATGTAACATTGTTTTACATTGATTTAAACGTTTATTAAACGAATATGATGTAAATCAAAACGTCGAAAGATACTCAAAACGTGTACAAAATTAATATAAATAATCGAAAAATATAATAACTACAAAATGACTCGCTAATATTAAACAACTTATAAGCATAATAAACATTACCTGTACAATAGCAATCAAAAATACAACCGTCACTTTCATAATGTAAATTATAATAATGACAAAACGTATAGAATAAATCTAGTTAGTTATAGAAGTATTTCAGTTCAAGTTACTTTCTTGTTTCAGAAATAATTTCAAGTTTTCTGTACTTGTTTAAATACCTTTTAATACGGATGTTTGTCATGTTTCCTCTAATACCTATCCTGGATTACAAAATGTTTACCATATCCGCGATAAGCCGCACTGACGTACGTGCATTTCGAAAGTGTTTACTTCAAGTGTTTATTTGATATTGTTATAAACAACATATGCATTTAATTGTAGCTATACAAAAGCTATCACAAGAAAGCGATAAGTGTCCCCGTTAAAACTTTATTAAGTGCATACTAGCTCATCAAAATGATCAAAAATAACGTATTCGAGCACCGCTTTGTCATAAACGTGTGCTAAGTTGTATTAACATACGTTAGATCTTTGTTCATTTTTGAGCTATTGCCTTTTGTTCTTTTATACTCTATTTTTGTCCGGAACATGACTTAAACTGTTTTTAGGTATTTATTTTATATATATATATATATATATATATATATATATATATATATATATATATATATATATATATATATATATATATATATATTTTAGGTATTTATTTTATATATATATATATATATATATATATATATATATATATATATATATATATATATATATATATATATATATATATATATATATATATGATATTGCGGCTAAGTGCACGATACATTTGCAACAACTCTGGCTACTATAGTTGGTAACTGGACAATTCGGCACCAAACGAATTCGGCACAGTCAATTTGGCACCAATACATTCGGCACCCAGTCGACTCGGCACCATAAAGCATAGTCAATTCGGCACATAATTCAAATTATCTTTAACTCATTTTTTATCACTTTAATTCGTTATATGGTTCGTTTATATCAATTAAACTACCTTTTAAAAAAGATTCGATCATCCAATATGAGTATCATGTATCGTTTTTTTAGTAATAACAGATGGCTCAAGATTATGCACATCTGGGTTTTTTTGTTATACAGTGTATTTGTTGTGTTTTCTATATCTTTCTTTACGTCTAAAATTTCAGCGGTTCTTCTTTTAACAGCGTACGCATACATTTGTTTATTGGAGGATATTTTGCTTCTTATTTTTTGAACTATAATTAAAGTCAGTAAAACTCGTGCGCTGCGGGTAAGTAATGTTTACAAGAAACGTTCATTTTCAAAAATGTAATTCCAAATTACATAACAATTCATAAATTATCATAAATAGTCATTTGCAATTACAATTTTTAGTTAATAATTGAATATACGTGAAATTTTGCAAAGATTGGATCTTGAGCTGATCTTCCCTCGAGGAGTAAGTTCTTCGTGTAGCTAAAACGTAACACCAAATGGATGGGTAAAAACATGAAACAATGTTAAACCTATTTTCTCCATTTCGATATCTTACATTGGTTTGGATTTTTAGAGAATTAGAACAGATGTAAACGAACATTTGGCTCTTTAAAACCTAGGAGGCATACTGAAATGCTATTTTGTAGTATTCAAAATGAATGCATATTTTCTTATTTTAAAACAAATTATTTAATATATAGCTTTTGTCTAAAAAAAACAGAGATAAAAAGTACACGTTGGTTTATTACTTAAAGTTCACTTGTTTGTTTTTGTGACAATTATAATGTACTTTGATTCTTGTTAGTACATAAAGAGTGATACTCCACTGTGCATTTTCAAATGGGTCGATACATTGCCCCAATTGACTTAAGAAAGGCTGAAGCGCTAATTTCCCCGTCGTCAAAAGAAGTCCATAGGTCTTGCAGCTTCACGTCTAATTCCCTGTACACTGTCCGGTTATGGCGGGACAATATGTGCTCGAACAAAAGCTGTATTTGGCGGCCAACTGTCTCGGCCTCACGCTGCAGCAATGGCACAAGAACGTAAAACTGCAAATTGCTGCGACCCGCTTTACTGTTGATCCGTCTATGCCATCCTTAAATTGTATATATTGGTATAAAACTATTTATCAAAATTTATGGCACGCGATCGGTAGTTTGTTTTATCTTTAACTTTAATGTTATGTTATGGCACTACATCAATTGTTCATTATAATTGCACATAATGTTAAGTCGGTGCAGCTGAAAGATAATGCTACTAGAATATAATGCTTTATTTAACAAGTTGGGATTTAGATTTTTGCTTACCTACGCAGTCATTGTTTGTCCTGACAGAATGACGATAGCAAGACTAATCGCGCACCGTCCAGCAAGGGTTGGACATCCACTGGTCGTCTATGTAGTCACAGAGAATCTCGAGTTTGGGGGATGAAAAAGACAACTTAAACTTACACTAATTTCCAAAAGAGGGGGTTCGTCAATGATATCGTCGGCATTTATACATGATTCCCTTTCCGAAATATTTTCTCCGCATGGCCCACACACAAAAGAACGTGTCTCAGCTCCATCTGTAGTTTAAGGCAGATAAAACATAATTATTTTTATGTATTTCTATATAGTATAACATATGTGTATGTAGAAAAGAAAACACATGAATAACAAGTACGTAAACTAAAACAATCACTTATTATACTAACAAAATACCCATTGGAAGTTTTTATGCAACAATATAATAATTAAAAAACAACTAACTTTCATTTTACATATAAAAAGAAAGATTTTACCTTCAAGGCACTGTTCATGTTGTTTTTTCCACATGATATACATGTCCTTCCCTTTTGCCTAGGCCTCACAAGACGGCGACACTTTATGCATACATCGTCGATCATTGTTTAATCCAATACAGTTTTCCAACAGCTAATCAGAACGTTTAACAGTTAAATAGAAAAATTCTACAACTACAACTGAAAATCAGTCTGACTGAATATATAAGCACACAAAAATCATTCAAAAAGTTGCCACGCGACCCCCCTGTACTCAATTAAACCATATGGTTATCAATAAACAATGGTATGTTAAAAAATTAATTTTCACACCAGGGGTTGAACGGATAGGGTTGATTAACGAGACACATGCCGACACACAATGACATGTGTTTCTACAGAAAATAATCTCATCACACAACAAATAACTCTGTAATAAATTTAAAGTCGTCTGTTTATTTTAATTATGTTTTAGTAGTTCATGAAGATATTCGATTTAAGTATTCTACGGAATAAGAAAGCAATTTGTCAATAAAATGATTTAAGTTTAAATAATAATTATATTCCTATCCGTGTAAATGAATTGACGTTTAAAATCAACTTTAGCGAGTTCATTTTTATAAAAATCAAATTAAATTGGGTATAGCATCTTTATTTCATTTTTGCAAAATACTTTCATATGTTTATTTTTTATAAAAAAAATTTAACAACGAAAGTTTCAGCATAAAGTTTTAATGTTAACATTTTTATTATGTCGCGTATATTGTTTGTTATCTCGACCATTCCTTTTGAATTCAGTGTAACAAAAAAACGGATTTAAATGCTTTTAAAATATTTGTACCAGTACTTAAAATTAAGAATACGGTACGGTATATCAATGACAATGAATACAGAAATAAGAATTGAAAACAAAGTAAAAAATAAAGTAGCTCTATAAATATTTTGGGGAATAATTATTTTTCTTGAAAAACAATTAAACCCTTAATGCTTAAATACATGAGCAAAACATAAAATAAAACGGTGCCGAATTATCTGGTATCCAGTCGGATGGTGCCAAATTGGCGGTGCCGAATTAACTTAATGCCAAAAAGGTATGAAAGGTATGTATGCCGAATTCGTTTGGTGCCGAATTGTCCGGAAACCCTATAGTTTTGGAGTTATTGACGTTTGTTCATTTGCATTCTTTAATATTGTCCGGTGTGTAACAAAAGCCTTTGGGTATTGACTTCAAACTTCATACTCAGAGAGATCATATTGAGAGGACGTGCGGTAAACAGGAACTATAACTCTATGGGCAGTATTTCTTGAGTTGTTACCGATTGTTTATACTTGAGGATTAGTGCAGTGCACATGAAGCGTAACTCTTGCTACTGTTTTCTTTAGTTATTGGCCCTTGTTCATTTCCATACTTTAATTGTGTCCGAAACATTACTCCCGAGGTCTTTGAGGTAATAATATTCAGATATATATAATTGAGAAGATGTGGGGTGCTCAGGATCGATAACTCAAGTTCTTGATTTGTTAGTTATTGCTTAATGGTTGTGTTCATACCAATAGGCACATTGGCAGACAAACACATAACTAGTATTAAAATAAAACCCAAAACTCAAGCATCTGCATATTGAAATTAACGCTCGAACCAGAAGGCAGTCTGTGACTGCTTTTGCATTGGCAATAACGTCAAAACATCGTTCACTTTGAAATGTTCTTGATTGGTTTTTGTTTTAACAAAAGATGTATTACCATTATAATCATATGAATTAATACAAGATCATGTATGATTATGAACGCCAGCTTAATTAGGCTATAATTTAACCATAGATCATATATAATAGATAACGTTCATGTTATATAGAATCTCTAGTTTAACTCAAGCAGCTTACGGTGTAAGTTCTCGTCAGTCTTAGTTTAATAGTTATATATTTTTAATTAATAGTTAGAATCGACTGGTAAAGAACAACTTATCATTGATGTTACAAGTATTTTCAAACCTGTAAATCTGTAGACAAATCGTAACAAATCGCCCATCTCCGGCAAGCTTCGAGATATACTGACCTGATACTTGCTGGTCGGCCACACCGTTCACTGTCCTTGATAGCCGATGCTACTAGAATACTAGTTCTCCGCTGTATTTTCTTCCTGTTTGAGTCAAAGTTGATGTGTTTATGTTGGTGATTTTCCAAGCTGCACACAAAATTATAGAAGTACAAACTCCCAACTTTTTCAAACATTATCATCTTTATACATGTAGGCATGATCTCAAACTTCCAGCACTATGTATACATGCAGTCATGATCTCAGACATCATAATCTGTATACATGAAGTCATGACCTCAAACACAACCATCTGTGTACATGTATAGTCATGATCTCAGACATCACCATCTGTATACATGTAGACATGATCTCAGACATCATCGGTAAACATGTAGTCATGATCTCAGACATCATCATCTGTGTACATGTAGGCATGATCTCAGGCATGATCATCGGTATACATGTAGTCATGATCTCAGACATCATCGGTATACATGTAGTCATAATCCCAGACAACATCATTTGTATAAATGTAGGCATAATCTCAGACACCATCATATGTATATATGTAGGCATGATCTCAGACATCATCTGTATACATGTAAGCATGATCTCAGACATCATCTGTACACATGTAGACATGATCTCAGACATCATCTGTATACATGTAGACATGATCTCAGACATCATCATTTGTATTCATGAATGCATGATCTCAGACATCATCTGTGTACATGTAGACATGATCTCAGACATCATCATCTGTATACATGAATGCAAGATCTCAGACATAATCGGTATACATGTAGACATGATCTTAGACACCATCATCTGTGTACATGTAGTCATGATCTCAGACATCATCAGTGTACATATAGACATGATCTCAGACATCTTCGGTATACATGTAGACATGATCTCAGACACCATCATATGCATACATGTAGTCATGATCTCAGACATCATCTGTGTACATGTAGACATGATCTCAGACATCATCGGTATACATGTAGACATGATCTCAGACACCATCATCTGTATACATGTAGGCATCATCTCAGACATCACCAACTGTATACGTGTAGCCATGATCTCAGACATTACCATCTGTACACATGTAGTCATGATCTCAGACACCATCTGTATACATATAGTCATGATCTCAGACATCACCATCTGTATAAATGTAGACATGATCTCAGACATCATCTGTAAACATGTAGTCATGATCTCAGACACCATCATCTGTTTACATGTAGACAAGATCTCAGACATCATCTGTATACATGCAGGCATGCTCTCAGACACCATAATCTGTATACATGTAGACATGATCTCAGACATCATCTGTATACATGTAGTCATGATCCCAGACACCATCATCTGTATAAATGTAGGCATGATCTAAGACATCATCATCTGTATACATGAATGCATGATCTCAGACACCATCTGTATACATGTAGGCATGATCTCAGACATCATCTGTATACATGTAATCATGATCTCAGACATCATCATTTGTATGCATGAATGCATGATCTCAGACATCATCTGTATACATGTAGGCATGATCTCAGACATCATCATCTGTATACATGTAGTCATGATCTCAGACATCACCATCTGTGTACATGTAGGCATGATCTCAGACACGATTATCTGTATACATGTAGTCATGATCTCAGACATCATCATCTGTATACATGTAGTCATGATCTCAGACACCATCATCTGTATACATGTAGAAATGATCTCAGACACCATCATTATCTGTATACATGTTGGTATGATCTCAGATACCATCATCTGTATACATGTAGGTATGATCTCAGACACCATCATCTGTATACATGTAGGTATGATCTCAGACACCATCATCTGTATACATGTAGGTATGATCTCAGACACCATCATCTGTATACATGTAGTCGTGATCTCAGACACCATCATCTGTATACATGTAGTCATGATCTCGGACACCATTATCTGTATACATGTAGTCATGATCTCAGACATCATCTGTATACATGTAGTCATGATCTCAGACAACATCATCAGTATACATGAAGTCATGATCTCGGACATCACCATCTGTATACATGAAGTCATGTAGGCATGATCTCGGACACCATCATCTGTATACATGTAGTCATGATCTCAGACATCATCTGTATACAAGTAGGCATGATCTCAGACATAATCATCTGTAAACATGTAGTCATGATCTCAGACATCATCTGTATACATGTAGTCATGATCTCAGACATCATCATCTGTATACATGCATGCAATATTTCAGACACCACTATCTGTATACATGCATGCAATATTTCAGACACCACCATCTGTATACATATAGGCATGATCTCGGACACCATCATATGTATACATGTAGGCATGATCTCAGACATCATCATATGTATACATGTAGGCATGATCTCCGACACCACCATCTGTATACATGTGAGCATAATCTCAGACATCATCATATGTATACATGTAGGCATGAGCTCAGACATCATCATCTGTATACATGCATGCAATATTTCAGACACCACCATCTTTATACATATAGGCATGATCTCGGACACCATCATCTGTATACATGTAGGCATAATCTCAGACACCATCATATGTATACATGTAGGCATGATCTCAGACATCATCATCTGTATACATGTAGTCATTATCCCAGACATCATCATCTGTATACATGTAGTCATGATCTCAGACACCATCATCTGTATACATGTAGGTATGATCTCAGACACCATCATCTGTATACATGTAGGCATGATCTCAGACACCATCATCTGTATACATGTAGGTATGATCTCAGACACCATCATCTGTATACATGTAGGTATGATCTCAGACACCATCATCTGTATACATGATCTCAGACACCATCATCTGTATACATGTAAGTATGATCTCAGACACCATCATCATCTGTATACATGTATGTATGATCTCAGACACCATCATCTGTATACATGATCTCAGACACCATCATCTGTATACATGTAGGTATGATCTCTGACACCATCATTATCTGTATACATGTAGGTATGATCTCAGACACCATCTGTATACATGTAGGCATGATCTCAGACACCATCATCTGTATACATATAGGCATGATTTTAGACAAGATCATCTGTGTACATGTAGGCATGATCTCAGACATGATCATCTGTATACATGTAGACATGATCTTAGACATTATCTGTATACATGTAGTCATGATCTCAGTCACCATCATCTGTATACATGTAGGCATGATCATAGACATGACCATCTGTATACATGTAGTCATGCTCTCAGACACCATCATCTGTATACATGTAGGTATGATCTCAGACACCATCATCTGTATACATGTAGGTATGATCTCAGACACCATCATCTGTATACATGTAGGTATGATCTCAGACACCATCATCTGTATACATGTAGGTATGATCTCAGACTTCATCATCTGTAAACATGTAGGTATGATCTCAGATACCATCATCTGTATACATGTAGGTATCTCAGACACCATCATCTGTATACATGTAGGTATGATCTTAAACTTCTAGCATACGTTTACAATGTCAGTTACACCAACAAACTAGAGGCCACTCTTTTATTTGTCCCACTGACCTAGTTTTTTACCCCACATGACCCTATCAGTAGGCAATGCTTCAAACCAAATATTTAAGACCTAGTCCTTGTGGCTTCAGACAAGAAAATTTTAAAGTTTTTTCCTATATAAGCCTATGTAAAACTTGTGACACCCAGGGTGAGGCCTTTTCACCACAGGTGCACAAATTGAACAATCTTGGTAGCGGGCCACTAGGTTATGCCACATATAAAATGCCAATGTCTTGTTGGTTTAGACAAGAAGTTTTTTGTTCTATATAAGCCTATGCAAAACTTGTGACTCCCCCCAGGATAGGGCCTCTTCTCCCCAGGGGCATAAATTGAACAATCTTGGTAGAGGACCACTTGGTTATGATACATACCAAATATTGAATGCGTAGGCCTTGCATTTTCAGACAAGAAGATTTTTAAACACTTTCCTTATATAAGCCTATGTAAAACTTGTGACCCCTAGGTGGGGCCTCTTATCACTTCAGGGGCATAATTTGAATAATCTCGGTAGAGAACCACAAGGTAATGTGTTCACAAGGTTTTTCTACTAATTGACCTATTGACCTAGTTATTGACGGTAAATGACCCAATATCGAACTTGACCTAGATTTTATAGAGATGATCATTCTGACCAAGTTACATTTAGATTAGGCTTAAGTTGTGACCTCTATTGTGTTCACATGGTTTTAATACTAATTGACCTAGTGACCTAGTTATTGACCGCGAATGACCCAATATCGAACTTGACCTATATTGTTCTAGAGATGATCATTCTGACCAAGTTGAATTGAGTTAAGCCTAAAATTGTGACCTCTATTGTGTTCACAAGGTTTTTCTACTAATTGACCTAGTGACCTAGTTTTTGACCTGGGTTGACCCAATATGGAACTTGACCTAGCTTATGTTAAGATGATCATTCTGACCAAGTTTCATTAAGATAAGGCTAAAATTGTGACCTCTATTTTGTTCACAAGGTTTTTCTACTAATTGACCTAGTGACCTAGTTATTGACTGCGTATGACCCAATATCGAACTTGACCCAGATTTTATAGAGATGATCATTCTGACCAAGTTGCATTAAGATTAGCCTAAACTTGTGACCTCTATTGTGTTCACAAGGTTTTTGTACTAATTGACCTAGTGACCTAGTTATTGACCGCAGATGACCCAATATCGAACTTGACCTAGATTTTATAGAGATGATCATTCTGACCAAGTTGCATTGAGATTAGGCTAAAATTGTGACCTCTATTGTGTTCAGAAGGTTTTTGTACTAATTGACCTAGTTATTGACCGTGAATGACCCAATATCAAACTTGACCTACATTTTATAGCGATGATCATTCTGACCAAGTTGCATTGAGATTAGGCTAAAATTGTGACCTCTATTGTGTTCAGAAGGTTTTTGTACTAATTGACCTAGTTATTGACCGTGAATGACCCAATATCAAACTTGACCTACATTTTATAGCGATGATCATTCTGACCAAGTTGCATTGAGATTAGGCTAAAATTGTGACCTCTATTGTGTTCACAAGGTTTTTCTACTAATTGACCTAGTGACCTAGTTATTGACCGCGGATGACCCAATATCGAACATGACCTAAATTTTATAGAGATGATCATTCTGACCAAGTTGCATTGAGATAAGGCTAAAATTGTGACCTCTAATGTGTTCACAAGGTATTTCTACTAATTGACCTACTGACCTAGTTTTTGACCCCAGATGACCCAATATCGAACTTGACCTAGATTTCATAGAGATGATCAGTCTGACCAAGTTTCATAAAGATTAGGTCAAAATTGTGACCTCTGTTGTGTTCACAAGGTTTTTCTTATAATTGACCTAGTGACCTAGTTATTGACTGCGGATGACCCAATATCGAACTTGACCTAGATTTTATAGAGATGATTATTCTGACCAACTTGCATTGAGATAAGGCTAAAATTGTGACCTCTATTGTGTTCACAAGGTTTTTGTACTAATTGACCTAGTGACCTAGTTGTTGACCGCGGATGATCCAATATCGAACTTGACCTACATTTTATAGAGATGATCATTCTGACCAAGTTGCATTGAGATTAGGCTAAAATTGTGACCTCTATTGTGTTCACAACGTTTTTCTACTAATTGACCTAGTGACCTAGTTTTTGACCTGGGTTGACCCAATATGGAACATGACCTAGCTTATGTTAAGATGATCATTCTGACCAAGTTTCATTAAGATAAGGCTAAAATTGTGACCTCTATTTTGTTCACAAGGTTTTTCTAATAATTGACCTAGTGACCTAGTTATTGACTGCGTATGATCCAATATCGAACTTGACCCAGATTTTATAGAGATGATCATTCTGACCAAGTTGCATTAAGATTAGCCTAAAATTGTGACCTCTATTGTGTTCACAAGGTTTTTGTACTAATTGACCTAGTGACCTAGTTATTGACCGCGGATGACCCAATATCGAACTTGACCTAGATTTTATAGAGATGATCATTCTGACCAAGTTGCATTGAGATTAGGCTAAAATTGTGACCTCTATTGTGTTCACAAGGTTTTTGTACTAATTGACCTAGTGACCTAGTTATTGACCGTGAATGACCCAATATCAAACTTGACCTACATTTTACAGCGATGATCATTCTGACCAATTTGCATTGAGATTAGGCTAAAATTGTGACCTCTATTGTGTTCACAAGGTTTTTCTACTAATTGACCTAGTGACCTAGTTATTGACCGCGGATGACCCAATATCGAACTTGACCTAGATTTTATAGAGATGATCATTCTGACCAAGTTGCATTGAGATTAGGCTAAAATTGTGACCTCTAATGTGTTCACAAGGTATTTCTAGTAATTGACCTACTGACCTAGTTTTTGACCCCAGATGACCCAATATCGAACTTGACCTAGATTTCATAGAGATGATCAGTCTGACCAAGTTTCATAAAGATTAGGTCGAAATTGTGACCTCTGTTGTGTTCACAAGGTTTTTCTAATAATTGACCTAGTGACCTAGTTATTGACTGCGGATGACCCAATATCGAACTTGACCTAGATTTTATAGAGATGATTATTCTGACCAACTTGCATTGAGATTAGGCTAAAATTGTGACCTCTGTTGTGTTCACAAGGTTTTTGTACTAATTGACCTAGTGACCTAGTTGTTGACTGCGGATGACCCAATATCGAACTTGACCTAGATTTTATAGAGATGATCATTCTGACCAAGTTGCATTGAGATTAGGCTAAAATTGTGACCTCTATTGTGTTCACAAGGTTTTTCTACTAATTGACCTAGTGACCTAATTATTGACCGCGGATGACCCAATATCGAACTTGACCTAGATTTTATAGAGATGACCATTCTGACCAAGTTGCATTGAGATTAGGCTAAAATTGTGACCTCTATTGTGTTCACAAGGTTTTTCTACTAATTGACCTAGTTTTTGACCCCAGATGACCCAATATCGAACTTGACCTAGATTTCATAGAGATGATCAGTCTGACCAAGTTTCATAAAGATTAGGTCAAAATTGTGACCTCTATTGTGTTCACAAGCAATTGTGAACGGACGGACGGACGGACGGACGACGGACGAAGAGTGATCACAAAAGCTCACCTTGTCACTACGTGACAGGTGAGCTAAAAAGTAGTTTTCAGTTTAAAAAAGATTTTCAAAATATTCGTGGGCTTGGCCAGCTTCGACTACAGGTACAGTATTTTTTTGGTAAAGGGTCATCACACGAGACTACGAAGTACAAATCAAATCTCAAAGGTATGGGAAGTGCGGTTCAGAGTAGATATCCCAGGAGTTGTGACTACATAAATTTAATGAAAAATGCAACAAAACAGTTTTATTCTATAACTTTTTTATTCAATTCGGCAGCACATCAAAACTGTGAAAACCAAAGACAAATTCTCAAGTTTCACTACAGTGTACACAGATTTTATGCAAAATGCTTTTTTATTAGTAACTGTTAATGTCATCAATAACTGGAATTGCCTAGAATGCCTAGAAAGATCCTAGCACATAAATACACACTTGTTGTGAGCACATGATTACAGTTTATCACAATAGTTAAGCATTGTTAACAAAGCTAGTAAAAATTTAACTGTCATTGTATTTACAATATAGGGATCTACCCTATTACATGTTATTCATGTTTTCCAGATAAACAACCAAACTCCTCAAGATTATATATCAGTATGAGCTACAACATGTTTCTCACTTTGTAAATGCTTAGCAAATAAGGCAAACATCAACTTCATCAAATCTATTTAATCTTTTTCCACAAGTTAAAAAAAATAAATATTCTGCAAGCTTATGAAAATAGACACACAAATTGTTCACAAAAAATCATGATTAAGATAAACAGTACAAATTGTAAGCTAAGACACCAAAAGAGTGTTTAATAAATGACTTAAATAGAAATTTAAATACACATATTTACTACTATAAATAGATGACTGATGTTAATACTTGAAAAATATAAAGTCAAATAAAATCATCTTCCCTATTCATCCATAGCTGTCAATTGCCATAAGTCAGTTCAGAAACTAGCTTGTAAGCGAATTTTGTCCTAATTACTCTAGTTGTTAATCTCCATAGTAAGTCCGGACGTTGGTCAAAAGGGCGTCGCACGTCTTCTTTGCGTCACCTAGCAACATGTTTGTGTTGTCCTTGAAGAAGATTGGGTTGTCAACAGCAGCGTAGCCTACACCAAGTGATCTTTTCATGACTACAACCTGTAAAACATTTAATATGTGCAATCATTTTTTGGGAACATTTTGTTACCGGATTTGACTAGTATCGTACTTGGAGCACTTGTCTTTTATGCGATTGTGAACAAAATACCAGATATTCTTTTGAATTATCACTTAGAAATGTTAGAAACTTAAAGGGCCAACTTCAAGAAAAAAAAATACAATGATGAAAACAACATAAAATAAGGTGTATTTTTATTCATTAAACTAATATAAAGGCCTTTCAATAGTACATAGTTGCCCGCTTTGAGTTCAGTTAATAGTTACCTGTTTGGAGTTCCAGACACGGAGGACGGGCATGCCGGCGATGATTGAGTTGGGGTCTTCCTCGGCAGCTGAGTTTACAGTGTCATTAGCGCCGATAACCAGGACAAGGTCGGTCTCGGGGAAATCATCATTCAGTTCGTCCATTTCTAGTACAACATCATAGGGTACTCCAGCCTCAGCCAGTAGCACGTTCAGTTGACCAGGCATACGCCCTGCGAGGAGGAAACATGTGAATTATTTAATTGTTATGAAGTAATTATAAAACATGTATGTATATTACTATGTCAAAATCAATGAAGTCTAGAAAAAATGTAGAACTCACTCGGTGTCTAACAAATATGGTGCCAAGAATATTTCTCCAACACTTTGTTAAAAATAATAATGTATTTTTCAATGTATAAAAAAATGCACACATTTATTTGAAATAATATCATATGTGATGCAAGCATGCAAAAAAGTTGTAACATGAGGAATCACCGCTTATCAACACGCTGATTTTTTAAGCGAAACATTGATTTTATTTTTACTGTATCTTTGTTAATTGACATAAAAAATAAACCAATGTGGTTAAACAACATTACTGAACATCTTGATATCATTTTTGGATGAATGTCCTTTATTTTAATAGCCTGCAGGCCATACAGTAGCTTTTCTCATCTGCTACACTTAAGCACTTAAGCATTAGAAATTTGAGACAACAGATATTCACCAGCAACAGGGTGGATGCCAAATCGGACATTCTTCCCCTTCTTTCTCAGGTAATCCACCATCTCTGCAATTGGGTACTGAGCTTTCGCCACACACAGACCATAGCCTGGTACGATGATGATGTTTTTTGCGTTGGCAATGTAATCGGTGCAGCCAGCAACGTCAGTTTCTGTGTGGGTGCCTGTAATTTCCATTGGCTTGCCACCAGCGTGAGACTTTGTGCCGATGTTTGTACCTCCAAGAATGACATTGGCAAGGGACCTGTTCATTGCCTATGGAAAACAAATAACCAACTATGAGAAATTGCGATGTAATTTTGACATTTCCATGGAAATAAACACCTAAAACAGGCACTCTACAGGAAACAATAAATTGTTCAACTTGTTACACAAATAAGGTGGGACACATAATAAACGCTGAAAGGATATCATAATCTTGTTGATTTAGAGGCTTCAAAGAACTGTATTTCTTTTGTTGTCTTAAATCTGATAATTTCATATTTTTGGCATACTGTTTTATAATAACATGTATATAACCAGTATTATCTCATAAGTTAGTAGTTTTTCTGCAAAATCCAGAATTTCATATAAAGCGATTAATTGTGCAAAATTGCAGGGTTCAATCTTTACTTAGATTTCAGGGTCAGTACTTATTTCTGTAATTTACCTTGCACATGATATAGGAGAGGATAGCTCCAGATGAGCCAATCAGAGCTCCTACTACTGTCATGAGATTGTTGTTCAACATAAAGCCCTCGGCACACAGCGCCCAGCCAGAGTAACTGTTCAGTACAGTGATCACGACAGGCATGTCCGCACCTACAATTGTCAAAACAAATAAATATCTAAATAGAGGCTAAGGCAAATTTAACAGTAATTACATTTATTGCTATTAATAATCTAATTTTAGTCATTGTGCATCTTGGACATCACCTTGAAATTGTCGAAGAAGGCGCGATGCCATCAACTGGATTCTTGTATAAGCGGGTCAAGGCTACCAAAATACGCAAAAACATTTTCTATAAACTGCCAAACAAGGTTCGCCCATCTTATCTGTGTTCTCCAACTTATTTGCTAACATTTCTTGTCAAATTTATATTAAGTTTTAACAGGATGATACAATGTGCCCTTTTCTACCTTACTGTCCCTTTCCTGCAGCACCCTTCCCTTTTCAAAAACTGGCTTAAACCTGAATTTAATCTTATTAAATTCTCAACGTTCAGAAAATCATAATTTCATGACTTAGTGCAAAAACCTTTTTTACATAATAAAACAAACCTTTTGGTAACATAAATTAACCATTTTTTCAAAGCATACATAAACCCACCTCCGATGGCCATGGTAAGGGTTACGCCCATCACACTAGACAGTGTTGTGGTAGTTGCGAGCGCTGCGAGCCCAGCAGAGTAGGCACTGTCCATCATAAAGTAGCCATACGCTCCGATGTTGGTGGCCATCATACCCCCATTCATCAAGTGACGACCGGGCAGAATAGTGGGGTTAGATTTCAACACACCTGCAAGAAACAGAAGACTTTTAAAATAGTAAGTACATGGCGTTGCAGAATAAAAAAGAATACTTGGGAGAAGAACTCGAAAATAATCCCAATTTTGAGCTTTTGGGATACATTTTCTTTACATCAATTTATATCAAGAAATCACGAGTTGATAGAATATTCTTGCCATTTTTAATGTCTCGATTGATCCCTGCCATTTCCAAACCACATCCTTTTCATATGAGTGAAACTAATCAATACGTTCCAAAATGGCTATAAAAGTAGGTTCCCAAAATTTTGAATGCACATCAAAATCCATTAAACATTTCCTACCCTGCAGTTTTCCAAAGGCAACTAGTGAGCCAGTGAAAGTGACGCCACCAATGTATGTTCCCAGGTACAGCGCTGTCTTCATGACTCCAGCTGCAGGGTCGGTGGCCATATGGGCGTGCTCAGCCATGAAGTTTGCAATACAGGTGACAACCGCAGCAGCACCAACCAGGCTGTGGAACAGGGCAACCATCTGGGGCAGATCTGTGACCTCCACCTTCTTACCGCCCACAACACCAATTAAAGCACCTGAAATGTAGTTTATACACTTAAGTAGGCATACTTCTCAATTGTGACAATAGTGGATAGCTTACAGCATCACACTCAAGTCTATGTCCTTCGTAGAAACCAATACTGGTGTTCACTTTGAGAGGTCAAGAAAGTTCTCTTGATGGGGATTCAACCTGAGAAGCAGTCATCTATACCACTAAACCACTATCACCTTCGATATCTTTTCAAAGAAAAATAAAAGACAAGAAACGCCGCAATGCGATGAAACCAGGTTTTCAATGATTGACAGAAGAACTTCAGCCTGTGTTGTGAGAATTATAATTAAGATGAATTGTTGTGTGTTGTGTGTATGTATAAGAACATGTCAAATTGGTTAGAGGATATACACAGAAGACAGGAAGCATGCATAAGAGTGGAAATAAATATTAAAGGGAAAGGTAAATCAATAAATAAATATGATTATGTTACTTTGTCATGGCACATATAGATATTGTTATCATCGGTGATTATAGTAAATCATCAAACTCTGGTGCTGGAAAATGAAAATGATTTTAAAGGAACTTCTAATTCTATGTGAAAACCTGGTTAAAAACCACCAGTTACATTACAGTTGTAGGGACCTGGAATTTGTCAGTTGTGACATTAGTTTAAAAGCTTTTATTTTATCAACTATATACACAAAAAATAAAACGCAGAATATCATGAATTTCATATGTAAATACAGCAAATACACTTGATGGTTAATTATACTTAGAAATAGCAAAAGCATCTCCTTATTGTTATATTGGCAAGTGAAAGAAGTCAAAAAACAAAGTTTATCAACAAATGTCATACCTGTGCCCACACAGGCAGCCATCTGGGCGAAGGATTCAGCAGTTGGAGCCAGAATGCCAATGGTGGCTGCCAGGCCTGATGATACTCCTATCATACCCAATGCATTTCCTGAAATAAACATTTATTATTTGACACCAAATATACCAGTTTAAACATTGATAGCACTAAGAACAGGTGAACAAACTGATATTAAAGATTTAAGTGTGAAGAACTTTCAGCATTTTTTTCTAACATAGTAACATAGCAAGTGCCCCAACCCAGCACAGGGGTCTACTAGGTACGTGTTCTGGGTTCTGACCTGATACTGCTAATAATATCCCAGCCCCTGTAAACTATTGTCCATACCTAGTCTACATGTTTTCTGTGATGAGAGACCAGTCAGTGCCCCAACACAGCACAGGGAGGCAGCTAGGTACGTCATCTGGTGAATATCTGGGTACTGTCCTGTTGCTGCTAGTCCTCCGTACCCTGCCAGGAAAGCCCCGGCCGGTATACCATATAAATAGTTGTACTCTGTGTCACCTGAGAGGGAAACAAAGGCTTTACATGAGGCTGATTGTTCAGAACTTTGTTACATTTAACAACAATGGCCTGATTGTTCAGAACATTTTTAACAGTAAACATAATGGGGCGGATTGTTTAGAACATTTTTAACAGTAAACATAATGGGGCTGATTGTTCAGAACATTTTTACCAGTAAACATAATGGGGCTGATTGTTCAGAACTTTTTTAACAGTAAACATAATGGGCCTGATTGTTCAGAACATTTTTAACAGTAAACATAATGGGGCGGATTGTTCAGAACATTTTTAACAGTAAACATAATGGGCCTGATTGTTCAGAACATTTTTAACAGTAAACATAATGGGGCTGATTGTTCAGAACATTTTTAACAGTAAACATAATGGGCCTGATTGTTCAGAACATTTTGAACAGTAAACATAATGGGGCGGATTGTTCAGAACATTTTTAACAGTAAACATAATGGGGCAGATTGTTCAGAACATTTTTAACAGTAAACATAATGGGGCGGATTGTTCAGAACTTTGTTACAGTTAACAACATGGAGCTTATTGTTAAGAATTTTGTTTACATGGGGCTGATTGTTCAGAAATTTGTAACAGATAACCATGTTAACTGCATCTTTCTCAACTTTTCAAGGCAAAGCATTTTTAATGTCCCGATTAAATACAAGAAGCACAGCTAAAACAGTTGATAGTTGTCTCGATATTTGAAGAAGTACTGAACATAAAATATGGGCAGTGGAACTTCCAGAGTAGTAATATTTGAACGTTGTACAACTTGTTTAACTTTAACCAAGTCCTAAACAATTGGTCCATAACCTTTATATTATAAATGTATCTAAAGAAGCAAAATTTCTCAATCATGTTTGTAAGGATTCATAATTCACTTCTCAGAAGCCATATACCGCTAGTGTTTTCACTAGGTGTTGTGAGCTCAGTGATCTTCATATCTATGTTTTACTTTAAGCACTTTTTTTAAAAAGCAAACAAATAGTTTTATGCTAGCTTCGAAAGTCTGACAGATATTGGTGTTAAAAACAAACTATTTCAGCCAAAAATTATATACAGGTATTAGATTGAATTCAAACCCGTGCCTAATATCATAGTTTATCAGCATTTCAATAAAGAAGTCAAACAAGTGCCGGCAATAATTCAAATTCAATTCAGTAGCTGGTAATCCAAACATCAAGCAAATCAGTACTGCAGGATTTTCTTCTATAATTGTCATGCATATAACCTATATAGCTGGTCAAAGATTGTCTTCATGACGGTAAATCTAAGACTAATAATGACGCATATGAAACCAGCAAAGATGCCAACTAATTGAATTAGGTGATATGTAACCCGCAAATCAGTAGAGTAAAACTTATGACTATGTACCTGGCCTCCTAAACATGTCCAACATTCTCTGTGTGACTGTAAAGCCTCCGCCAATGTTGATACTAGAGATGAAACAAGCGAGGGCTGCCAATGACTCCACAGTGTTTGTTGGGTAGTAACCTAAAACAGAATTAACATGTTGCATGTTTCATGGAAGACCACTTTGATCTGTAATAACATCCTAGTCAATAGCATCAGCTCAAACAATCATTGGAACATTGGAAAACCACCAATGTAAGTACCTTTGTCTTTAATCCATTAATATTGCTCAACACTTTGAAAATATAAGAGATGAAAAAGAATAAGAGAATAACAAGTCCAAACACCGACACACTCACACACATGTATACATGTATACTTCACTAGAACACCGCTCATTTACCTTTGGACATGAGCAGCATACCACCTACGGCTGTGATACCGGAGATGGCATTGGTGACAGACATCAGGGGTGAGTGAAGGGCGGGCGTTACATTCCATACAGTGTAGTATCCTGGAGAAGTATAAAGATGTTGAACAAAGCTTGTTTTCAATATCCCTCCTGTGTTATACATATCATAAAAGTTTACATACTAAAACAAGAATTTATCTCTCTCAAGATTAAAAAAAATAAACATAGTAAAGATATGAAATATAATTTCAAATTAACTATTTAGACATTCCTTGGAGTTTATAATTTCCATGAGATAACCACATAGACCTATTGTCTGAATACAACATTTAAGCAACCATTCATCTTTTGAAGTGTCATTTATTTCAGTTTTAAGCATTTTTCACACAATGTTAACTTACCAACAATGCCAGCCAGGCCAAATGTGGTCACCATGGTTGTAAAGGCGGGGTTAGGCGACACTACCCCTAGACCAAGCATTGTTCCCAGCCCTGCGGTATATCGCAGGGAGGTATTGAAGGTTTGGGTTTTCGGGTCTACTGGTACTGGGGGTGTGATTCCAACAGCCTTGGGCTTAGCCTCGACGGCGGCATCTAGCTGCGGGGGTGGGGCAGGAGGCAGGATCTCACCCTTGATAAAGAGATAGAAACTAGAGATTGATTTTTTGAAAAAGCGCTCGTCTCCCCCATTGTGTGGTCGTAGGTGAGAAATAATCAATGATGGACATGAAATTTGTACTTTTGGACTGGAGACGAACAAACATAGGGGTCATCTACTGGTCAGTACCAACCTGCATACAAAGTATGAAGTTCCTGGGTCCAAGCGTTCATTAGTTATTGAGCCGAAAGAAGTGTGACGTACGGACTGGTGACCAACAAATTGTTTTTTACCTGAAGGTCACTTTGGCCTTGACCTACTAACCTCAAAATCAATAGGGGTCATCTAATAATCAAGATCAACTAGCAAACCAAGGATGAAGTTCCTGGACCAAAGTTGTGTTTAATAAATCAGCGGAAACTGTTATTTTACCTCAAGGTCACCTTGACCTGAAAATCAATAGAGGTCATCTACTAGTCATGACCAACTGGCATACCAGGTATGAAGTTCCTGGGTGCAAGCATTCTTTAGTTTTTGAGCGGAAACTGTTTTTTACCTCACAGTATTGCAACCTTGATCTTTGACCTTCTGATCCCAAAATCAATAGGGGTCATCAACTAGTCATGACTAACTGGCATACCAAGTATGAAGTGCCTGGGTGTAAGCATTCTTTAGTTATTGAGCGGAAACCGTTTCTTCACCTCAAGGTCACAGTGACCTTGACCTACTGATCGCAAAATCAATAGGAGTTATCTACTAGTCATGACCAACTAGCATACCAAGTATGAAGTTCCTGGGTGCAAGTGTTCTTTAGTTATTGAGCGGAAACCATTTCTTCACCTCGGTGACCTTGATTGACCTACTGATCTCAAAATCAATAGAAGTCATCTACTAGTCATGACCAACTAGCATACCAAGTATGAAGTTCCTGGACCTAAAGGATCTTTAGTTATTGAGCGGAAACTGTTTCTTCACCTCAAGGTCACGGTGACCTTGATCTTTGACCCCAAAATCAATAGGGGTCATCTTCTAGTCATGACCAACTAGCATACCAAGTATGAAGTTCCTGGGTGCAAGCGTTCTTTAGTTACTGAGCGGGAACCGTTTCTTCACCTCAAGGTCACAGTGACCTTGACCTTTGACCTACTGATCTCAAAATCAATAGGAATCATCTACTAGTCATGACCAACTAGCATACCAAGTATGAAGTTCCTGAGTACAAGCATTCTTTAGTTATTGAGCAGAAACCATTTTTAAGCTAAAGGTCACTGCCAACATATCTTTTTTTACCTGAAGGTTACCTTGACCTTTTGATCTCAAAATCAATAGGGTTTATCTAATAGTCATGAACAACAAGCATTTCAAGTATGAAGTTCCTTGGTCTAAGCGTTCTATAGTTATTGAGCGGAAACGAAGTGTGACGTAGTGACGGACTGACTGACTGACGGACAGGGCAAAAACAATATGTCTCCCCATGAATGGGGGAGACATAATTTCATTGTATGTTTGAATAACTGTCTAGTTTTAACTTAAGGTTGAAAAACTTAGACAGAATGATTTTGCTATGAACTGAATGCTAGAAAAATATTTGGTATTATTTCCCAGTTGTTGTCCATCTTTAAAGTGACTTTTATTCAAAATTATTACATAAACATGTATAACAAACATAAATTTTGAGTGATAAACCTTTAACTACTTTACTAAATTATGCATTGATGGAATATATTAATTACTGATAACAAGATTGTAATGTGTATTTAATAGCTGAAAACCCAAAAATAGTAATGATTGGTGAGTGCTAAAAGATTTACTGTGATCTACTATCGTTTCATAAGGTAGAAATACCGTGTTTTCTGCACCTTTCTTTCAAATTAAACTCGGTATCCATCATAAGGATCATTGTTTTTGACATTTATTCATTCTTTTTGGTATTTTAAAACAATTGAATTAATTGTGGTAAATCTTATTTGGGAGTAAGAGTGCATCTATAATATTGCTTACAATCTGAGATATGTCCTTTAAAAATATGTACTTACATTGTGGGTGACAATACTTCCACGGACAACCTCATCTTCAAGATTTATGTTGAAATGATCCTTCTCACCTACATTGAAAAATGTTCAATTATTTATTTATTTTAACAATTGACTTCTTAACAGTAAATTTATCCAATGTTCATTGAGAATCAGAATACAGAGTGACTGGCACATTCCAAAATCTATGTAGGTTTCTAGTTACAATCAGTTGAAGAAACAAAATGAGATCTGGTTGCCATACTTAGCTTTTTATGTATGTACAAAAGATAAATTTCATGATGAAAACTTCAAATATCTCCATTGTTTATTTTAGACCCGAGGGCTCTAACTAGGCTGAAATTTTTGGGAGAAGTCACTTCTCCCTCAAGACAAATTAGGGAGAAGAGGGGAGACTTTGAGGAGAAGTGATACTTATCCTAACACCTGATACAAATACTCGCTCAAAAAATCACTGATACATAAATTAATGCTTGACAACATTTTACATAATTCCTTTGCTTTTTCTATCGCATTTTAAGGAACTTTTATCATTTGATCAGGGTCTTCAATGTACATTCTGATTGGTTGACATTCAATAGCTCCGCCTACTGGCGATGTTTTGATATTTGGATGATACACAACCCAATTATCGGATTAGGAGATTACTGATTATAAATGGTTAATATCAATGGTTTGACTGCTGGGCAGTGGCTAAATACTAATATGCTAAAAATTGTCAGCAAAGTCCAATGTCACTTTGATGTTACAAATGGGCGAAGTCTGGAAATTTAAGGTGACCACTTCGCCCTAGTCACCCCCTCGCAAGAGCCATGGGCCCCCATCCCCCAGATCCATCCACCAAAATGGCATAGAATTAGAAATAAGTCTACTAGGGGTAAAAAAGAATGGTTGTATCTTATATAATGCCACTCAGAACCTGATCATGTCAACCTGACAATTTGATCTCAAAAGAAGTACACATACCCATAGACAGAAGCAGCTTGGTGATGTTGTTTCCATACAGTGTAGATGACTGCGTGGGAAGACGGGAGGGCAGGTCAGAGTATCCGATGTGGACCACGTCCTTGTAACGATACAGCTCTCCCGGCTTGGTTGTCTCTATATTTCCACCTGCCTCTGCGGCAAGGTCCACCAGCACCGAGCCTGGCTTCATCGTCTCCACCATTTCCTGCAGGAAATAAGTTATGATTTAACCCACAATTACTAAAGAACAATGTCTTATCCTATGCAGATAAAATAATATTTTCCCCTACAATCATAGAATTGTGTGTTCTCAGATCATTGTCCATTTTTTTAATTTAAAGATTATAAGAATCATGCAACTTTGAGAAAAACAAATAGTGTTTGCATTACGCTGAAAACACTCTATATAGATAAATACTGGGTACATACATGTATTCACTTACGTCTTAAGTCCAAGTTTTAGACAAAAAATGTTTTTTTTCATTTTATTGTGCCCTTTTTATAAGAGTAATAATGGTACAACTGGCAATAAATGTTGCAAATAAAATGTTGAACATTTTTTTTCACATTTTCTGTCAAAAAATAGCTACATTAAAGATTATTTAACTTTTCTGCGTCTCAAATGTTAGTACATACAGACCCAGGTCCTGAGACAAAGATTAAGGAGCAAAAACTTCAGTCTTTCAGAAAAAAAATCTCAAAAGGCTGTCCTCAAAACAATTTGTATTCTTTACATTGGTAAGTAAGGGTCTTTCCAACGAGTTGTAAATGAACAAAGTTTTTGGTAAGAATTTTCCACTAAAACATAAGAACATTTATGAGGTTTCTCACTGACCAAACAAGCCTATATAAAAAAAACTGCCGCATACCTTAGTGATAAGGATGGGTGCCTTTTTGCCGGGAATGAGTGCGGTAGTGATGATGATGTCCACCTCTTCACACTGTTTGGCGTAGAGAGCCTTCACAGCATCCTGGAACTCTGAAGACATCTCCTTGATGTCCTTAGCATAGCCACCCGCTGCTGCACCAGATTCCTGAAGATTCAATATAGAATCATGCAAAATATCCTTGTACTTTAAAAGAAATAGTTGATTGTCTTTTTATCATAAATTTCAGGGGTTTTTTAAGTTTTTTTTTTTTAATTTCCCAAAAAAGCAGCCCAATTGAAATTTTATGTGTTTTGTGACTTTTTTTATTTTATTTTAGAGACGTTCAACAAATCAAAATAGCAAACAAATATTGTTTATTATTCCAGAATCAACTTTTCCAACAAGCCAGAACAAGCTTTACACAACTACATGTGTTTACCTTGACAGAAACTTCCAAAAACTCTGCGCCAAGAGATTCAGCCTGCTCCTTCACTGCGGGTCTAACATCATACAGGCGTGTTATGGCCCCTAGATTCTTGGCAGCCCCAGCAGCAGCTAGACCGGCTACGCCTCCACCGATGATAAATACCTTTGCAGGCGGGACTTTGCCAGCAGCTGTGATCTGACCTGCAGACAGCAAGACACAATTGTACTTATTTAAGGTCTCTACAGTTTTGGGACATGCTAAAAGTTATTCTTATCGAACATTGAAAAAAAGTTTTGAATTGAATAAACCAATTTCTTGGAATCAATTGTAACAACAGCTGTCAAAGAGACAACTTTTGAAAGCTCGCTCGACTCTTACGCTGCTTTTAAGTTTAAGGATTGCAAAGTTTGTGTGAAACATGCATGGATCACTGTAAAATAAGATTTCATAGAAAACCTTGACAAGAATTTCTATGTAAAAAATAAAGAATAATAAAGGAACTATATTTGCATAAAAGGCAAGATAGAGAAATCCTACCTGATTACATAAAGTTTCCATGCAATACATCAAGAAGTTGGCGAGTTATTGACTTAAATCTTCTTACATGCAAAACCTTTACCAGAATTTCTAAGTAAAATAATAAAGGGCCAAAATTTATATTAGATGCAAGATAGAGTAATCTAACTTGATTAATTAAGAAGGTTAGGTGGTTGTGAGCCCTTATTTAAAGGGGATGATGTATTTGCTGAGATATCAACTTAAATGTTGTTACATGCTGCAAAACCTTCACCAGAATTTTTAAGTTGAATAAAAAAAGGCCATTTGCATTATATGAAAAATACAGAAATCTTACTTGGTTATTCAAGTAGGTTACATTGTAGATGGTTGAGGACCATTGAACAAAGTATCAATGTAATACATCAGGTAGTGGTGGTGGTGGTGTTAGTGGTTTATACTCAGGGTCCCGGCATGAGCACATGAAGGGTCCCAGAGTGACAGTTCAACCACCGCAGACCTATCCTGGACAGACTATCAGGCGGTTAACCAGTACTAGGTGCCTTCACCTTTGCAAGGAACTGACAACTTCTGTACATGCCAGGGGCAGTGGTACAGTGCGAATGGTCGTAGAAAGGATTTCATAACCAATCACAACAAAAGTGACCTAGTCCGCCCAGGAATCGAACCAGGGTTGTCCGATTCACAATCCAACACCCTACCGATAGAGCTAACCGGGGGCCTTTCAAGTAGTTGCTGAGAAGATTACCTTTGTGTGCTTACAGGCAAAACCTTAACCAGATTTTCTAATTTGCATAGTTAAGGGCAATAATTTGCATTATATGCAAGATAGAGTTATCAAACTTGATGAATCAAGTAGGCTGTATGATTGGGAACACATGTCTTAAGTTTTAATGCAATACAAGTTGCATTTGCAGATATGGACTTAAATGTGGTTACATGCAATAATTTAACTCAAATTTCTATGTCAAATAAGGGCCATAATTTGCATTTTATGGAAAACAGAGTTATATAACTTGGTTATTTAAGTAGGTTGGATGGCATAAAGTCTCAATGCAATAGGAGAAGTTTAGCTTTGTCAGGATATGTGTGCTTACATGCATACCTTAAAGGCGCACTATATAGTTTGATGTATTTTTCTTAATGCAGTGTCATGATGAACTCCTTTACTTTTAATGATAAAACAAAAAGCGCACTATTTCGGTACAGATGAAAAATAAAAGCTATATTTTGGCACATTTATAAGCTATACTGGAGAATTTGTGGCAATATAGCTATTAATCAACAACAACATTTATAAAGGTTAATATTTTTTATCTATATTTAAATCATATCCTTTTTTTGTTTTTATCAATAAAGTAAAAAATGATAATGCATTAAAATATTATTTTTTGCATCAACCTATATCTTGTGCCTTTAAGTTCTATGTTAAATAATAATAAAGGCCCATCAACATATTCAAAATAGTGTTACCCAACATCAATGAAATAAGATAGGTGAGAACACATATCTAAAGGTTCAATGCAATACATGATATTCTTGCCGAGATAATGACTTCAAGGTGCTAAGAAGGTATGACCCCGGTGCAAGGGTAAGTAGTATAGCTCTGCTTATTCTTTGAATAGTCAAGCTAAAAATTTAATATTTTTTTATACTTTAAATATGATCCCTACAGTCAATCTGAATCTTTTTAATTTCTGTAAACAAATCGGAACTTTTTTTTACATATATATAGCTTTCAAGAATATATGCAATTTCACAATTTTGTACCTCCAAGGAATCTTCCATAATTGTTGGCTGCCTCAATCACCGCCTTGTAACCGGAGATGTTGGCCATAGAGGACAAGGCATCAAATACTTGGGCTCTAGAGATACGTGGCACTTTGTCCATTGCAAATGATGTCAGCTTTTGATCAGCAAGCTTTTTAACTAAATCTGGGTTCTGCTGAGGGTACAGAAAACTGATCAGTGTTCCATTTTGCCTAAACTGGGGAATTTCTGCCTCTAGCGGTGGCCTAACCTTGAGAATAATGTCAGAGTGAAATGTATCTTTCATTGAAGTGATTTTCGCTCCAGCGTCCTCAAAGTTCTTGTTGGTAAACTTGGACTCAACACCAGCTCCATCCTCAATATTCACGTTCCATCCTTTCTTCACCAGTGTCTGTACTGCAGCAGGCGAAATGGCAACCCTGCGCTCATTGGGAAAGGTTTCTTTTGGCACACCAACTGTCAGTTTGTTGTAGGGAGTTCCAGAGACAACTTTCTCTTCAGCTTTGGCACAGAAGTTCCTTGCAGGTTGTTTGAAGCCCCGGCTGCATCTTACAGACAATTTCTGCACATGACAGCCAAGGTCGACCAAGATGGCCACAGATTGGATTCTGGGGAGCATGGCTGACAATTTGCCACTTTATTCACCTTAAGTTAAAAAAAAGATTTTCAACATTTTATACACCAAATTAATAAGTTAAGTTTATACATGGCAGTGCTAATCTGCTTTTCTAAGCTGATGAAAGGCAATCAGGCAAAGTTATCTTTCTTTTGTTTTCACTCATCTAAATATCAATTGAAGGCTAAGCATGTTCAACTGCGTGCTAGATTTTAGACCTTTTTAATCAGCTGATAAACAGTGGAAAGTAGACCTATTTGTTATCATCCTTCCTTGAGATTTGTAGATCACCCTATTATTTTCTCAACAACCTTTACAGTAGGAGAAAGCAAGGCATACTGCAAAATTAAAATAGATCTACAAACATCTCAATGGAGATCGATTAGAAGCATATTCAATATGTTATTGCGTGAAATGTGGAGTTGGATGTTGTTAAGGAATTGGTGCATTAATGTGAACAATGAAAAAGAAGAAAGTGAAAACAAGTGTCTTATACAGTATAGCAGTGTTGTTTCTGAAATTTGGCTGATAAGCATAAACGTGAAAAAGGCTAATTGGAGACGACTGCAGACACAAGAACATACTTATTCTTAAAATGACATTTAAAGATAACAAAATTGTAATTGCAATTAATATACTAGCATGGAAAACATAACTGTCAAAATAATTGTCTTTAATTAGCCGGTGAAGGTCAGTATGGCTGCGACAAAGAATGGCAATCACAGTGCAAGCGCGAAAACTTCAATAAAATGCACCAAAATCGCAAGCGTGGTTGATCGATTGATAAATTCTGCATCTAACTACACACATGTCACACATGTACGTACCGTAATAAAGCCGCATGCGGCAAAAAAACTTCGGGTTCCCCTGATTTCCTTGAAGGTCTTGCCACGGAAACGATGGCCTTCGCGCGAGAAGAGACTTCGAGTGACCAATCAGGGATCGTCTTTCCTTGATGTCATTTCCATGTTGGATTGGACCATTTTTTCGTAGGGAGATAAAATAACTGAACACTGTGGAAACTTGCATCATTTTTCATGACCCTTAATTTATTTTCACAGAAATACTAAACAAAAATGATAAATAGGAATGCTGTTTACAAATATAACACTTTAGGCACTAAATTTAAAAAATAGAGCCGCACCGGAAGTGCCATTAAAATGCTGTGGCAACGACTATTGGACTGAGTCCTTCCAGTTTCCTGTGCCGGTATTCTACACACAAGGGCGAAAAGATGGCAAGTTCGGTGGCGAAAATTGTGAAAGCAGTCAGCAGAAAAAACTGTCAGCTGCAGAATTTTGTTGCACCGGCAAGTCTGGGTGTCCAGCAAAAAAGACAATGTAAGTTGTGTTTGCAGTTCTGTAAAATTAATGTCAAAAGTTTGAAGTCACCTTCACCGGGCACCTGCTGAACTTGAATCATAATTTCCAATTTCTTATTTTCTTTCATATAGCATTTAAAAACCAAATTGAATTCATTTTTGCGTGTATAACTCTATTAGTTCATACATAATAATATTGTTATGCACCCAATACTCAGCACAGGCATCTGAATCATTGTTTGTCACTAAAATGTTGTTTAAAACCATTTTGGGTACATACAATGAGATAAACAACACATCTGAAGAGATTTAGTGTCTTTGATATACAAAACAAGAAACAAGGTATGTAACTCAAACTTACCCGATTTCACGGTGGAGTCCAGTTTTATGCTAATTTCTCAACCAACATATAAACAATCCATTTTTAAATAAGTGACATGGAAAGAAGAGTCAATTACCTTTAAAATGGTGTGCGATATGTTGGTATAACTATAGTGTCTTTAGACAAACAAGCATAATACAATGTCCAATTCTCGTGTTTTTCTTTAGTCGGAGAGTACAGCAAATTCAAATCTTCAATTTTACCCCGTGTAAACAGTACTAAACACAGACCTATTGAAGTTATTTTATGCTTCAGTGTACAGAAAAATCAACTCATTGCTTGAACATCTGTCCGTACCACCCTTTTATGATATTATGAACAACTGTTCTTTTTAGCTGAACGGATTCGTCAATTTCCCTCTCTGTCCTCCGCCAGTCTTCTTGTAACATGTCCTGCACTGAATTTACGTCAATTTCACTCACGACTGACGGTCTGCCGCTCCGCTTCTAATCGCACACATTTCCATGCTCGTCACTGAAACGTCCATACCAGCGAAATACCAAAGCCCTTGAACATGCTGGCTTTGATTTATCCTGTGTTAGAAACGTATAGGTATTTGTAGGAGTTATTCCGCTGCGAACACAGTGTTTGATCATAGCGCGCTGCTCCGTGCGTGACGTTAACGTTGGGTATTTTCCAACATCTTCGAAATACCTCTCTACTTCCGCTGATCGTTACAACCATGTCTACTGTTAGATTGCGTCAATAATTTGCTTAGTGATGCAGCTGACGTCATTCTGTCGTCATATGTTTTGAGGTGACGTTTTGGCGTCTATTATTCAGACGGAGTAGTATATATGAATTGTGAACAATTTTCAGAAAACGTCAATTTCAAAGTGCTCCGTGAAGCGCTAGATGGGTTGTCTTGACAACCATTTCCTTCCTTAATTTGAGATTATTTATTTTTATTTTTCAAAAGGAAACTCGTGAATAGTCTATATACACAGCTGTTTATTGTTTGTTGATTTATATTAAAAACATTTTGAAATGTAGACACAGCCTCAAAACTTTCCGGACAACCCTCGTATTAGCATCTCGAGCAGATAGAAATTGACGCCATAGTGGGAAATTGTTTTTTTTATGAGTTTAAATGAATTGCCTCTCGTAAATTGTCCCTTACCGCTATAAGCAGTGTTGACCCTTATCATACCGATCGCGACCATAGTAATTTTAAAGTTAACCAGCTTGGACGAACTAACTCGGCGTCTGATCTGGATCCAAGCTGTTTTACACTCAGTCAACTGTTTTACCAGTTTTCAGATGGACCAAACAAGTTTAAATGACCAAACACATGATAATTCAGCGGACTATTTCTTTGAAGGCAGGATGAGGGTTAAACCATTACAGTTTGGAAGCTATGGAAACCGGAATGGGATCTGAATCGAGCACAAAAAAACGACATTACCGTGTTCAGGCTTTAAATCTAACGGCATATCTCTTCGAGCACATGAGCACATCCTTTGAAAATAGCAGTCGAATCAGTTCCAATTCCCAACTGTTTTCCATAGTCTACATCGAAAAGTGTCGCCTGCTCAAAATACATGTTTCCTTTTTTAGCTCACCTGTCACATGGTGACAAGGTGAGCTTTTGTGATCACAATTTGTCCGGCGTCCGTCCGGCGTCCGTCCGTAAACTTTTACTTTAAACGACATCTCCTCATAAACCGCTTAGCCAATTTAACCCAAACTTCACAGGAATGTTCCTTGGGTGGTCCCCTTTGAAAATTGTTCAAAGAATTGAATTCCATGCAGAACTCTGATTGCCATGGCAATGGAAAGGAAAAACTTTAAAAATCTTCTTCTCCCAAACCACAAGGCTTAGGCCGTTGATATATGGTAGGTAGGATCACCAAATGGTCCTCTACCAAGATTGTTCAAATTATGGCCCTTGGGACAAAATTGGCCCCGCCCCGGGGGGTCATGGGTTTTCTCTATATGTTTATAGTGAAAACTTAAAAAATCTTCTCCTCTGAACTTACTTGGCCTAGAGCTGAGATATTTGTCATGATTCATCGTCTAGTGGACCTATACAAAGTTTGTTCAAATTATGGCCCTGGGGTCAAAATGGGCCCCGCCCCGGGGGGTCATGGGTATGCTCTAAATGTTTATAGTTAAAACTTCAAAAATCTTCTCTTCTGAACTTACTTGGACTAGAGCTTAGATATTTGGCATGATTCATCGTCTAGTGGACCTTTACAAAGATTGTTCAAATTATGGCCTTGGGGTCAAAATTGGCCCCGCCCCGTGGGGGTCATGGGTTTTTTCTATATGTTTGTAGTGAAAACTTAAAAAATCTTCTCCTTTGAACTTACTTGGACTAGAGCTTAGATATTTGGCATGATTCATCGTCTAGTGGACCTCTACAAAGATTGGGTAAATTATGGCCCTGTGGTCAAAATTGGCCACACCCTGGGGCTGATGGGTTTTCTCTATATGTGTTATAGTGAAAACTTAAAAAATCTTCTCCAAACTCACAAAGACAAGCAACGTCTTAATTTAAACTGGATAACATATTTAGTACACATACCAATTTTCAATATGGGCCACATACAACAATTAATAACAAATATACATATGGCAGATTTCACGTTTTGGTGACCAAAAAGTTACCGGCGAATATTGATTTTTAAAATTTATTGCAGATTTGTGATTTCAACATAATCTTTTACAGCAATTTCTTATCTATCATATTTTAGAATATTTGCAATGATTTATTCATGCATTTTTATAAAAAAAAGAATTTTGTATCACCATACCATTTGTGCTAGTGTTACAATATTGCCGGTAAAAACTTTTTTTTTTTTTTAATATTTTGATCCAAAGAAGTATTTTGTCTTGCACTAAATGGTTCATTTATCTATAAAACAGATTGTACAGACAAAAAATAAAGATTGTTTCGTTTTTCTCAAATAAATTTATTGAAACAAACCCTAATTGGACAACAAGACAGAAAATGTTTTCTGCAAACATAGGTTTTCTTTTTATATCAGATCAGATAAGCTATAAACATAAATGTTTTGTTGTGGTAATATAAATGTCTCTAGTATGGTGCAATTATCATTACCTTTGATATTAAACATATATATTATAAATTGCTAATTGCGAGTATGTGCTAGTGTTACCACAAAACAGAATGAGTAACATTAGCAGTATGTCACATTAGCAGTTGGACAGAATGTTTCACAACAAATTAAATACAGACCTACCACAGACTGTTTGAGCTTGATACAGTATAAAACAAACTATATAAATGATTGATAAACACGGTCAATTGATAATCACAAAAATTCTTAATTCTGTCCAATAAATTACGATATCAAACACAAAAGCGGTATGAATTCAATATAAACTACGTACCTAATGAATGAATACTTACAAACGATAGTTTACAGACGACATTGTTATGTTCGAATAATTAACTCTGGGAAAGTCATCAAATTTCAACGATTTTCTTGCTTTATTAAGCGCTTGTCTTTATGCTAGCGTGACATAATGTTAACGTTACATCGAAGGACAGAATAAGCCAAACTTGGATTAAGTTTTTATCAACGGTATTCACCACTATTTTTATCATTTCAATGTCAACTGTGAACCAGTCCAATATAAAAGTAATCGCTACCCGGATGTTAACCCTCAGTCGGTGTAAATTATTCACGAATAGAAAAGGTGCTATCGTCATGCTAAAATGGGACAGAATCGATTTTGAGTAACATTAACACATTTTTAGACCTAAAAAACTTTATGATCGGGAATGACCAATTTCTTGTTACATGCAATACTGTTTTTATCCGACACGTAGTCTTTGTTTTCAGTGATTTAATAAAGGTGTGTTTAGGCTTAAAACAGTTAGCAGTGGATCATGTCTGCTAATGTTACACAACAATTCGAGGACAGATTACCGTAACGTTATCACCATGCGCAATTACCGAAAATTTAAGTATATTACGAACGAAATGCAATCATTTTAGATATATTATTGTTTTAATTAACATTTCTTGCAAACATTATTCAACAGACAAGAATAAAATACTTACCAGATGTTACTGAAAAGCATCCTCAAAAAAGTGGTATATTGGTACCGGGAAGATTTTCTGTCTTTTTTGTCCTAAATATCGGCATATTTTTACATTTTTTTACCTTATTTAACACAATATTTTCATTATTTTAATACAAATCACTTCTATTAGGTGTTCTTATTGGGTTGGGAAAGGCAATTGCTGTATACATGACGTTGACATGCAATAACAATAAATGAAAGCAAATGGGCCAAATAATTGCCTTTTTTGTGAAATCTGCCATATATAGATACACACGTAAAATCAAGTAGTGACAACAGCTTAAATATTTGGCATGATATATCATCTAGCTGACTTGTACCAATATTGTTCAATCTTTGGCCCTGGGGTCAAAAAATGGCCCCACCCGGGCGGTCATGGGTTTCCTTATATATGCATATGATGAAAACTTATAAAATCTTCTTCTCCGAAACCAAAAGGCGAAGGCCTTAGATATTTGGTATGAAGCATTGTTTATCGGACCACTATTAAGATTGTTCAGACTTTAGCCCTGGGGTCAAAATTGGCCACGCCCCGTGTTCATATGCTTAGGTTTTCAATATTTATGCCCCCTTTTGAAAAAAGTGGGGTATATTGTTTTGCACATGTCGGTCGGTCTGTCTGTCTGTCTGTCTGTCGGTCGGTCGGAATACCAAATGGTTTCCGATCAATAACTTGAGAGCGCTTTGACCTAGGGACCTCATACTTGGTAGGTGTATTGGTCATGGCCAGCAGATGAACCCTATTGATTTTGAGGTCAGTGGGTCAAAGGTCAAGGTCAGTGTGACCTTTACATGAAAAACGGTTTCCGATCAATAACTTGAGAACGCTTTGACCCAGGGACCTCATACTTGGTAGGTGTATTGGTCATGGCCAGCAGATGAACCCTATTGATTTTGAGGTCAGTGGGTCAAAGGTCAAGGTCAGTGTGACCTTTACATGAAAAACGGTTTCCGATCAATAACTTGAGAACGCTTTGACCCAGGGACCTCATACTTGGTATGTGTATTGGTCATCACCAGCAGATGAACCCTATTGATTTTGAGGTCAGTGGGTCAAAGGTCAAGGTCAGTGTGACCTTTACATGAAAAACGGTTTCCGATCAATAACTTGAGAACGCTTTGACCCAGGAACCTCATACTTGGTAGGTGTATTGGTCATGACCAGCAGATGAACCCTATTGATTTTGAGGTCAGTGGGTCAAAGGTCAAGGTCAGTGTGACCTTAACATGAAAAACGGTTTCCGATCAATAACTTGAGAACGCTTTGACCCAGGGACCTCATACTAGGTAGGCTTATTGGTCATGACCAGCAGATGAACCCTATTGATTTTGAGGTCAGTGGGTCAAAGGTCAAGGTCAGTGTGACTGTAAGCTGAAAAAAGGTTTTCTGATTGTCCATATTTTATTTAAGTGTCCAAATCCTACTAACAATTCGGCTCCCAAGGGGGCATAAATGTTTCACTAACATCTCTTGTTTTTATATAGTCTTATATAATAAAACTTCTCTTCTCCAAAATATAAGACCTAGAGCTTTCATATTTGGTATATAGTGTTACCTAGTGGACCTACACCAAAGGTATTCAAATTATTGTCCCGGGGTCAAATTGGCCTTGCTCAGGGGTCATTTGTTTTTACATTGTCTTGTCACTTAAACATCTTTTCCTCTGAAAGTAAAGGTCAGAATGACTCCATACTTGATATGTAGCATCCTTACATGGTCCTCTCTCAACTTTGTTCAAATGGTTTTGTTTGGCCCCTTTTAGGGGTCACCATAGCAAAAAATAGAAAAACCTTTAAACAACTTGATCTTATTAACTGCTTGATGGATCTTCAAGTCTGAAGCATCCTAGCATGGGCCTCTGTCAGGTATTATCAAATAATTTTGTTTTGCCCCTTTTAAGGGCCACCAGAGCTAAAATTAGTAAAAAAAAACTTAACATTTTCTTCGCATGAACCCCTTGATAGATCTTCAGCAAATTTGGTTTGGAGTGTCCTTGCATGGACCTCTCTTAAATTTGTTCACATAATTTTGTTTGGCCCGGTTGCCATGGCAACCTAAAGGAAAATGTCAATAATTGGTTATAATCATCTTCTTCTCCTAAACCGCTTTGACAATTTTGATGAAACATCATAGGAATGATCCTTGGTTGGTGTTTTTTCAAAATTGTTCAAAGAAATTAACTCCATGTAGAACTCTGGTTGACATGGCAACCTAAAGGAAAAGTGTCAACAATTAGTTACAATCATCTTCTTCTCCTAAACCGCTTGGACAATTTTGATGAAACTTCATAGGAATGATCCTTGGTTGGTGCTTTTTCAAAATTGTTCAAAAAAATTAATTCCATGCAGAACTCTGGTTGCCATGGCAACCTGAAGGAAAATATAGGCTGTCATGTCCGCGCTGTGACTTACTCTTATATGGACAGATTTTAAAATGACTTGCCATATGTTTTTGACATACCAAGACAACGTGTCGTGTGCAAGACCCATGTCCCTACCTCTAAGGTGAAAGATACACTAAGTGTTTATTCACAATGGAATGCTGAATATGAGGACATAAAGAGTGTTGGCTGTCATTTAGTATGATTGTTTGTTTTTTTTATGCTCAGAGGCAATTTAATATAACTTGCAATATGTATTTGACACATAAAGGCAAGATCAACTTTTTATGTACTTGTTCATAGATCAATGTCACATTGGGGGGCATTTGTCACATACTTTAACAGCTCTTGTTCAATATGCTTTGAGAAACAAGCTATATTAATAACAAAGGTTAAACTCTTTTACTCAGGTGAGCGATTTAGGGCCATCATGGCCCTCTTGTTTAAATTTTCATGTAGTTTGAGTGTTAAAAGCCCCCCCCCCCCCCCCCCCGGATCTGCCTATGATACTGTAAGGCTAATCAAAAGTTGAAAAGTTGAAAACAGTCTTAGTACACCGATAGATGATACACACAGGCTATACAGGGACCGTTTTCATTAAAGGATTCTAGTCAGAAATTATCTTAAATACGTATGATTTATCGTCACAAACGGCAAGACACTGATTTCTTTCATTTTTTAAACCTAGTGATAATTTTTTGTCCAAGTGATATCTCAACAATGCCTAGACCTATGGTCCTCAAATTGACTTTGACGTTGGGTATGACCAGTGAATGACCGTTAATAATTTTTAGGCCATCGGTCAAAGTGACCGTGAAAGCGAAAAGCTTGTCTGAGTGATAACTCAACCATGCCTGCACCCATGGCCCTCAAACTTGACACGAAGGTTGTGGGTGTGACCAGTAGGTGATCCCAATTGATTTTGAGACAAAGGTCAAAGCAATTATAGTGTAATTTCTGTGTAGATGGAGACCATAAACGCATCAAGGTGGCCAATCCAGTTGTAGAGCTTGATGGAGATGAGATGACCCGCATCATCTGGGAGAAGATCAAGGAAAAGGTATACATGGTCATTATAAACAAGAATTCAACAACAATGGGATCAGGTGGTCTGACAATATTTTAAACACAATTATGTAAAAACTTATCAAGCATAGCATGTAAAAAGCATGGGTGAAAGTTTTTAGTATTGATACTGAATTCAGTTTTTTGGAAAATATTTATCCTATATAATGTATTGTAAAAATGGCATTTCCCTATGTACCTAAACACCAGTAAACACTATTTTCAATATTTTGAAAAATTCAAACTTTCACCCATGAAAAAGTCACAGGAGGCATTGGTGCTATTTATTACAAAATATGTTTATGAAATAGCCTCCAGCAAGATTCACTAACTTTTCCATATTCCATTTTCCATATCATTGTTTACTAAAATAAATGTAGTCATCATGGTTATTGCATAATGCTCATGTGTTTATCAGTTGATCTTTCCGTACCTTGATGTTGACTGCAAGTACTACGATCTGGGTCTTCCATACCGTGATGCCACAGACGACCAAGTGACCATCGACTCTGCCGAAGCCATCAAGAAGTACAATGTGGGCATCAAATGTGCCACCATCACCCCTGATGAGGCCCGTGTTGAAGGTGAGAGAAGTTGGGCTATCATAGGATATTGTGCAGTCATATTTGTTGTTTGTCATACATGTGTCACTTCTTGTTCAATAATACCTAAAACAGTTTCGATCATCATGTCTCCGATTCCATCAATAGGCAAGTATTGGAGTGGTCACTTTAGTGAAAGGGTGAACATTTAAATGAGAACAAGAAATAATCTACTTGCACAATACTTTAAACAGCTGTTTCAAGGACCGATTTTGTCTGAACTATCAAAATACTAGACTAACTGATTTGTTAGTGTCGATGGGATCTTAAATTAAGATGTAATAGCAGTTGAAGGGTACAGATATACTAATCTCATTGTCCCCTATTTCACCAGAGTTCAAGTTAAAGAAGATGTGGTTGTCCCCTAATGGCACAATCAGGAACATCCTGGGCGGCACAGTGTTCCGGGAGCCAATCATCTGTGAGAAAATTCCCAAGCTGGTTCCCGGCTGGACCGAAGCCATTGTGATTGGCAGACATGCCTTTGGTGATTAGGTAATGAATCTTGTGCTTGTATTTAATTGCACATTAGATTTTAAAATTAATCAATCAATTGTGATGTACCAGTCAAGCATTTTCTACATATAGTTTGACCTTGGCAAATCAAGGTCTATCTAAATTTGAAAACAATTTTGATAAATTATTGTTCATTTGGTCTTGTTAATTAAGCATTGATAAATGTTTGGACAAGTGTGAGGTTATTTACACATAATTATACCCCCCAAAACAAAGTTTGGGGGGGTATACTGGAATCGGGTTGTCCGTCCGTCTGTCTGTCCGTCCGTTTTTTTTTGTCCGGGATTCATCTTTGTCGTTATTGAACAAATCTTTTTCAAACTTTCAGATATTAATGGCCATGATGTAAACTTGCGCCTCTGTGAAATTGGTCAGGGTCATGTGACCCTGACCAGAGTTATCTCCCCTTGATGTGTTAAAGTAGGCAAAATAAGCCCTGTCCGGGATTCATCTTTGTTATTATTCAACAAATCTTTATCAAACTTTCAGAAATTAATGGCCATGTTGTAAACTTTCGCCTCTGTGAATTTGGTACAGGTCACATGACCCTGACTGGAGTTATCTCCCCTTGATGTGTTAAAGTAGGCAAAATAAGCCCTGTCCGGGATTCATCTTTGTTATTATTCAACAAATCTTTATCAAACTTTCAGAAATTAATGGCCATGTTGTAAACTTTCGCCTCTGTGAATTTGGTACAGGTCACATGACCCTGACTGGAGTTATCTCCCCTTGTAGGCAAAATTAGCTTTGTCCGGCCTAACTCCAGGGCAAACAACCTAGACATGGAGGGGTGGGGGGTATTCGTTAGCCTATGGCTTACAGTTCTAGTTATAAACTAGTTTAAACCCCCATTAAACTTGTGATCCAGTTAACTGCCCCAATTTCTCAAAACTTCTTAAGTTTGACTCTCTTATAACAGGATTAAGCTAAGCTCACTATTTCTGTTGTGCTATAAAATGTGTTATATTTGTTTCTTAAAGATTTTTATGCCCCCGAAGGTGGGCTTATTAAAATCGCACCGTCCGTCCATCTGTCCGTTCGTCCGTGTGTCCGGCTCAATAACTTGTGTCCAGGCTGTAACTTTCCTTGTATGGACAGATTTTAAAATAACTTGCCACATGTGTTCGGCATACCAAGACGACGTGTCGCATGCAAGAACCGTGTCCCTTCCTCTAAGGTCAAGGTCACACTTAGGTGTTTATTCACAATGGAATGATGCTGTATATAAGGACATAGAGTATAGGTTGTCATGTCCGGACTGTAACTTTCCCTTGTATTCACAGATTTTAGAATTACTTGCCACATGTGATCGGCATACCAAGACGACGTGTCGCGTGCAAGACCCGTGTCCCTACCTCTAAGGTCAAGGTCACACTTAGTGTTTATTCACAATGGAATGCTGCATATAAGGACATAGAGTATAGGTCCGGGCTGTAACTTTCCCTTGTTTGGACAGAAATTAAAATAACTTGCCACATGATGTGTTCAACATACCAAGACGACGTGTCGTGTGCAAGAACCGTGTCCCTACCTCTAAGGTCAAGGTCACACTTTGGTGTTTATTCACAATGGAGTGCTGCAGATAAGGATACAGAGTATTGGTTGTTATGTCCCGGCTGTAACTTTTTATACGCCCGAAGGGTCGTATTATGTTATGGCCTCCATCGTCTGTCCGTCTGTCTGTCCGTCAGTCTGTCCGTCTGTCCGTCCGTTAGCAATTCCGTGTCCGGGCCACATCTTGGTAACTAATAAAGCGATTTTCAAATAACTTTATACAAATCATCACTACATTAAAAGGATGTGTCGCGCGCAATTTCCAGGTCCATACCTCAAAGACTAGAATCACCATGGGGGTGCGTTAGCAATTCCGTGTCCGGGCCACAACTTTGTCACTAATAAAGTCATTTTCAAATGATTTTAAACAAAGCATCATAACATTAAAAGGATGTGTCGCGCGCAATTTCCAGGTCCATACCTCAAAGACTAGAATCACCATGGGGGGGCGTTACAACTTTATCACTAATAAAGTCATTTTCAAATAACTTTATACAAAGCATCATTACATTAAAAGGATGTGTCGCGCGCAATTTCCAGGTCCATACCTCAAAGACTAGAATCACCATGGGGGGGGGCATTAGCAATTCTGTTTCTGGGCCACATCTTAGTTACTAATAAAGTGATTTTCAAATAACTTTATACAAATCATCACTACATTAAAAGGATGTGTCACATGCAATTTCCAGGTCCATACCTCAAAGTCTAGAATCACCATTGGGGGGACGTTAGCAATTCCATGTCCAGGCCATAACTCAAAGACTAGAATCACCAATGGGGGGTGTTAGCAATTCTGTGTCCGGGCCACATCTTTGTAACTCGTCCGTTAGCAATTCTGTGTCCGGGCCATAACTTGGTAACTAATAAAGCGATTTTCAAATAACTTTATACAAATCATCACTACATTAAAAGGATGTGTCACGCACAATTTCCAGGTCCATACCTCAAAGACTAGAATCACCATGGGGGGGCGTTAGCAATTCTGTGTCCGGGCCACATCTTTGTTACTTGTCTGTTAGCAATTCCGTGTCCGGGCCATAACTTGGTAACTAATAAAGCGATTTTCAAATTACTTTATACAAATCATCACTACATTAAAAGGATGTGTCGCGCGCAATTTCCAGGTCCATACCTCAAAGACTAGAATCACCATGGGGGTGCGTTAGCAAATCCGTGTCCGGGCCACAACTTGGTCACTAATAAAGTCATTTTCAAATAACTTTATACAAAGCATCATTACATTAAATGGATGTGTCGCGCACAATTTCCAGGTTTTCACCTCAAAGACTAGAATCACCATGGGGGGGCGTTAGCAAATTCTGTGTCTGGGCCACATCTTTGTTACTAATAAAGTGATTTTCAAATAACTTTATACAAATCATCACTACATTAAAAGGATGTTTCACATGCAATTTCCAGGTCCATACCTCAAAGTCTAGAATCACCATGGGGGGACGTTAGCAATTCCATGTCCAGGCCATAACTCAAAGACTAGAATCACCATGGGGGGGCGTTAGCAATTCTGTGTCCGGGCCACATCTTTGTAACTCGTCCGTTAGCAATTCCGTGTCTGGGCCATAACTTGGTAACTAATAAAGCGTTTTTCAAATAACTTTATACAAATCATCACTAGATTAAAAGGATGTGTCGCACGCAATTTCCAGGTCCATACCTCAAAGACTAGAATCACCATGGGGGGGCATTAGCAATTCTGTGTCCGGGCCACATCTTTGTTACTCGTCCATTAGCAATTCCGTGTCCGGGCCATAACTTGGTAACTAATAAAGCGATTTTCAAATAACTTTATACAAATCATCACTACATTAAAAGGACCTCAAGCCGAATCTTCTTCGGGCGTATAATGCTCCGTTTAGCGGTGCTCTTGTTCTTTTATGGACAGATTTTAAAATAACTTGCCACATGTGTTCGACATACCAAGACGACGTGTCACATGCAAGACCCATGTCCCTACCTCTAAGGTGAAAGATACACTTAGTGTTTATTCACAATGGAATGCTGAATATAAGGACATAAGAATGTAGGTTGTCAAGTATGGGTGTTTTTTTTTATGTTCAGAGGCAATTTAAAATAACTTGCCATATGTTTTTGTTTGATCTTCAACTTTTCATGTACTGACCTTGTTCATAGGTCAATGTCACATTTGGGGGCATTTGTCACATACTGTGACAGCTCTTGTTTAGATTTAAAATAGGAATCATCTTTATGATAATTACAATAAACCATTTTTCATGTATCAAAATCAAATTTAAGTATGTATTTTAGCTTATTGAAACAAGCTACTTAAGCCTGTTAACCTTAAGAAGTTTCGGGAAATTGGCGCCTGGTGTTAAGCTGACTGTTCCATTTTGGAAATCCCATCATTTATTGATCAAAGCATTTTTGATGCGTGTGTGGTCTGTTTGTAATATTTGTGTCTCTTCTTCAGGGTCGTTTGTGTCTTACTTTGTTCCACTAAACCAGGTTTATACTTGAACTGTTGTAATTCTATTATTGATTAAAAGTAAAATAAGGTAAAAACATGATTGGGTGTGTTTCTTGGTAAGAAGGAAGTTTTTAAAGTAGGGATGCAAACAAATCTTTAAATATTCAACTATTGGATAAAACGTTTGGTATTCAAATGTCAAAATCGGTATTTGAACAGACAATGCGAAAACTTTTTCTCCTTCACAGGACATTGCGACAGGTAAACACTTAAAGTTTACCTGTCGCAACAAATTTTTACCTGTCGCAATGTTACAAACAGTATTCCGTTACATCAGCCTTAACCTTGATTTTAAGCCTCTTTTTTAATTTTGTAATTCCCCATTGTTACAGGTTTAGATCATTTTGGTTAGATTTGTCCTACAGTACTATAATAAATTACAAAAAAAGCTAAACATTATGTAAAAAAAAATTAATATTTGAATCTTATGTCATAATTTTTTTCTTCCCTTGCCTCCCCAAAAAAACTCATATCTGGTTCGCCTACCCATGGAACAGCTAGATCTAACTCTTTTTTTATTCATCTTTAAATTAAAGATACAGTACAGTTATAAAATGTAACAAATTGTACTACAAGTCAAACTCAGGCACAACATTTATGCAAAAACGAAAGTAGATTTCTTGTTATTGGCAATGTTAAACAGAGCGGAAAGAAAGTCAGCTTGGTATATTAATCATCATATTTAAATTAACACGATTGGCGGGAACCACTTCGCCGAAAATAAATACATACGGAATTTTGTAATTTCCGAACATTTCCGTAAAATTAAAGTATTATAGTACGAGCTGAGATCGGAACCTTACGCGTTTTATCGGCTTTTACGGAAACGGGGTTTACAAATAGTGATACACGGATTAACACGCTGAATAATCATGATATAATAGTTAAAAATAACTCTGAACATTTATTTAGAAACTGAAAGTAAATTTTCCGAAAATTAAATGGTGCTGACTGTAATTTTTCACAGGACATTGTGACCGACCAAAACAAAAGTTCGTCGGTCAAAATGGAAATCTACCGGACTGTCCGATGGACATTCACATTGTCTGTTTGAATATTCATTGTTTTTCTTGTAGAATAAATAAAAAAAAACTTATGTCTGCAACTGTGTTGTTGTGTATTTAGTTCTTTTGTCCAGTTTCAATGTTTGGAACCTTGAGAAAGGCTTAAACCACAGTTACTTGGTATTTGGACTGCATTTTTGGCCATTCGAGCTACCTTATTCGAGCGATTGGTCCCTAGGGTGATCTCTTGGACTGAGAATCATAAAAAAACGTGTTCAAATACTCTTATGATACACATAATAAACAAATAATTCACTTTTGGTCGTTTATTTTTACATATTAAATATTTTAAAATTTCATACAATCTTTATCATTCACAAGTTATGAAGGTTAGCAGATTTCGGATTGAGACATATGTATGGAAACGAGCTCAGATCTACAAGATTTTTTCAATAAAGCAAATGTATACGTCGCATGCATGTTCAGAAGGAAGGTATCTCCATGGTGCAATCGCTCTACAAGCACAAACTAATAGCGTTTTCGCAAATTTCTTTGATAACTCTCCCAAGAATACTGTTTATTTACCGACTCACAGATCTTAGCCAGTAATTTTGACCATGCACACCGGCCGGACCCGGCATGCGCTTTTCAAGTTTACGCGCGAACGGGAACCGGGGATATGTTTACCTCGTGACTGGTACCCGTCCGCGGGTAGAGCCAAAAAGTGCATGCCGGGTTCGGCCCTTGTTCATACTCAAAATTACTGGCGAAGATCTGTGAGTCGGTATATAAACAGTATTCTTGGCAGAGTTATTAAAGAAAATTGCGAACACGCGTCTAGTTTGTGCTTTTTGAACGATTGCACCTTGGAGATAACTTTCTTCTGAACATGCATGCGACGTATACATTTGTTTTATTGAAAAAATCTTGTAGATCTGAGATCGTTTCCATACATATGTCTCAATCCGAAATCCGCTAACCTTCATAACTTGTGAATGATAAAAATTGTATGAAATTTTAAAATATTTAATATGTATAAATAAACGACCAAAAGTGGATTATTTGTTTATTATGTGTATCATAGAGTACTAAAACACATTTTTTTATGATTCTCAGTCCAAGAGATCACCCTAGGGACTAAATCGCTCGAATCAGGTAGCTCGACTGGCCAAAAATGCTGTCCAAATACCAAGTAACTGTGGCTTAAACAGGATAACAATGCACTGAACATGCTTTATTATATTGTCCCCGTATTTCTACAATACTAGCATTTGGCTTTAAGACCAGTGACATCAAACAAGTTTATAAATGATTTTCGGTACATTTAAACTGTCATGCCAATTTATCATTTGAGGAAAAATTCACACCAAATTGGCATCTTGCCTGCCAATTAAGCTATACAATTTTGCTTCAATCGCTGTGATGATATATAACAAGCTGACTAAGTTCCTCTTAATTCCTTTTATCTCCTATCTACTCTCGAAACATTTAAAGATTTAGTAACAAAATCTATATTTTATTGATTGCTTATCAATGTTGAAAATGACAATTGTAGCAAACAAACTCGGACAGATAATCTTGTCTGCAAACATTGAAGTGCTTGACTATTAACTTGTAACCTGTATAAGCGTCTGTCGACTCATTTTTTGGAAATTCCAATGGTCTATTTTTAGACTTGTGCGAAGATGACAAACAATATAAATATGTTTACTTGATACTTGTATTCCGACAGCAGTAATAAGGAAATCATCGTTTATAGCATGTATAATAGTATTGATTTACTACAACTTCCATAATAATCATTTCGGTAATTTAGAATTTGATCGAAAAATGACTGAATATTCAAATATCAATTTTGCCATTCTTTTGCATCCCTAGTTCAGTTCACACACAAACCAGACTATTCCAAAGAATTTGTTGTTTGCTCTAGGAACACGAATGTGTTGTAAATATAAGTGCAAACTAAATTAATATGAACTCAATGTTTTGTGTTCTAGTACAAGGCAACAGACATGGTGTTTGATGGCCCCGGAAAGTTTGAGGTGGCCTGGACCCCGGTTGGCGGGAGTGAGACCAAGACCCAGGTGTTTGAGTTCAAGAATGGGGGTGGTTGTGGAATGGCCATGTACAACACTGACGAGGTACGTGTATCTGGATTATGTTTTGTGGAACATGATTATAAACACGTCGTATAGTGTTTTAACTCAAGTGATTTTCAAATATAATCCATTGTTATTTGAAATGGTCTAAAACTTCTCTGAAATATAACTCGAGAGAAAGGAAATATCATAATACATAATTTTACTGAATTATGTATAGCAGTCTGAACTGGTGATCGGTAAAACTTTCTTACTATTGAAGCTTTTTGTACAATAAAATTATAAACATATCTATCATTGCCTGTCACGTTGTATCCTACTTTCTGGATTTTATACGCTCTGCTTTCTTTTTAGTCAATCACAGGTTTCGCACACGCGTGTTTCCAGTATGCAATTATGAAGAAATGGCCACTGTACATGAGCACAAAGAACACAATTCTGAAGAGATATGATGGCAGATTTAAGGACATCTTTGAGGAAATCTACCAGTAAGTGCTTCAACAACAAATTTAGTATGTAAATTGATTTTAAAGCTGTGTGTGAAAGTTTGAATTAAATTTAGCTGCAGCCAATTGTATAAAGCTTGTTTATATTTTGGTTTCACGTTTATCCAAAATTGATTGGTCTTTTTGGAATACTAAGACATTATAATCATACTGTTCATGTTGCAAAAGTATATAACCTTTTTCATGTGTCACAGGCTATGTATAATTTTATGCCCCAACAATATGGAGGGGGGGGGATATAAATTTGCCCTTGTCTGTCCATGCTTCTGTTGGTTCGGAAATTGTGTTGCCCAAAACTATTTCAGTTAGAGTCAAGAAACATTGGTGGAATTTCATTTTTGCAATTGGAGTTTTGTTTCCCGCTGCACTTTAAAAACACAAAGTAACGGCCCATGAAATAACAAAAATTGTTTTTCTGGACATGTGTCGCTCAAATCACCAAAACTATATTACCTAAAATCATAAAACCTTTGGGGAATGTAAACAAGGTGATGAAGATTTGAATATTTTTGGACATGTGTTGCTCATAAACTCCTAAACTTTATTACCCACAGTCATGAAACCTTAAGCGAATGTAAATAGGGTGAGAAAGCTTTGCACCTGAGGTTGCGTTTCCTGCTTCATTGAGTAAAATTAAAGTTATGCACATAAATGACCTAAAAACTAGCATTTCTGGACTAGACTCGCTCGAAACTCTTAAACTGTATAACCAAGTGTCATGAAAGCTTAAGCGAATGCTGTTAAGGTGATGTAAGTTGTTCACCTGGCCCCAATTTCTTGAAACTTCTTAAGCTTAACAGGCTTAAGTCGCTTATTTCAATTAGCCAAAATACATACTGAAAGTGGATTTTGATAAATGAAAAATGGTTTATTCTGATATCATACAGATTTTTCCTACATAATTTAAAAAATTATTAAAGAAGTAAATATAACACATTTTATAGAACAACAAAAATAGTGAGATTAGCTTAATCTTATAAGGGACTTAAGAATTTTCGAGAAATCCGGACCTGGGATTTTGTTTCTCTCTGCGTTGACTAAAGTCCCAACATGTACCTGTATGCAGAAAATACTAAAATAGTATCCCTTCACTTGTGACCAAGTTGTCGAAATTTAATGATCCACGTTTATTGTTTTGAATCAGTTTCCCAGACAGAAAATAATATTTTAAAAGCATTTTTAGCAATATTTGACAATGTACAATATATATATATATATATGAATGCAATTACTGAGTATTTCATAATTACTTTTTGTAATTTGTAATACAGTTACCACTGTCTCTCCCCAGGGCCAAGTATGTTAAGGAGTTTGAGAAGCTTGGCATCTGGTACGAGCATCGCCTCATTGACGATATGGTCGCACAAGCTCTCAAGTCTAGTGGAGGGTTCGTGTGGGCTTGCAAGAACTATGATGGTGATGTGCAGTCAGATGTTGTTGCTCAGGGTAAGCTTGCAGATGGGAATCTTGTATGTGTGATGAAAATTCATATGATCATGACACTTGGTAAACTTTACTAAAGTGGTGCCATTCATATGTAGTGCACAGAATATTTCAGGCCCTTAATAATGAAATTTTGTCTTGTAGATTTTACAATGTCTGAATAAACATAGGCAATCTAAGTCGTAAATTGAAACTGTCTTAGTGTCAAGATTATTTTTGTCATTTTGCAATGTATTTGTGTTAAAATTAAACCAATATCGGAAGTTGTGAAGTTGCCTTAATAAAAACAGGCCCCCAGACACAAAGTAGATGTTTGTTTGAGCCATTAATGATGTTACAAAATCAAATGTGTATTTGGTTTAATATCTGTACATATATGGATCTAACAAAGTGGTCTGTTTCCCACCAGGATACGGATCTCTTGGTCTAATGACCAGCGTGTTGGTTTGTCCAGATGGTAAAACAATTGAGGCTGAGGCTGCCCATGGAACTGTCACCAGACATTACAGGGAACACCAGAAGGTAGGACTACATTTACCCTAGCAGTATCTAGATAAACCCTAGTTAGCTCCACTGGCCGAAGGCCATGGAGCTTATGTCGTCACAGATTGTCCGTCGTGAGTTCGTGCGTGCGTGCGTAAACTTTTACTTTAAACGACATCTCCTCTGAAACTGATAAGCGGATTTTGACAAAACTTCACAGGAATGTTCCTTTGGTGGTCCTTTACCGAAATTGCTCAAATGGTTCCGGTCCATTGCACAATATGGCCGCCAGAGCTAAAAATAGCAAAATCTTTAAACGACATCTCCTCTGAAACGGTTCGGCAGATTTTGATGAAACTTGACAGTAATGTTCCTTGGGTGGTCCTTTATTAAAATTGCTCAAATGGTTCTGGTCCATTGCACAATATGGCCGCCACAGCTAAAAATAGCAAAATCTTTAAACGACATCTCCTCTGAACCGGATAGGCAGATTTTGATGAAACTTGACAGAATTGTTCCTTGGGTGGTCCTTAACCAAAATTGCTCAAATGGTTCCGGTCCGCTGCACAACATGGCTGCCAGGGCAAAAAAATAGAAAAACCTTTAAAGAACATCTTCTCAGAAACCGATGATCAGATTTTGATGAAACTTAACAGAAATGTTCCTTGGATGGTCCTTTATCAAATTTGCTTCAATGGTTTCGGTCCACTGCACAAGATGGCCCCCAGAGGTAAAAATAGAAAAACCTTTAAACGACTTCTCCTCAGAAACCGATGATCGTATTGCAATGAAACTTGACAGAAATGTTACTTGGGTAGTCCTTAACCAAAATAGCCCAAACAGTTCTGGTCTGCTGCACAACATGGGCACCAGAGCTAAGAATAGAAAAAAACGTTAAACTACATCTTCTCAGAAACCGATTATCAGATTTTGATGAAACTTTACATAAATGTTCATCGGGATGCCCTTTAACCAAAATTGCCCAAATGGTTCCGGTCCGCTGCACAACATGGCTGCGAGAGTTGAAAATAGAAAAACCTTTAAGGACTTCTCGTCCGCAGTCTTCACGAAAAACATTTTAACCTACTAGCCAGTTGGACTAGCATAATGGCATATTTTGCTAGTCCGAATGACAATCTAGTAGTCCGACTATTTTGCCACATTATAAAACTGTATGCTTGAGGTAAATACCTATTTCAATTGAGCAGCTTGCAGTTTGAGTAAACATTTCTTTATTATGATGCTCATGCAGTGATAGGGAGTGACATCCTTCTGTTGGGAATAGTGCTCCTTGTTTTTCAGAACCTATGGGTACTATGTAAAAACAAAAGGCATCTTGCTTGAATAGACTGTAATAATATCAACATGGTTAGAAAAGAAATGCCATGCTTTAATAGCTTTGATTACATTTTACTACTGAATTACCTCCCTTTAGTAGAAAAAAAAATAATGTCTTAATTTTTCACGTATAGCATCTTTAAATAATTTTTAAACAATAATAATTTATGAGTAAACATATAAGCATAAATTTCTCACAAAAAGATCAATTTAAAAACCTTACATTTATACATAGGAAAGTATATATAGACTGAACATTAATTTTCGTTTAAGTGACATTCTGAAAGTTTATGAAACAGCTTTTTTTAGTAACTTAAATGGCCGAAAAGTGTAAGTGAAACACCAAGTCGATTTTATCTCGTCAGTTCTTGTTCAGGTTAGATATTTGCTTCATAATCTATTCAGATTAAATGTTTATTAATTGTTTAACTTTTAAGCATTATTTTGGGTCGATATTTATAGTTTAAAGGAAAAACTTATATCTTAAACAGCGACAACGTGTCGCGAGTGGCAAAAGACCCGACATCACATCAGAAGTGAAAAAAAGATGGTCTTATGCAGGACTAAGTGGATGCGTGTTGAATGCTGCTTGTATAAATATATTTTGATAATCAGTAACTAGTGATTAAAATCGATATCACTTAAGTTAAAAACTAAAAAGACAGTAAATGCTTATATTACTTCAGGTTGAGGGTTCTTTTCTGTTGTTGTTGGTTCTTGTCGGTTTTTAGTGACAGCGATTATTTGGAACGTCTCGTCGATTTCCAGATAATTTCCCGCGGAAAAACAAGCATGGCTGCGAAAAGAAAACGTGAAAATGACTCAGTAACGGGTTATTTAAAAGACGTGTTGCCATTAAAAGTCGCAAAAAACAATAATAAACGTCTCCATTTCCATTTGGAAAACAATGATTTGTAATTTTTAGCTCGCCTGTCATATGACAAGACAAGATTACATGTTAGTCAATCGTCAGTCCACAAATTGCCTGCGTCACAATTTTGACATAATCTTTATGAGACTTAATAACAAGGGTCATCTCAACAAAATCTTTGACAAAATGGCCCAAATGGTTCCGTTCCGCTGCACAACATGGCAGCCAGAGCTAAAAATAGGAAAAACCTTTACACCACTTCTCCTCAGAATCCGATGATCAGATTTTGATGAAACTTGACAGAAATGTTCCTTTGGTGGTCATTAACCAAAATTTGTTAAATGGTTCCAGTCCACTGCACACCATGGCTGCCAGAGCTAAAAAATAAAAAAAAACTTTATACGACTTGTCGTCGAAACCGATGACCTTTTTTCGATAAAACTTGACAGAAATGTTTGTTTGGTGCTCCTTTACTCAAATTGCCCAAATCATTTCGGTCCACTGCACAACATGGCAGCCAGAGCTATTAAAGTAAAAAAAATTTTTAAATAACTTCTCAAAAATTGATGATTGTATTTCTATGAAACTTGACGAAAATGTTCGTTAGGTGGTCTTTGCTTGAACCTTTTGGCCAGTGGAGCACAGGCACTGATGTGCCTCTTGTTTTATATTTTATTGGTGTTTTTTTCAAAAGTGGCTCTTTATCTTTTTTCCTTCTATTAGTCTTTGATTTGATTTTGCAGAGGAAACAAGTTTTGATATTAAACATGATGATAAAATAAATCAAGTTCCGTTGTCCAGGATTTGCTTTCTTGTCTTCGAAAAACTTGCTCATTACAATATCAAGTTGTCTGAGGACTGTAATCATACATGTATGCAGTTGTCGTTGGTCGCCGTCATACAATGTATGCAGTTGTCGTTGGTCACCGTCATACAATGTATGCAGTTGTCGTTGGTCGCCGTCATACTATGTATGCAGTTGTCGTTGGTCGCTGTCATACAATGTATGCATTTGTTGATGGTTGCCTTCATACAATGTATGCAGTTGTCGTTGGTCACCGTCATACAATGTACGCAGTTGTTGATGGTTGTTGTCATACAATGTATGCAATTGTTGATGGTCGCCGTCATACAATGTATGCAGTTGTTGTTAATCGCTGTCATACAATGTATGCAGTTGTTGTTGGTCGCCGTCATACAATGTATGCAGTTGTTGATGGTTGCCGTCATACAATGTATGCAGTTGTTGATGGTTGCCGTCATACAATGTATGCAGTTGTTGTTGGTCGCCGTCATACAATGTATGCAGTTGTTGTTGGTCGCCGTCATACAATGTATGCAGTTGTCGTTGGTCGCCGTCCTACAGTGTATGCAGTTGTTGTTGGTCGCCGTCATACAATGTATGCAGTTGTTGTATGCAGGTGTTGTTGGTCACCGTCATTCAATGTATGCAGTTGTTGTTGGTCGCCGTCATACAATGTATGCAGTTGTTGTATGCAGTTGTCGTTGGTCGCCGTCCTGCAGTGTATGCAGTTGGCGTTGGTCGCCGTCCTGCAGTGTATGCAGTTGGCGTTGGTCGCCGTCCTGCAGTGTATGCAGTTGTCGTTGGTCGCCGTCCTGCAGTGTATGCAGTTGTCGTTGGTCGCCGTCCTCCAGCGTATGCAGTTGTCGTTGGTCGCCGTCCTCCAGCGTATGCAGTTGTCGTTGGTCGCCGTCCTCCAGCGTATGCAGTTGTCGTTGGTCGCCGTCCTCCAGCGTATGCAGTTGTCGTTGGTCGCCGTCCTCCAGCGTATGCAGTTGTCGTTGGTCGCCGTCCTCCAGCGTATGCAGTTGTCGTTGGTCGCCGTCCTCCAGCGTATGCAGTTGTCGTTGGTCGCCGTCCTCCAGCGTATGCAGTTGTCGTTGGTCGCCGTCCTCCAGCGTATGCAGTTGTCGTTGGTCGCCGTCCTCCAGCGTATGCAGTTGTCGTTGGTCGCCGTCCTCCAGCGTATGCAGTTGTCGTTGGCCGCCCTCCTCCAGCGTATGCAGTTGTCGTTGGCCGCCGTCCTACAGCGTATGCAGTTGTCGTTGGCCGCCGTCCTACAGCGTATGCAGTTGTCGTTGGTGGCCGTCCTACAGCGTATGCAGTTGTCGTTGGTCGCCGTCATACAGCGTATGCAGTTGCCGTTGGTCGCCGTCATACAGCGTATGCAGTTGCCGTTGGTCGCCGTCATACAGCGTATGCAGTTGCCGTTGGTCGCCGTCATACAATGTATGCAGTTGCCGTTGGTCGCTGTCATACAGTGCATTGTTTGTTTGAAAGATGTTTTCATTTTGTTGAGCCTCTTTACTGATCATGCAGAGCAAGGGCCTGATTTTTTTTTATCTACCCCGCATACACTTGAATATTTTTTTTGCTTAGGTGAAATATTAAATTTGGGTATGATTAAACATTGTTAATGCTGTTTTGATAAACTTCAAACAGATGGTATGGTTTACTGACAACAGGGTCATGGTGTACAGTAGTTTGAATCAAATGTCTCTTGTGTCTTTATATTCTAGATAGAGGTCAGTGTCCCTATAAACTAGTTTAAGGTGAATGTCTCTATAAACTAGTTTAAGGTGAATGTCTCTATAAACAAGTTTGAGGTCAATGTCTCTATAAACTAGTTTGAGGTCAATGTCTCTGTAAACAAGTTTGAGGTCAATGTCTCTTTAAACTAGTTTGAGGTCAATGTCTCTGTAAACAAGTTTGAGGTGAATGTCTCTATAAACAAGTTTAAGGTCAATGTCTCTATAAACTAGTTTGAGGTCAATGTCTATAAACTAGTTTGAGGTCAATGTCTCTTTACACTAGTTTGAGGTCAATGTCTCTTTAAACTAGTTTGAGGTCAATGTCTCTGTAAACTAGTTTGAGGTCAATGTCTCTGTAAACAAGTTTGAGGTGAATGTCTCTATAAACAAGTTTAAGGTCAATGTCTCTATAAACTAGTTTGAGGTCAATGTCTATAAACTAGTTTGAGGTCAATGTCTCTGTAAACAAGTTTGAGGTCAATGTCTCTTTAAACTAGTTTGAGGTCAATGTCTCTGTAAACAAGTTTGAGGTGAATGTCTCTATAAACAAGTTTAAGGTCAATGTCTCTATAAACTAGTTTGAGGTCAATGTCTATAAACTAGTTTGAGGTCAATGTCTCTATACACTAGTTTGAGGTCAATGTCTCTGTAAACAAGTTTGAGGTCAATGTCTCTAGAAACTAGTTTGAGGTCAATGTCTCTATAAACTAGTTTAAGGTGAATGTCTCTATAAACAAGTTTGAGGTCAATGTCTCTATAAACTAGTTTGAGGTCAATGTCTCTGTAAACAAGTTTGAGGTCAATGTCTCTATAAACTAGTTTGAGGTCAATGTCTCTGTAAACAAGTTTGAGGTCAATGTCTCTTTAAACTAGTTTGAGGTCAATGTCTCTGTAAACAAGTTTGAGGTCAATGTCTCTGTAAACAAGTTTGAGGTCAATGTCTCTTTAAACTAGTTTGAAGTCAATGTCTCGATAAGGAGTTTTTTTATCTTTAGATTTACGGGAGATTTTTCAAAAAGTTGGGTAAGGAGGAGGAAATAAAAATAAAAATAAATTGCATAAAATGTCCCGAAGGAGAATTAAATAAAAATAAAATAGATTTTTCTCCGATTTTTTTTATTTTTTAAACCTTCTTATATCATGAAGACAAAACACACCTAACTTGTGTCAGCTATTTCATAGACTGAACAAAGGGTGAAAGATCACCATAAAGTTTCAAAAGCATAATTAAAAGGTCCTTTTAAAGACTGAAAATATTGTCCTCAACACTGTCAGTTCGCTTATTGCAAACTAGTTGTATATATTTGTTCGAATGCATATATTATCAACCCATAGATTTTATGAAACATGTCAGTGTAATAAAGAAGTTTAAATGGCCATTTCTAACCTTTTGCCCACAATATAAGCATATCCTTTCCATTGTGAAGTATTCAAACATTGAACAAAGTTTCAGACACGGTATTAAAGGAGGTCAAATGTGTTTTTCTGTCTTTAACGAAATAGCACCGTGACAATTTACCGTGATGTGGTTTTTATATAGAAAATATTACCAAATAAAGTCCAAGCTCTGATGGAAATTCCTCTTCACTTCAAAGTTTGACAGGGCTTACGGATACACAGACATTCAAAATCTACATTTATGTACTTCACCAAAGAAAATTCAGGAGCATTAAGATAAATTTGACAAGTGTTATATGTTTCAAAAAACCGGGTCTAAGAACTGATTTTAGAATCAGTCCTGAACAATATCCTTCCTATTCCAGCTATGCCCGTTGGCAATGAGCAACCGATCAGTATAACTTCTTGCACTGACTGCCAAATATCTTATGTTCAGATTTTTTTCTGTCTTATCGGAAACACACACTATGTTATTATTACATCATTTTCAGTATTCTTTAACGATTTAAATTGTAGATCATTATTAAACTAATTAACAACTACGAACGTATCACGATACCTTGTGTTTTTCTCTTCAAATACATATGTGATCGTGAAGTAGTGTGTTCAATGCTCCTCAGAGTCAAATTTAGAAAAAAATATCCATTTTGACTATGATGAACACGATATCATTTTGCAGTTTATGTTTGTCAGCAGCTATACATTTTTGCGCTGTAATCCAATTCATTCTTGTTAATATACGACGTGCGCCAATGACTTTTAATGGACAATACAACCCACGAATTTCTGTTTCCTTATTTTGCCCGGAAGTTGCGCAATCATTCCACGAATCGCGAACAACATACTGAATCTACAAAAAAAATCACAATAAACACGCTTTAAGTTCTCCCCGGTTTGATTTAAATAAAGAAACATAAACATCGGAACGTCTTTGTAGTAAAACCTTTCAATATAGCTGCAGAAATTGCGAGAAATAAGGGGTATGAAATCAATGTCTCTAGAAACCAGTTTGAAATCAATGTCTCTAGAAACCAGTTTGAAATCAATGTCTCTAGAAACCAGTTTGAAATCAATGTCTCTAGAAACCAGTTTGAAATCAATGTCTCTAGAAACCAGTTTGAAATCAATGTCTCTAGAAACCAGTTTGAAATCAATAGTTTGAAATCAATGTCTCTAGAAAGAAGTAGAGGTGAAAGGTCTCAGTTTAATTATGTTGATTTTTTTTATATTAATATTAGGTATGCAAATAAATGGCAAAATTGATATTCAAATATTGGTAATTCTTTTGATCGAATATTCGATAACCAAAATGAATATTTAAGAAATGTAGTAAACTGCTGTTATTATTCGCTACAGTTATAGCCGTGCCTTTGTAATAACTGGTACACGTGACGGAACCTGATTTTCACCAAAATTAGACTCTGAAATTCCCCATTTACAGAAAATAAATCCAACAAAAAAACAATAGATTTTGAACAAACAAAAACCCCAAATAATTTAAATTCCACAGCATTCATATTTGTAAACAAGGCCACGATCGTAAATTCCCGGTACAGTATGTATTTTTTTTTACTTAAATCATCAAATTTAACTGACAAAAATGACAAAAAACAATCTTGAAATAAAATAAATTATTAATTTACTAAAACATGTAGCAATAATTTTAAAAGGATACATAAAAATAAATAACAAATAAAAACTGTTCCAAGGACAAAAATGGCAGTCCTTGACTGTGCGGTTAATAAAGTACTTTTCATGCAGATAGGTAGTATCTTGAAAAATATCATTTATATCAACCAATTGGTCTTGAATCCTAGTATGCTGATGAAAAATTTGTAGTTGTGGTGCAAGTCTAACTAAAATACTAAATAGTGCTGAAAGTGTTTCGATTTAGGTACTCACCCAGTATAGTCCCGACAATTTGTCCCTAACTAACATAATCATGACACGTGTATAGTGTCATCACATTCACGCCTCTGGCATTAGTCGTTGTAAAAACAAGACAAGTGAATATACTGGCTAAGGTCACAAATCCGAACACTTTTTGAGGCTTTTCACAATTATCTTGGAGAGTTTTTGTTGTAGTAAGTTAAAATTGCGTATGAAACATCTTTGGTTAATTTGACAACATCTGTCAAAGTAAAGATTCACGATCTCATCAATTTTATGTCGAAAATCGTTCATTTTATAGACAGTAAATTACCCTTAAAATTATGCCATGGAGGGCACAAGTACCGAACACTTGAAAAGCGCAAATACATGGTCATACAATTATAATTAATAAGTATGTTATATTAAATAAACACTTAGCTGCAAAGTTATTTATTGTTTCCGATGTTTTTCAAAACATGCAATTCAAATGTAAAGCGTGATTTATATTTATAAATATCTTGAATGTAGGTCAGCATAACTGCAAAACCTAGAGATGGGCGTGCACCCTCTGACGTCATTCCCCATGTGCTACATTTTGATCTTTAAGCGTATAAACATTGAATGGCATTTTGTTTAGAAAATACTGTATTGATCTAGATCATCGAATAATCGATCTGTCAAACAAACGTGTGTTTTAGCTGGTGTTCGGGATTTGTGACCTGTTCGGAAATGTACCGTCAACCAGTATACAAGACAGTTGTAGTCAAAAAGTTTAAAAAATATCAAACAAAAAACATCGAATACCGATTTTGACATTTGAATACCAAACGTTCGATCGAATATACGAATATTCGTTTGCATCCCTAATTAATATATATCTTATTTGTAATAGTTTGTGCCTTTTTAAAGCGTGTCACTTTTATGACGTACATGTATCATTATCTATTTTTCTTTTCAGTATTTTTTTGAAATGTCTGGTATGCAAGGATGATAGAACTTGCATAATTTTTAGGGCAAAACACTAGCTATGATCAGAAGGTGCCTACCAGAACTGTTTTGTGCAGTTTTTGTTTGAAAGATACTTATATTAATAAGTTGAATAGATATTGGATGTTACAAACATTTCATCATTTTCAGGGCAACCCAACCAGCACAAACCCGGTTGCCAGCATTTTCGCTTGGACAAGAGGTTTAGAGCACCGAGGCAAGCTGGACAACAACCCAGAACTCCAGCGCTGGGCATCACAACTTGAGAAGGCGTGCATTTCCACAGTTGACAGTGGAAAGATGACAAAGGATCTGGCAGGATGTATCTATGGCCTTAAGAAGTGAGTGACTCCTAGTCTACGATAATTAGACAAATTTCATAATACATAATAAAGTTGATAATTGAATTAGAAAAATAATCAAACATGTATCTCCATACTAATTATTGGTATCAAAATAAGAATTTTGCTTATTTCAACAACTTCCATGTCGTATGATATATTTAAAAAAGGCTATTTTGTTTAACAACAAATTATTTCTGTTCTTCTATAGAACTTATTTTGATTTATGATATGGCCCAACAAATAATTGTATACACCTCTTTATGTTTTTTTCAAGTACAATAATAAAGTTTGATAGGGGATCATAATAGATGATCACCAATGTTGGGCCACCATTAATCATTTAAAGTCCAAAAAGGGGTGGAATATAGAAATCATCCATCTGTCGGGGCTTCCATACTCACCGTTTCCAACCAATAACATGCAAATGCTTAGGTCCAGGAATCTAAAACTTGGTAAGCAGGTTGGCCATGACCAGAAGACAGTTCCTGAGGGTCAAAGGTCATGGTCAGACAATTACTGATAAGATGCTTGGCCCTAGGAACCCATACTTGGTAGGCTGTTTGAACACCTTATGCACCTATTAATAATGGATACCAGGATTTAAATATTGCTATTTGCCTACATCATTCACTGATAAAATGTTAAACAGACCTAGTTATTTTAGGTCTGTTTGTTTCTTCACTCTCATTTACATGGAAGTTTTATTTTTTCATACCATTTATGATTCTAGGATTTCACTTAAAAAATGTATCTAACATAATGTAAAGTGTTCACATTTTGAGACATACTTATGCCCAACAATCTCATTGAAAAGCACAACAGACACGAGTTCACATCTTCTCCATCTTGCAGTAACTTGTTTTCTTTGGGATCATACTTTGCTCTTTAAAAATGTTAGCCATCAGTATTTGGAATGCATGAGAATGTCCTCATGACAATATGTTAGATACTAAAGGCTGTATTTGTGTGTAATTAATAAGGTTTGGAACAAAACAGGCATCCAAAATTCACATACTTATACATGTGGTATGTAATTTTGATCACAGGTACAAGAAACATAATGTGCTTGATGCATTTCCAGTGTGAAGCCAGAGCACTACCTGAACACCATGGATTTCCTGGATGCTATTGACGAAACCTTCCAGAAGATGCAGTAACAAGCTCATGACTGTGATACCAACTCAATTACATTCAACAGAACGAATAAGAATCGTATAGAAGTATTTGTGTTTTGATCTAATGCAACGATGTTTTGAATGAGTGAATACTTTTCAGGTGCAGCTTTATATTGAAATTGACAATGTTACTGTAATTGAATGGTAATTTATATGACTTTTACCTTCTTTTGGAGATTTTACCATTTTTGATGATTCTAAAGATATTGATACAGTATAAAATAACGCTGACATTCCTAGAATACTGAAGAGTGTTATGTAAATAATATTTATTTTTGTCTACCCTACAATGCCAACGAGTTAAAAAAAATCAATCAATTACGAGGTGTTGGCTATATGTTTTTCCTGTGTTAAAATGGCATTTTGTTATTGTATATTTACAAGCATTAAAATGCTAGTCAAATAGATTTATGTGCTGTTTTTCTTATCAAACTCCACCTGCAGACCTGTATGCATTGATAAACCTTTCTGAAATTGATTTTTACCATTTTGTCTTTGGCAGCCAACTTTTCAGTATTTTTATCATTCATTAGTAGTGCCATTGTTCATTTTTTCTATTGATCTTTTTCTGCCCATATTAGCACCCTTTTGCTATTTTGAGACTTTAATTAATACCTTAGCAATGCAACTAGATTGTGATGCATCATGTGTTAAAGGCCATTAGAGAGAATACTACTGTTGGGTCAGGGGACCATTTGTTGACACTGTCTGCTGTGCTAACCCTTTGACTTTCTGCCTAGACATGAAATATTTAGTTGTGTTTTGGAAGTCTATGTAGAGTTGTCAGATGGAGGTGTCTTACTGCTGTATGCAAGTCTCACTTCGTTATTTGTGTGAAATTAACTAGGTTTGGAACAAAACTGAAATAAAAAGAAGAAAATACATGATCTTTTGGTTTCTGTTATTAAATCAACCCTGACAAGTCCTATCAAGAGCCACTTTCACTTGAACATTTAAACTTATAAATTATCCAAAACAAACGCAACTTGACTTGAAAATAGCAAATGATCTCATAATCTCCTGCCAAACTGAAGGTTACAGGGGAGGGGTATTGTTTTGGCATTGTCTGTCCATCCGTCCCGATTTTTCTGTCTAGAACCATATCTTGGTAGGGAGTGGTCAGATAATGTCCAAACTTGGGTCAGAATGTTCCTCTTGATTGAATCTGCTTGTTAAAGTGGGTCACTAGGTCAAATATTAGAAAAATCTGGCACACAAAAAAACATAAGATTTGATCCAATATTCATGACTTGATCCAAATATTTTCCATGATGAACTCTGAACAAGTTCAAAACAAGGGCTCATGTGATAGAAAATTATGTCACAAAGTCCAATCTTATTTTTTTGTCTTGAACCATATCATTGAAACATCTTGGTATGGATTGGTAAGATTATGTTCACACTTGGTCAGAATGTTCCCCGTGATCAAATCTCAACTGCTTGTAAAAGTTAAGTCACATGGGGTCAAAAACGAGGCCACAAGGTCAGGTCTTAAAAAAATCTTTGGAACACTGGAGGCATTATATTTGGTCCTCTATTCATCAAACTTATCAAAATGATTCAGCTTAATGAACTCTTGGTCAAATTTAAAACCAAATATTGGTATTGATGGGCAAGTCTTTGTTCAAACTATGGCCAAAATGTTTTACTTGATGTAATCTTGGTATACCAGGGGCAACCAGTGATTAAATGGGGAGTGGCTTATTATGAATTACCTTCGCTAAGTATCTGTCTGTTATACTCAGTGTTCTATATTTAGCATGCACTGGAAAAATGGAAACAAACGGCACTGATCTGAGCAGCCAACTTTTCCAGATGTTTTCGTTGAAATTGTTTTCCTTTTTCTGACTGGTATTTTGTAATTTCAACTAGGATATCTTTTGTAAATGTCACTGGCTGGAATCTGGTTTGTGTATCGATAACACTGGGAAACAAAGGCCAAAAAGGAGGGAACACACAATCGGATATAAGCATTTGCAAAGAATTAAAAGCTTTCTTTTGTTATATTTATTAAATTGGGCTGAATAAGAAGACCAAAAAGGGAACAAAATGATAAGAACAAGAAGAGATATAAAGTTTACATGATTGAAGAACAAAAGAAGATAACTTCTATGATATTTACTTTGCATGGCTGGTATATAGACATTTGTAATGATGACAAAAGTTTTGATAGAGAAGTCAGAGCAAATTACCCAGCATGTTAGCTAGTCCATATGAGGTAAATGAAAAGAATAAAAAAGACAAATATGAAAACAGTATTACACATTTAAACCTGGGAAAATATTCACCAGAATTATTATTGAACACTAGGGGAAAAAGTATAAATATTAATCAAAAAATACAAATGGAGAGAATGAGAATGTAGCATATGAAGCTGATGATAGCTTCCCGTATTACCTTAGTTTACCTTGTGCCACAAAGAATCCACAGGCTTGACTTGGGAATGGAAGATCACCGCTTTCTGGTTAGGCCAAATAAAAAAATAGGTCTGTTTCAGGTTACCCGACCGACCCTATTTTTTCCCGCCGACCCTAACCTATTTTTCCCTGAAAAAAATGTGATTTGGGTACGAAAAGCATTTGTTACGAAATGTATGTACGTAAAGTTGACAATATTAGAGTTGGATTTCTGAATGTATTTACCGTACTTCACCTAAGAGTTCGGACACCTTAAAATAATTAATTTTTCGCTCTCCGAATTCATAGAAAATAACCATTTTTTACATTTTATCTACATGTTTGGTAAACCTGCCTTTTTTCTTCATGTCTGCATTTTACCACTTATTAATTTATCCGTAGTTATCAATGGTTATTACGCCTATAAGTAACTCCTTCATCAAGTTAATTAAAATCCCATTCAACACCATTTTATACATGCATTAAAATGAATTAACACCTTTTATCGGCTTCAGATCAAACAGTCACATTGTGTGACGTCACATAACTCTCAGTTATACCCACGAGGATCTCATGGAGAGCATGGATATTGCTATGTCAATGCGTCTGGGTGGTGTTTTTGATTGTAACTTAAGTTTTGCATTTCCAACTTTAATTCATCACATTAAATAGTTACCTGTATCATTGAATGTGTTGATTTTTATTGTTCTATTGATGTTACAATGAGTATTACTGTACGATTATTGCTTTGTAACCGAACCTCAACGAGTGGTAGTAAGCCGCACGGGCGGTTACAAGAACCCTCAGGTTCGACACAGGGCAAAGGCAGGGAGGTTGGGTGTGAAAAACAACTGAGATGTTTGCATTTTTTTATACAATCTATTCAAGAATACAAGTTCATTAATTAAATTCAAATGGAAATATTACTGTAAAACCAAAATAACTATGAAACTAATAAATGCCTTAGATACACCTAGCTGCTCAGGCAAGCCATAATGCAACTTTCGGCTTAAGTTTAAAACAACTCTGTCGAGTGTCAAAAATTGACAAACACAGTATAAAAAGCTAAACTCCAAGTTATTTATTTTAAACTATCAAAAATCAGAGAACTTTCACATCTGCGGTACAATAATCAAGTTTTAAATTGAAAAACCTATATGAATCAAAGTGCTGAAAGCACTGATGGACTAGGGCCTTATTTAGGGGAATGTTGACAACCATGTTCTAAGCATTGACAAAATCGGCTCACATCACAAGGGGTCACTGTTTGATGGGCTAGCTTAAACTTTAGACTAAAACTGCTTGCAAGCTGCAATGGAAATTTGAAAAATCTAGTTAAGTGTGCGTAGAGTGAGGTGTGTGTGTGTGTGTGTGGGGGGGGGGGCTAAAGCGTTAAATCAGATAAAGTCATAGTTCTTTTAAATTTCTCAAAGTCGTTAAATCAGACTTATACACATTAATTTACGTGGATGGCACACATACTTCTTTAATTTGATCAAATCCTTTTTTATCAAAGGTCTGTTATTTGCAGTTTCAGAGAAGATTTTCAATGATGTAATTATATACTATATAGAAAACCTGTCACCTCTTTTTCAGGGGAGCTTTAAACCACAGGGCCATACTTTGAACAATCTTTGTAAAAGACATCTACATTGTACACCTATGTCAGACTGCATACACAATGCTATTAGGAAGTAGTTTTTATTTAAAAAGTGAAGAATTATTTTCTCCCTCTTAATTTGTGCTTGGTATTCAATTCATATAACATGTTACCATGATAACTTAGTGATGTTGATGAATACTAAGCACTGCCTTCTGTCTAATGCTATTCATATTACTGCTGCAGACTTTTGTACATAGCAAAGCAAGTTGAGTAGACTAAGATGAGATGAATATCGTTTTTAAAGTATGAAATATTGAAATGTCTTTTATATACTTTGACCATCAAATTTCATAACATGGTGTCAGCATTTCATCACACTGCTAGTGAGAATGTAATACCAAACATAATTTTATTCTTTATTATATACCCATCATCAATCCACATGCAATACATATCACAAAATACTTTAACCCATATTCCGCTCCAGTGCAATACGGCCATATACCACTCTTGTGACGTCACGTCATAACAAGTATGTTGCGCAATATTAAATTGACGTCATTAAAGCAATGAGTGCATCCTTGAAATGAAATTTATTATGCAAAGATGTGGCTTCTAAGTGATCTAATCAGTAATGTATATAATAAAAGGGTTATAAGTACTGCGTTTTGATCCGGATATGGCCGAATGTCATTTGATTCTGGTAGTTTTTTTGTAGATTTTGATTTTACCCGGCTTGTGCCCTGTGAAATCCGAATCTGCAAAAATCTACTTGAGTCGAATACAACCTCCTGGACCAAAACGCAGTACTTATAACCCTATTATGTACAAAAGCTGTTACCCCGTGGACAGAGCATCTTTAACCCACAGGGCCATTGTAACTTTTAACAATCATTGTAAAAGACAACTACATTGTACATACAAGATGCTTAAGATAACTCAATAAATGCAGCAGTTGGCCATTCTTGTATTGTCCTCTGTCACTGTCCTGATAGCTCCCTATCTCAATAGATGCAAAAGGTTGTAGGTTCATGATTCTCCTGGTCCAATATGTCATACAGAAAGAAGATGTTGAATGTAGAATCAAGAAGCTTTCTTTTCAGGCAGTCCAAATTGAATAGTACTGTAACATTTGAAGTGCCAAGATTTATTGGATTCCTAGGCAACAGGTATCAGGTGTTGCAGTACATTTGGCAAATACTTTTCACCCGTCCTTGTAAATCTAAAAAAGCTTTCATTTCGCAAAAGTAGTTCATATAACTATATTAAGGTTGCTAAATCAGAGTTTGAATAATTCTGAAAACTAGATGTGCCTTTAATTGCAGCAATTTGAACTCCAACTCATAATGTCAATTAAGCTGGTTAAGCAATACTGCAGTTCCTTGGTGTGGGGATTGCTTTATTTACTCGAATAAACAAACAGTTCTTGCATTGGAAAGTACAATGTATTAACATGCATTTTTCTTTCCCTGACTCCATCCAAGCCTTAAATCTTAGATCAACATGTACTTGGGGCTATGTGTAATATCAATGAGAACTATAAATTATGTTCAATTTAGTGCCACTTATGATATTTCATTCCACATACAAAAACACTAACAATTGTTCTTTAAAACCAATGTCCTATGTTATGATAAAACCATTGCCAAGTTGGTAATTTGAAAAGACAAGAAATAATATCTGGTCAGGGTTTGACATAGTCTTTCTAGACAGCTGGACTTGTTTTGCAGTTACTTTGAAAATCTTCAAAAGCTAAACTGAACAAGACTGGAGCAAAAAACTCACAATACCAAAAGGGGTTTTAAAGACTTACGAGATCATTCTCACATCACCTATACCATTAGTTCTTATCTTCAAACTTAAGTCAACATAATAATTAATGTTTTACATAAATATTGCAATGAATAAAACATATTGCAATAAGTGCCAATAACATAGCAATCAAGTAGGATCACTATAGGCCTAAACATGAGATTTCAACATTTTCCTGATAAACAATAAATAATTTTACTTAACAATTTTCTCATTATTTACACAAGCTGAAAAAAATGGTCTCTTTTTGAATACTTCACATATTTCATGGCTTTCATCATTCAAACTAACATTTTGCTTGTTATTTCAATATTCAATGATTTTGTAAACATTCATAAATGATGGTTAAAATAAACATTCATGCTAATCATGCCTACCAAAAGCACCTGACTGACCAATCAGTATCCAATTTTGGAAGGGCTTATTGGTGGTTCATTGAAATCAACCATGACCTCCCACAATCTGCACTGATCAACAGTAGTTAATGAATTGTTTCAATTGTTCTTATTTTCATAAACTTAGAAAACAACTGCATTGAATAAAATTCATTCCTCATCACTGAGAGGAAGTTTAGAAAAATGAACGAAGCCGAGTTACATCTAGTAGGATATCAAATCCTACAAATGTATTCATCATTTTATATAACCGTATTTAGTAAATGTTAAATTTTTGAAAGTCTAAAAAGTTTCATTTTTTGGTATATCAAAGAACATTTGTGTGTATAATTTTGATGATATTTTGTGATTCATTTAATTTTATTCTTGTTTCATTTAGTGTTCAATCCCAAGCTTTCTTGTTCACATTTAAGTGCAAGAAAAGTCACTTAATTATGATCTGAATAAAATCATTATAATGTACACGGTAAGGTCACATAAAGGATAGATTGTGCTTTTTTAAAAAAAAAAAATCATCTGTTTAAAATTATGTCAAATGCAGTGCATTGAAATTTTATTATGAGTTTAAAGCTGCACTCTCACACATTGAACGTTTTGACAACTTTTTTTATTTTTTGTCTTGGAACGAGCCAATTTTTGCGAAAATCCATGGAAACCAGTTATATAAGACTGCTGACCAAAATGATGGCAGATTTTAATATTAAAGTTAAAAAATTGATGTTTTAAGCATTGTTCTTAAATTGTAAGTAACGGTTTAAGCCATAAAATTAATTTTTCGAACGGAAATATGACAAACTACGAGCTGATTGTTTGTCAGCAATCTGATATCATTGTTTGAAGATGTTAACGCAAAAATTTGCTCTTTCGAAGACAAAAAAAAAGTTGTAAAAACGGTAAATCTGTGAGAGGGCAGCTTATAACTATGACAGGAATAATTCAAGGGAATGATTTTTTGTGATTTCTAGCATTACAATTGTCTGAATCGCATGAAAATTTATAAATTATGTAAAGTATTCTCACATTAGTCACACTTTTTGAACTTTGTGCTGTCTTCTTTTTGTTTGTCTCAAATTAATACAGCATTGGCTTCACTTGTTGTTTATGAAAGGGACTGTACACCAGATTGGCACCAAAAAAGTTGTTTTTTTCCTGTAACGAATCTAAGGACACTTTTTTAATAAAATATTTTAATCTTTCATATCGTTATTGTAAATAAAATACCAAAATGAAAAAAAATGCAGTGTGTCGTATCTACTATGCTATGAAGACTTACTTTTACTGGGTGGAATTTTCCAGATGTATACCTAACTCGCTAATATCATGTAATAACATCAACGGCAGATCATGCATAAGGAATGAATTCTACTCGGTAGACATACCTAGTAATCTTTTTTAATGGAAAAACACGAAATAACTGCTATTAATAAATCATTTGTAAACTATGGGGATCATCAGTTAGTAAGTTTTAATGCATTAATTGTACACATCGATACCAACTTTATGTCAATTTTCTACAATTTTCTTTAATTTTTTGCTTTTTCATCATTAACATACAGCCCATTTAAACTGTACCTTATAATGTCTGTGACTTATCAAATATTTAATAGTAATGGTCTACAACCAAGATTTGTTTTAATTATCCAGGTTTCAAACTGCATTGTGTATGACATTGGAAAGGTAATCTTGAAAGCTCACTTAGTATAATTTTTACAAATAACATTCACCCTGAAAGGTACTCATATTTGGATGATACATAAAGATTTGCACAGTCATTTATGTATACTTGCATTTATTGATACAGGATACCTTTTTCAAATCTTTGATTTAGATTGCAAAGTATAACTTATATAAATAAATATATATTCTTAACTTTATCTGAATACACAAGCTAATGCATCAGTCAATTGTAACCATGCCCCCCCCCCCCCCCCCAGTCCCGGAATAGCGGGGACTTTTACTTTCGGTCCAGCCAACCCCAGTTTAAATCCCCGCTCTGTGGAGATTATCTGATGGTAAAGTCCCCACCAAATGCCCCCGCACCCAAGGGACATTAGGTTAAGCCCCATCCACACTGTATTTTCCGGGAAGACCCGGCACTGCGGGGCCACCTGAAAGGTAAAAACATGGCCCATTTCGCCGGCTATCCCCGGTATACCCCCGGATGTGGGAGCCGTATTTACAATATATATAGCCCGGAATTGACTTAACTGGGTTTTCCCATGCCGGTACAAATAAAAGGTGAATATCGAGCTATTGAAATTCATGTAACAGTCCAATGACTCTATTGTCTCCGAAGTAACGTGTGTATATAACAACGGTTTAATTTTGTTTGTACCGGAGGATTAGGCTGGGAAAACCCGAATAACTATAATTCCGGGCTTAAACTATTGACTGGTGTATAATGATCCATAGTGATCCAATCTCATGCCAAGATGATTTCTGGTCTGACATCGCGAGGTTAGTTATTCTTAAGCATAAAAAAGCCTGGACAGCATTTGAGAAAGACTGTTGTGAGGTTAAATCTTCATTACTTCACTATTCCACAACATTGGGTATATGGGAACTTTATTGATATTTTGATTTTAATTTTGTTCCCTAAACGCCACAAGTCAACTGATTATTTGATACAAATTCAATTCTATCTCCACAATATTCGGCACTGCATTGTTAAATAAAACTCAAAAGTTACACTTGTAAATTATTTAACCAAATACCTTTCCCTCAAATATTTCACAAATTTATATTGATCTATCATCAACAATGCATCACCATACTGTATCTCTGACTGATTTTTTTATTTCCATTCTTGGCTAGAAAACAAAAAGTGAGCACAAAGCGTCTTCAGAAAAGAACTTGTAAAGTATGCACCAGTCAATTGTAACCACGCCCCCCCCCCCCCCCAAGGGAATAGCAGGTACTTTGACTTTCGGTCCAGCCAATCCCCAGTAAAATCCCTGCCCTGCGAGAACGAACTGGTGGTAAAATCCCGTGAATAACGTCCCCGCACCCCGGGGATCTAAGGTAAGAGCAATTCCCTGATATATTTTGAGGGAAGACAAAACCACCGCAATCACCCGGCATTGCGAGGACACTAGTTCTGGCTTCCATATATTTAATGTTAATATATTTTTTTATGTTTACAACACGTCCAAAAAGGTAATATATAATGTGTTCGCTGAAGTTCTTTAGCTACGAGGACACCTTAAAGGTAAAAACACAGCCCTTTTCCCCGGTATATCCCTTAGGGGGCCGTGGTAACAATTGACTGGTGCATTATAAGAGAGGAAATCAAAATTAAGCATGCAAGATTGTTTTATCAATGGCGATGGCTTATCACCATATCATTGAACAAAATGTATAAAGTACTTATGTACTTACACTGAGAGTGGCTCCAAGACTTTTCTATGCACATAGGTAAACAATCATCTTATTTACAGATACTGTGCACATATTCATACATTTGGCTTCATTTAGAATGAAACTTCATAAATAAGTATGCGCATATTTGATATTTTTTATCTTCATTTTGCAAAATTGAAATCACATGATTTTTTTCAAACGAACTTGTATTGCTTGAAAATTTACGTGTCAAATTAAAAATGCTACCCACGGTAAGATGAAAATAAATCCGTTTGATGGTGGTAATCATTCAATGTCGGCTTTATTGATAAATTTCCTCAATAAAACACTATGAAATTCACATCATCAGCATCCGGAAATAGTGATAACATACATGTCTGAATCATTCGGCCGCTCTGAGTAAATTTTGAGGTCAATAAGTAGACTGGTACCCTGATTTACTTTTCCTAAAAAATAAAAAGTTATACAGGTACGCGGCATATGGTTTTTAGTTAACATTAATAGTATTTGAACAATAAATACCAAAAATCATGTTGTATTTAAAAAAGTGCTAAGTGCCATGTGATGATTAGTTAAAAAAACTTTGTATCGAAAAGAAAATATCACGGAAACATGCAAATTATGTCGAAAAAAACAACAAGGACCGACTTCGGAATACCAACATTCTATACAAAGGATAACAATACTTTTTTCAACCCATTTTCCTGGTTGTTTTCTACTTAGACCGCACGCTTTATTAGCTTTACGTATGAATTCACAAGACATTTCGAATGCGTGACGGGCACCGCGGTTAGCTGATACTGGTTTCATTTAGGATAAAAGAGAAAGAGGGTACCAGTCTAACAATACAGAGCATTGAACGGAAAAATTTCGCTTTTCCAATATGTTCATATTCTTATTGCATATAATCTGACCGTATGCAAGAACATTCATGTAGTAATGATATAATTTATTCCAAACAAGCTACTTAAAGAAATCTATTTCATATTTCATTTCAAAATAAACACACTTCCCAATGAATCATTTACGAACAAACTGAAACTAAACAGATTTGCATATACAGTTATTAATTGACAGCAGACAGTAAACTCTGAATATAAAATCATATGACAAAGTATAACTTAAACTTTAAATGAAAATGAAAGAAGTATACATTGTAAATCATACTTATTATAATCCAAATAAAAGTACTGAACTTCTTTAGCACGGGGAAATGTAGTTACATGTACACAACAGTCTACACTATAGACTTCCATCATAGTGAGTTGGTAGAACCCAATTCGGAACTCCTCGGCCATTTTTTCGAAAACAACCTCGGATGTATTTGGACAGTTTACATACTCAAAAAGTGGCACGTTTAAGTCCGCTGCAAGTAGATCGCGTAGTAATTTTATTAAGCGGTTAAACTTTATGACTTTACTCGTGGGAATCTTAATTTTGTTTACAATAATTCACTTCACTGGCAATCATTTTAAACTTAGATCAATAAATACAACTCTAAAACAATACATTTAATTAATGATATAATTCAAAAAAATACGAACTACTTCAACTGATGTACCGGCATACATCCGAGGTTGTTTTCGATAAAATGGCCGAGGACCTCCGAGTGGGTAGAACCCGTTACAGCTTCATAAAGTCTATATTAAAAGTGTGGTACAAGTTTCAAAGTTTATTGGCGGATCGTTTTACAAACATGTCATGTTTATGTTTTCTTAATCTCTTGATTGCCCTTATTGTTTCTTTAATCCTCCATTAAATAAATCAGACATCCTTTTCAACAGGCAATAAATCCAATCGTAACAACTCGGCCATCTCCGGCAAGCTTCGAGATAGACCTCGTACATTCGGAACTCCTCGGCCATTTTTTTCAAAAACAACCTCGGATGTATATGGACGGTTTACATACTTAAAAAGTGGTACGTTTAAGTCCGCTGCAAATAGATCGCGTAGTAATCTTATTTAGTAGTTAAAATTTATGACTTAACTCTTGGGAATCGTAATTATGTTTGCAATAATACACTTCACTGGCAATCAATTTAAACTGAGAGCAATGAATACAACCCTTAAACACTACATTTAATTAATGCTTTTATTAAAAAAAATACGGACTACTTCAACAGATGTTCCGGCATACATCCGAGGTTGTTTTTGAAAAAAATGGCCGAGGAGTTCCGAATGAGACCTCGTAAATAGTAGTAAGGATATACGAAACAAACTCCGCGCAGTGTTACTTCCCTTGCAGTACAGTAATCACTGCCTTCACAAATATCACGTGATGATAGAAACGGCACGTGATTGCAATTTACAAAATGGACGGAACACCTTTAAAAGAAATTCCAGCAACATGTTTCATTTGTTTAGAAAATAAACGATTTTATTCCATAAAAGGAAAAAATGCAAAACGTTCGATACATGTCTGAATAGCTAACAACACATCCATGTTGATATTGTAATTTGTAAATCCTACTTTCAATTTGAAAAAAGACCGAACATTTCCGAATGTTTTTTTTAATTGTTATTTTTTTATAAAACATATTATGCCTATCAACTGGCGTAAAGTAATTATTTAAGAAAGGATATAAGAATAAATATATATGATTAAAAAAAATGCCATTAAAAGTTTTCATCCAATTTTGGATGAAAATCTTGTGGTGGCAGTGATTACTGTACTGCAAGGGAAGTAACACTGCGCGGAGTTTGTATACGAAAGTGCGATGCGGCTGCCGGCGATTAACACCGTTTTCAATCCGCGTAAAGAAGGCCCATTGTAACAACACGGAAATGGATTGTGTTAGATTAAATGTGCTTGTTTAAGAGAAAATATTTATTGTAACCTCAAAGAATGTTCGTTTTATGAATATTTAGATGTTTCCTTATAGTTGAAGCACTCTATTTCCTCTATAAAAATCGTGAGCACACAGAAAATGTACTTGACAGTCATTGAAATGATCATACGGTTCATGGCATGCATGAATCATTACATCGGATTAAATGCATGCATGGACTAAATGTCAACATTTTCTCAACAGTTATAGGAATACCCTATGAAATGTAAGTTTTAAGTCATACTTTGCCGTGTTATTTTTCACACCATGCCTTGCCATTAAAACAACATTACTATTCTGTAAAATCATTGATTGCCTTGTGCAGAGTTTTGTGGGTTGTGATAGGATGGGTGTGAGCTTGGCACCCAGTCAGCTTTACCAGCTGAAATCTATGCATGCCTTTACTTCAGCATTGTTGGGTTTGGGCTGCAGATTTTTTTTGTGTAAACAGTTCTGTGGGGTTGGGGTGGGGCGGTGACTATCCACGCAGTAAGCTCAATTGTTAGAGTACCAGTACAACTTTCATGTGGATATGCACCAGACAATTGTAACCACACACCCCCCCCCCCCCAGGTCTGGGAAATAGTGGGGACTTTGACTTTCAGTACAGCCAACCCCGGCTAAAATCCCCACCCTGCGCAGACAATCCAATGGCAAAATCCCTGCCAAATGCCCCCCCACCTCAGGGACTCTAGGTAAGGTCCATTCCCCTCTATATTTTTTCAGTTATTAAGCGAAGATAAAACCACCGCATTCACCCAGCACTGCAGGGCCACCTGATAGGTAAAAACACGGCCCATTTCCCCGGGTTAACCCCAGTATTCCCCCGGACCTGGGGTGGGTGGGGGGGGGAGTTACAATTGACTGGTGCACTAAGTTGACAGAACTTGTCTTAAAATTGTATTTGTTCAAGGCAGATCATGCTTCACTTTACCTCCTAAGCTGTGGATAAAACCCACTCATTAGAAGTTTCCTTACACATTATATTTGTCTTAATCTATAATTATTAGTCTCAATATCTTTGAGTAAATTGTCAATTTTTTATTAAAAACAACAACACCAAAAGAGTAACTGTTAAGATACTCAACTGATTTTTTTTTTTTTTGTAAGTAAAAGCCTTAAACAAATATTAAGCCAGGTTACTAAGCTTTTCAGCAATGTATACCAGACTTTTTTCAATAATACTTAATCTATTTTGAATAATTAGCCTTTAGATCACTCTTCACCAAATGACTCTTTTTAATATGTCCAACTCCATAAAATGCAAACAAGAATAATTACAGTTTGGATCAACACGTCTCTTAATTTTATTTTTAATATTAGTCAAGTAATAACAGAGCCATATGTATGCAATCCAATGTAAAATTAATGATAAATTAGGTTTTGCTCCCATTTTTACTTTCATTTCTGTGCCAAGTCCTTTTAAGTGCATTGAGTCTTTTGGGAGACTTCACAATATTTCTGGCGTTTAATCCCCATATATGGCTTTAAGTTGCCATACAAATTTAAGTCTTCATTATAAAAAATACTGTATGTCTCCACTTTAACCATAAACACACAATGAGAGGAGAATTATAGATCTGTCTTTGAATTTTATTTGTCTAAATGTATAACCCGCCTCTTTAGTAATATCCTTGTGCCTCTTTGAGTACTTGGCTTGACAGTTTGGTTTTTATTACATTGTTTTATTTGTACACAACAATGATGACGATGATGATGACACTATGCTATGCCAAAACCTCAACACATTTTCTTCAAACAAAAAAGGACAGTCATTCAAAATAACTTTTATTACATCATTTGAGAAAATAAACTCATACAATCAACGAAATAAACATGCATCTGTAAAATCACAAGTCATGTTATGTGTTCGTTAAATTTAACTGAATAAAGAAAATAAATATTGGTTGCAGTAAGCAAAGCGCATCACTTCTAATAAACATTCCAACAGACTGAAAAATAAATCAACACAAATGGAAAAACTGTTTGCAAGTCAGCTAGTATCTTATTTTATGCCTTATCAGATTGCTATGCAAGCTGGAAGCTTACAAAATCACTCTTAAGTCTGTTGCCTAAGTAGAAACAAGTATGTACATCCTTTCCTGAGGTCAAGAGAAAGTATCTTGGAGGTCTTGAACTCACAACCTTGAATTTGAGGCTTATCCTCTAGACCACTTTCACATTTTCACATTTTAAAGAGCCCAGTTTACAATATGGCATTTGCAAGGATGTGCCCTATTAACGGATTTTCTGAAGTCTTAAAAATTGAACTGAACAAAATAGTTCTCCTTTATTTGGTCTGCCGATGCCATCTGTTTCTGTTTTTGTAGTTATCTTCCCTCCATAATATAGGAAAACCACTTTAAGCGTAGATAAATCCTTTACCATATTACCCTTTTAAAATATATGTTCGGATTTAAAGTCATCAAATATTTGAGATGACAAGATGTTCCACTGAACGCTTTGTTTCCATCTTGCACTCATTTTTCCAAGGTAGGCGTTGCAGTTGTGTTAGATGATTTCCATGCATTGCAGGTCAATCCTCATACAATGGCATTTTTGATTACATTCGGATTCCAGTGCCTGAAATAGAAAACAGAAAATACAACAATAATAGGAATTATATTTTCAGATCAATTATTTTAAAAGCCTGTACAACAACAGAAAAGTATTCACAAAACATTAAGTGCAACACCAATTTAAAGCTGCATCCTCACGGTTTTACTGTTCTGACACCTTTTTTATTTTTATCTTTTAACGAGCCAATTGGCAATTATTGTGCAAATGTATGCAAACCAGTGATATTAGACTGCTGACATAATATCAGATCACAGTCTTTCATATACAAGTTTGAAAATTTGGTAAAAATTCATCCAACTAGTCATATAAGGGCACACATAATAGAACAGATTTCAATTGTTTGGATAATATTTTTTTGCTATTGCTTTAAGCCATATAATTAATTATATGTTTAAATTTAATTTAATTACTCCTTTGGGCTTTTGAAGAATGACCAAGAAGAACTGTCAATCTGTGAGAGAGCAGCTTTTAGCTCTGGACTACTGGTAAATTAAAAAATATGAAATGAAATTCATGTTTAAATTCATCTACAATGTTGATATTTTAATACTGTCAATCCTTGTTGGTTAGTTGTACAAACATGCAGGTACTTTTGGGCTTAAACCCATAGGATACTTGACTGTTAAATTATTGTCCGAATTTCGAAAATAGTACAACCATTACCTCATCTGCCTTTTTTCATTAGAAGAAGCCGGGAATCGGAGTCAGCTGCACCCCTGGTACCATACTCTTTTCTGAAAATGACAATAAGATTAAAATTTAAATGTCTGCATTTCATTGGCACAGTAAAAATGTCAGCATTTTTCAATGTTTCTGCATCACCACCACTGGTGGATATCATAGAATTTAGTCTTGAAAGAAATGTGTGCTGATTTATGCATTTAAACTCATTTTGTTAAACCAAAAGAATGAAGATCTAATTTATTTAGAGAACTATATTAGTGAACAGGGCCGAGGCATTCAATTGTGCCATTACATTAAATTGTTCGATACCAACACTCACGGACATATAAACCATACATCCTTGGTTAAAAGAATGTAAATTTAAAATTATAAAAAATTAAAGTTAATGATATGAAATGTATGAGATAAATACACTGAGAAAGAAAGTCTAACCTATTATCGATCTAAGTAAAGTCAGATTCAGACTTATTTGTTATAACAAATAGAGTATTTGTTTTCTTCATTTTTGCCACTGATCACTGGAGCTTCAAAATTGTTATTTACTATATTAGAATCTGTCAAATGAAAGAAGACTTTACCCCACCCACTAAATATTAATGACATTTCCAATTAGTTTCTCATTAGGGCTCTTTTAAAACTATTTATATATTTTATTAAAATACAATAAGTATAAAAATAACACTTACACACAAATAAGTGGTAAAAGTTCGCTCCTCATTCTGTCTTTGGACTAACATATCTCTTGGTTGTTTGAACATCTTCTTGTTCGGCCATGATGGACTATTTTCTTACGACCCGTATTATATCCGAGGCCATATCTTGATACTAGCCGAGGAGTTCCGATTGGCAATAAATCGTTTAGAATGGGTAGTAACTAACTAACTTATCACAGTGATGTATACGGTTAGGTAATCTAGCCAGGCACTGTAACGATAAAGATCAATAATTTTGGTCTGTGAGACTAAGTAACTGTAAAAGTTACAATCGATGTCCTTTGGGTGTCCGAAAATTAGGTACCTAAAATAAAAAAAATTGAAAATAATAATAGATGTCCGAATATTTAGATTGTCCCAACTCTAAGGTGAATTACGGGTAGTTTGTGCTTGTGTGGCAGGTATATTTCAATTCTTGAACTATATTTTCTTGTCAGATACAAATGTGTCAGATACTGACTTTCGGATTGATATGTCAGACTTAAGTGTGCAATTTTGGCAATAAAACCTGCATGTTACTTTTTCTTCAAACCTGAACCCCCAGGTCCTCTTGACAGCATTGAGGTTTCCTTGGCTGATGGCTTATATGGTAAATTTGCTGTCCCATTCTTCATGTAATTATGTTACAGGGAGGCTAGCATTCTACAGAGGGTGATTGAAAGCAAAAGGGTGCATAAAGAAAAGTAAAACCGTTCCTGGAAAGTCTTAAATAATAGCAGAGTGGTGTACTATAACTCCAACCAAATCCATCATTGTCAAAGTATTTAACCAGACAAATAAAGAATGTTTCCTTTGAAGCATGGAAGATGTTTAAAAACTACTGATAGACCTGAAAATTGATGACTTTTATTTTTGTTACTTTCTGAGTCAACAGTTACTGAAATCAATATATCAAAAAAAAAAATAAAAAAAAATATTCCGACCTACCTTCAATTTTTGTTAGATTTCTTCCGATTTTTTTCTCATACAATAAATGGATAATGCCTTCAATATATCAACCAGGTTTTTGAGTCACACATCTCGGAGGGACAGCTATCACTTTCAAACATTGGAATACCTGTTCACTATCAAATGAACAATATGAAATAAATAAACCGTAAAGGATAAAATCAGATGAGCATTCAGCACTGGCAGGCAATGCTCTTGTTATTCTAATATTGTCTGGATTTAACATGTGCATTCATTAATTATCAAAGTTTACCTTTATATTCATACCCTAAATAACATAAACTTATCCGTAATTGAAAATTTTAATAATGTTTAACAATTTACTTCTTGATGTGCTTAAAACATTGTGGAATTAATCCTTATCATGGTTTTTAGACTATCTGGGCATGCGCGCAGGTAGTCTTAAGACCACAAACTCCAAAGAACAATGTTTAGCAGAATGACATCGAAACCATACAAATGGATTGGTTGTGTTGCAGTCCGAGTATGAGTTTTTGCTTGTTCGGCTATTTCCGCGCTGTGATTATGTATCCCGGCGTTTTATTTTTAGCAGAATATAATTATTTTTAGATCGTTATATTTATCAGATTAATGAGGGTCAAGATAATGGAGGCTCTGGTAGAAAGATAACATACAGTATTGATATTCACTCTAGTTTAGCCCATGCTGTTTCAGAAATTATTACCGACCGCAAGTGTCCCATCGCCTGCAGGATTTGTTATTTAAACCTGATGTGACCCTGGAGCATGCTTTTTTGTAATGGTGATTTTTTATTAGACTTTTATGAGATAAGAAACAAATATAATTGTCTTGGTGTTAAAATAGTTGTATCTCAGGTTTCGCATTGCTAATGCTTCAAATACTATACTTTGTAATTTACCTGCTACAAATAACAAGATACTATTCATTCTATGATTTTAGGCGTTTATATTTCTAATGAAAAGTTTTCATTTTTGCATAAAAGCTTCGTTCCGGTGTATTCTTGGCATAGTTTTAGACATTAGGCTTTCAATTTATATAAGCACACATGCCCTGATACGACAGTGAGTCATGCATACGTTTGGTGAAGCAAAGTAGTAGTTCTGATTAAACCTGTTTAACATCCAAAGAGTACGAAGCATTCATAACAGCACTAGTACTGTAAATCTACAATGGTACTTACATTAAACATAAATAACATTAAATTTTTCAATAAACTTTAAAAAGCACAATCCTATTCTCATTCCTAAAAACAGACTAGTTCCGATATTCTAAACATAGTTTCTACATACATTAACTGACCACATGTTTGTCCTCACCGCAGGAAAACAACCATCTGATAAGCTCTGCATTTTAAAAGATATAATTGCTAAAGTTGCTCGTAAAAATCATTTTCCTTAAAGAATTAAAACGTGTAAGTTCATAAAATTTGTCTAACATATGCTATCTAATCAAAGTACCGAAAACCCTTTAGACGCCATTGAAAAGAGCATTTACTGTAACTTCAAATACATGGGGATACGTCGACTGAATTGATATAAAGCTGTGCATTTTGAATGAAATTATTGCTGAAGTTGTTTGTAAAAAAATGATTTTCCCTAAACAAAACGTGTATGTTAATAAAAGGAAATGATATATATATATAATGTATTGTATTTTCCTATCATATGATATCTAATCAAAGCAACGAAAACCCTTTAGAAACGATTGAAATGGGGCATGCATTGTAACACTAAATACATGGGGATGGGGGATTACGGCGATTGAAGTGACATTTACAAAAACAAAATGACACAAGACGCCATAAAGATATAGATATCTTTGTTTCTTCGCCCAGTGTGGGCACAAGCGCTGTCGGCACATTTTTCACTTTTATTTATGTGCTCTTCACCCATTCCCATAGTTCAAATAAAATTTGCAACTCTCACATAGCCCACATATTTTGATACTATAGTATTTAATAGTGTTGCATGGCGTCTGCTACAAGCCAGATTCTAGAAATGTTAACACCACAGCATGGTTATGTTAACAGCAGTGAGTTCATAACTCCCATGTACACCAATAACTTAGCCACTGCTCAGGCAAATTCAAATTTTCAATTTTACAGTTGGATTTTCTTCTCTCAAACTCATGATTCTACAGTAGTGGTGTTTCAAAAACAAATTAAGGACTATTTTTGTGTAATCTAGTTTCTTCTATAAACTATTAAAGGTATTTCTTAATTTTGATGTAAAACATGCATAAAATTATACACTACCTGGAGGTTTAAAATTATAGTCCTATTGCCCCTAAAAGTAGCTCACATCAGGTAAAAACTAGGTCATTAGATCAATTCTTGGAGAAAAAGAGGTTTTATATCTGCTCCAATCTTTATGAAACTTAACCAGATCAATGAAATCTTGGATGCATTTGAAACTACATGTAGGTCACACGGGGTCAAAAACTTGGTCACTAGGTTAAATCTTAAAAAAAAAACTTTTGAACACATATTTTGCAATATTTCTGATCAAGTCTTAATGGGACTAGTCAGAACACAACCTTGATAAATTCTTTATAAGTTTGAAACTGGGTAACATTTATAACAAAAACTAAGTCACTAGGTCAAATCCTAATTCTACACAATATACAATTTTCTATTAATTTCAAACATATTGCACGTTTTGGTTGGAATTATTCACGAACACTTGATTTCCATTCAATCTACTTTGCCTTATCAGGTAGGGGATATAAAGTCAACAAATTTATTTGTCAGCTTTGTCCATGGACCTCTGACACTGAACGGGCACTTGATGATTCATACCCATCTTGACCTAGAACAGACTTCCAGGTAATTAGACTTTCAAATGTAAGCTTCAATGATCTATGTTATGCCAGTTTGACTGATCTTACCTTGAAGTCAGCTTCAGTGGGCTTACTTTAAGTTGATGCAAACTTCATTGGGCTTACATGATGCCAGCTTGACTGGGCTTACTTTATATGAGGTTGAATGGGATTGATGCCAGCTTGACTGGGCTTACTTTATATGAGGTTGAATGGGATTGATGCCAGCTTGACTGGGCTTACTTTATATGAGGTTGAATGGGATTGATGCCAGCTTGACTGGGCTTACTTTATATGAGGTTGAATGGGATTGATGCCAGCTTGACTGGGCTTACTTTGAGGTTGAATGGGATTGATGCCAGCTTGACTGGGCTTACTTTATATGAGGTTGAATGGGATTGATGCCAGCTTGACTGGGCTTACTTTATATGAGGTTGAATGGGATTGATGCCAGCTTGACTGGGCTTACTTTATATGAGGTTGAATGGGATTGATGCCAGCTTGACTGGGCTTACTTTATATGAGGTTGAATGGGATTGATGCCAGCTTGACTGGGCTTACTTTATATGAGGTTGAATGGGATTGGTGCCAGCTTGGCTGGGCTTACTTTATGAGGTTGAATGGGATTGATGCCAGCTTGACTGGGCTTACTTTATATGAGGTTGAATGGGATTGATGCCAGCTTGACTGGGCTTACTTTATATGAGGTTGAATGGGATTGATGCCAGCTTGACTGGGCTTACTTTATATGAGGTTGAATGGGATTGATGCCAGCTTGACTGGGCTCATTATATATGAGGATGAATGGGATTGATGCCAGCTTGACTGGGCTTACTTTATATGAGGTTGAATGGGATTGATGCTTATTTGAATAAAATGATTTCTTTATGCCAGCTTAACCTTTTATGCTATTTTTAATGCAAGCTTGACCTTAAACCAATGACACCAGCCTGACAAACAATCATTTTAGATTCAAGGATTTGATTACTTGAATCTTTAGATCTTTATTAGAAAAAAATACTGTAGATTCAAGATGTAAACTCAAATTTAGCAGTAGTATATTATATTGGTGCAGCTTAAAACTGTTTCGAAAGGTGGTTATTATCCAAATGAGAAAATGAAATATTCAGTATTCAATTTCTTTATTTTCTACTTAATAATGTGGCACTCAATCCATAACAAAATGGTGTGAAAACAACATGGTATAATATTTAATCATAATATAGTAATCTTCTTCCTCTGTACAAGAATGTTAACACAGAATTGTAAATATACATACATGTAGACTAAAAAATGACTATGGTGACATTCTATACAGAAAAATCAATGTGAGAACAATCATCAATGAACAATTTTGTTTTAACTGAAAAGAAAACCAGTTAAAAACAACAACATACATTAATTACAAATTTTTAATTGAAGATATAATTCTATATACTTATAAATATATATAAATTGCGCTTATATGCTATATGCACTTGACAACAAATTCAAGACTAATTATTGTCAACAGCTTTCTATAAATTACGCAAAAACATCTAAATCATTCACATATTGAAGTAGAAATACAACACAAGATCTCTAATATCAGATTCAAACGTTTGTCTGTTTTTTTATCAGTTGGTTAATAATTCAACACCATTTTAACCTGATTATGGGCCTTGCTACACATTTGCATTGGCACTGATAATAGTGTTCACAGATTTTCAGCTATGGCAGAAGTTGTAGCTTTTGCCTTACACACAAATGCTGCTGACAGCAACGCTTAATATAATGACAATACCTTCACCATCAATCATTCTTCAATTCTATAACAATTATGAGTTTATCTAAAACATAAAGTGGTGAACAAGTGCCGGAGTAAATTATGGATGGGTGCATTACACTGACCTGGAGAAGATAAAACATTGGAAAGTGGTGGTTAGTGCTATTGGTGGTCATTGGTTGGATGAATACAGTTGGTGAATCTGGTAGAACTTTTTGAATTTATTTTTTATTACTAAACACTATTGTATGTGACACTCTAGGACTGGTGGCCAATCTAATGCTCTAGGACTGGTGGCCTATCTAATGCAGATAGATCTCATTCAGAATTGTACCCAAATGTCAGTAGCAGGGATGATAACAGAGCTAAGTTGCCAATCCTGAAAATTTCTGGGTGGGGTTCAGGGGGCCGCTGAAGGCCCCCGATGGGTTCAGGGCAAAGCCCTGGTGGGGGGACAAGGGGGGCGAAGCCCCCCGAAGCTTTCCGTATTTCAGGGATTCTAATACCCTTTTTTGCCTTAGAATAGTGTTCAAGGAGTACACCTTTCGGTTTGGTAGATATAATTATATTCAACACGAGACATCCACAATCAGAACAATAATCAGGAATCTTAGGAGTGAAGTTTAACACCTTTGTCTTTAAACAAAGTTAAATTTACTTTTTTTTACCTAGGCATTAGACATGTACCTGACATTTTGGTTCAGTTGTCCACTTCCCATAAAACTCAACTGGCTATGATCAAATGCCTGTGTATGAACAGTCTACACTATGGGATGTTTGATTTATAATAATGAACAACATATCGATTACATATCGATTATCATGCTTGCAAATGTTAATTGTAAAATTGTTAATTATTCAATTTTTAGGTATCGTATTAAGAGTATGTATTCCATTTTCTGCACATTTGATGAGAATATAATGTTATTAATTATTATATATATTATTCCAAGTAATATCCAAACGGGACTTAAATGCTTTGGCAGCGTAGTTGTTGTGGACATGGTGGACTTTGACGTATTCTGGTCCCTAAGCCAGATTCTTTCCCCTCATGGTGTTACATGAGTCCAGTAGCACACAAACTAGATTGTCCCACGGCAGTTCCAAGTCTCTCAAACTGGCTTTCAAATTCTATGAAAATTGATTCAGAATCAGCCCTTGTGATTTTTAAGGAGGCCAAATGCCTCAACACTATTTCTTTCTCTATAGCAGAAAAATAGCTGCAACAGTTTTCTCATTGTGTTTGTTGACTTGTCTTAGTTGAAACAAACCGAGATCCATTAACTCCTCCACATGTTCATCATTGAAATGGCTAGCCACTACGTAAGTCATCTTGTATGATGCTGTACACCTTTGAAGTTTTAATTCGCTGAGAGCTTTTGTATCTTTGGCAAGTGTCTTAAGTAAGACACACTACTGTGGTGCCAGGGAGCATGTTCAGTCATAAATCCAAGTATCATGGCCTCTGGATTGAATTGTCAGTCACTGACAGGAACAACTGGATGCACTGGCTGAGGTGTTTGTTCATCCCCGACTTTTGTAACCATCAACATACCTGGAAATACAAATTACAACTATAGAATTTAAATCTCACTCAAACTGGGTCCTCAAGAAGTTTTGTTGAACTGTCTCAAATAGAAAATAAAATGGCTGCCTCTACGTAATATGTGTTACTACTACAAAATATTTATTCTTTTTTTTTAAATTTACTCTAAACCAACTTTCATTTGAACCTCCCATACTGGTCAAAAGCCACTTCTTATTGAGAACAATGCTTCAAACATTATGAGAATAATAAAGAAACGGTTTACAGCGTAAACTTCAATCGGCCAATTCAAATTTGTAAAGTAAAAATCGATTATTATGACACAATCCGAATCGGGATGTCCGAAATGATGCTAGATGCGCAAAATTCATTATTAGTTTAATCACTTTCTATTAACTTAAAAAGAAACGTTTCGGGAATTTTTCTTAAAAATAAATGCCAAATATACCCTTTAAATCGACGAATCGATGTTTTTAGAAGTTGGTGGTGGTCGTTTTTTTCCAATACCCGTTTATTCGTCTTCGTCGTCTGTTATATCCGGATACGACCATCCGGATACTGTCTTCTAGTCCCATCGGTAATTTCCGTAATCACCGGATGCTATCTTAACCAATCATATAGCTCGATTGCCAAGACGTAAATAGGTTCGTTAATTTCCGGCTTTACACTTCCGGAAAACTCACCTTTCGTACAATATGTTCGAACTGAGCTCGATTCGCTCCCAGTACCCCTCCCCCCTAGAAAAAAACTCAACGGATTTACATTAATCTCAAAATCGATCCGTGAGGCCTTAAATCCGGAATTCCGGATTAATCCGGAATTTTATCATCCCTGCAGTAGTGCATGTGAATCACATGACCAGTAACAAGAATTCTACACTTAAATGCAAATGCTATCACATAAATGTTCAGGCATGTTAAAGATTGCAGCATATTCAATTGTTTCAATTCAATTCTATAAATCAAAGATAAAACCCAAGCAATTATCATTCTCATTTTACTCATCTATAATACATTTTGTAACCAGGGGCCCATTTCTATAAGGATTAGTATTGGATATCGGACAAATTCCATAATGGATAATTTAAATATCATATAATAACTGGCATAAGATATTGAATTACAAAAGAGAAAATTAAAATAATGAGCCATTTCTTTATGCATTCATAGCACTTATTTGAATATATGATGTCAAGACTGAAGAAGTGACATTTTACAAGTTTTTTTAAGTATAACAATAAAGTTTGATGAAAATTGATTATCACCGATGGTGGGTGAGTTTGTGTCATCGCCGGTTATTCAACTATAATCGTTCATCGCACCATCACTAGTGGATAAATCACAAATGATGGCAAGCTTGTTAAATTTTAATTTTAGCCTTAAATATAATTAACAGAAATATTGAGCAAATTCAACAAAATTATGACACTACTACCATAGTTTCCATTTACACCTAAGACTGACTAAAATCTTGATTGGGCCCCTGAAAAGAAGATGTATGTTGTAATGATCTCAATGTTTCATATTTACCGGGTAACCCTCTTTTGAAAACAATTTATGTAGCTCAGTAACCTCTGTTTTTTTTATGGAACAGAACAAATACATTATAATGACTTGTACCAGGTACACTGTCCTTATACCCACTACTTAATGCAAAACTAAATACAGTACAATCAGAATCATGAAAAAAGGTACAGAAAAGAACACAGATTACTGGCTATCCCTCAGAAACACTTAACTATAATAGGCGAACAACAAATTGGTGTAGATACTGTAATAAATACTTCCCCATTATTTGCCTATAGATTGCACATCATTTTAATACCAGAAATATTAAGATTAGTAAGAATGTACCAATCGAGTGTAATCCCTGACATCACAGCGACATCAACTAATTCATATACAGGGATGTGATTCACCCGGCAGCTGAACGACTGAAACAATTTTGACGATGGGTTTTGGGAGCGCTTTAGGCCCCTTGTGGGGCTCGAAGAGGTAGAAGCACCCTGCAGCAGAAGCAAAACTGGCTTTTTAGAAGCCCTTTTGAGGGCTCTCAAGTAAATTTATAAATCAGATAATTTATTGCATGAGAAGAATACCATACTCATGAAAACAATACATTCAAAGATAATTTTCTTACACACAAACAATATAACACAATAACAAAACAATAATAAAGCTTAACAAAGTTGAGCTATGACTTAATCAGTTTAACATGTTATATACATTTTATAATTATGTCATTCAGTGAAACACCTCTGGTATAATAACAAAATAATATCAATAAAGATTAAATCATTCTAAACACTATAAGGTTTATATATACTGTTCAAGTTTCAATACAATCAAGTGAAATTTAAACAAATCAACATTTTTAAATACATTTAAACTATTCCCACAACAACGTTAATCAGAAATTAGCGCTATTTCAAAATTATTTTTTTTGGTCCCGATTTTATTTCTTCTTTGTTTAACTAAATTTTTAATCAATAATCCGAAATCACTATTTCAAATAATCACTATTTCGAAGTAAAACTTAAGGTCCCGATTTAGTATTCACACCTATTTATCAATCCTTATTTCCAATTTGATCATCTCAATATTTTTTCACACCATACTGCGATAGCACTTGGGTATCAGTTGAGGTGATAATGATGCACAATTAGCGCTCGTTAAAGAATGACATTGAGAACATGTCCATCACCGGAATGAAACAATATTATGAGCAGCAGACAGATAGCACTGAATTTTACAACTTCATTAACATAATTCAAGGATAGGTGACTAAGAAACACATCATCGGAATCAACAAAGTGCAGGGAGACATCACATCAATCTTTAAAAAATAAACCGAACAATACTGATTAACTACGTGTAGTTTCAGTGCTATTTAAGCATACTTTGTTTTAACTGTGCTATGTTCCAAATGCATACATGTGCTGTCATTTTGTTTTAAATGTTGTTTTAATCAAGAAATTAATTATAATAGTTCAGTGTCATTTATTAAACAATAATTCAACAAACATGTACACTGAACAATCACTCAAAACCAAATATAACATGTTGGTAACATGTAACTGTCATTGCAATATTCACGACTTAATATTTTACGACATCTATATTTTGCGAACACAGTAAATTTCTAAAAATTTTAATCCCAAATATCGCTATTTTGAAATTTTTATCTGGGTCCTGACAATTTCGGATTAACAGTGTTTAAATGTAACAACATGTATTTATCATAACTGCTGATAATTATCACACAACATCTATTCACACCATATCTCTGCTAACATTTTTGGAATGTGTGATAATAATAAACTGTGTATGTTTTTATTTCATGTGTTTTTTTAGGCAAACTGAAGCTGATCTTTTTTGCAAGGTCTGAGAGTTTCACAGAATTATGTTTTTGCTTGCACAGATAAAAATGGACTAAATATTAGTGTCATTAGAAGAAGTATTGCAAAAAGTATGAAAAGGGAAAATTACTGAAATTAAACCACAAGATATATTGGATTGTTTCAACAAAACCTAGATTCAGGTCAGCTTATTGAATGTGTTTTAACCCTGGTGGATGTTTTTATTTCATTAATAGTTTAACAAAAAACTCAGACTACAATAATGTTCTATCATTACTCGAAATGTACAATATTGATTTAATATTAACATACTATAAGATTATATTAGGTTTTTACACAAATGACTCCAATGTTAACTTATTTCACTCCTACATCACAACAAAATTATCACAGTAAGCATGAACTAACATGCAATCTATATGATACTGTCTACAAAAACAATCAATTTGCATAATAATAGGAGTTAAGAACACATGAATTTTATCTTTACTATAAAAAGAGGAGCACTTCCTATAAAACATGATTTCTCCCTTCGACAAAGTAGAGTACTGTGTAGGTGCGAATTATTACACCTTAACTTGCACCTAAAACCAGATACACCATTTGGCATAGTAGTGCTGCTACTAGTGACAGATAAGCTTCTATAACCCACTAACCCACTCTCATTTAGGGCATAAAGTTCTGCTCTGTTACTTCCTTGGTAGAGCTCTTCCCACCCCTGAGGTACAGTTAAAATATTGGATGACTAGGAACATTGTTGTCAAAAGATGTCTGGACATTGAGACCATTCTCTGTCCCAGTATTTTCCGTTGTAAATCCAGTCTTCTTTCTCAGTGACCTGGTTTTTCCCAAACTGAAACCATCTGAAAAATATCATTGTTCCAACTAATCATGTTGTTCTGACTAAGCTATAACACATTTGTAATTAGGGAATCAAATGTGAATGAAAAACAAGCTTGTTTAGTCTAATCTCTGAACAAGTAACAGTCAATGAAATCATTGACAAATGACTTTTGCCAATTGCTTAACAATCATCGACTAGAATGAGGACTACTATCAAGTATTTTCAGGTTTAATTTATGTCCAAAGATATGGAAGATAAATGTTTGTATTAGTGTAAGATTGCAATATATTTCACGAAGTGAGGATTAAAAGTGTCAAATTGCTTTTTTCGAAAAAGTGCTTGTCTCTCTCATTGTGTGGTTGTAAATGAGAAATAATCAAAGATGGACATGAAATCTGTACTTTTGGACACCAACAGTGACCTTGAAGTTTGGCCTATTCACCTGTATTCAATAGTGAGCATCTACTGCACAAGCACAGTGATCTAAAAATTACTAGGGGTCATCTACTGATCATGACCAACTTGCATAACAAGTATAGTATAAAGTTCCTGGGTCCAAGTGTTCTTGAGGGGAAACTGTTTTTTTCACCTCAAGGTCACTGCCACCTTTGACCTACTGATCTCAAAATCAATAGGGGTCATCTTCTGGTCATGACCAACATATATACCAAATATGAAGTTCCTAGGTGCAAGCATTCTATAGTTATTGAGCAGAAATGAAGTGTGACAACCGACTGACGGACAGGACATGAATACAGTCTGTGTTACTTACTACCAAACCAGAAACCTGAATACACCATAAATAAAAAATGAAAGCTTAAACATAACATTAGAATACATACAAAGGGCTCCATTCCACATTGCGCTTTTTACGATCCTTGCGAGCAGACCTCTGTTTTTCCTCAACCCTGTGTTTTTCTTCACCGGCCACCTCTGTAACACACATTTGGAAAATATTACCTCAGTTAAGAAACCTAGACTGTTCATTCTTTTACTTTAATTATTACTTGTTATTGAATAATAATCTTTTTTCCCATCATATGGTAAGCCCAGTCACACCTAGCCAAATTGCCACTACGATTGCATGGCATTGTTAAATTCTCAGAGCGACGCGAGATAGCAAAAAAAAGGAAGATATTTTTCATGAAGATGGTATGAAGATGGTATCTCCTTGTAAGCGCCATACACATGTTGTATATGCGTGATAAAGATGCAGTGGAATCTGCAAAAAAGTTGTGTGATCACCGGGGTAATCATAATCCCAAGTAATCGATAATCATTGCGACCTAACAGCGATCCCTCTGGTGTTTGTTTTGAGCATGCTCAAATTTAAGTATGCGCTGTCGTTCCTCATTCTATGTGATCCCATCGCTTTCACCATGCTTGCGATTTGACTGTGCACAGATCGGTGTTCTTTATTTTTCTTTAACGCTGTGGGAACGCGGCCCTAGTGTGATAGGGGTTGTATATTCTAACCAGCCTAGTTGCAAATGTGGTAAATACAGTATTTGGTTACCGTAACCAGCCTAGAGTGAAATGGGATCCTACGATATTCGACTGACTGATTTAAATTTCCATTTGACAAACCACTTTTAGCTTCATTTAGCGCTTGCATTACATTACCATGCGCCTCTTATCACTAAATCGCTCGTGCCCTGATGTCACACAATGTTTCCGTTTTATCTTCAGCCGACACATACGACACATTTAAATATATGTGTAAATAGGTTAAATCCTCGCATTTGTTTGGATTATGAATGATGGGACTCGCATTGGGTGTAATAAATAAGTTATAACCATTGATAATTGTGGATAAATTAAATTAACGATTAATGAAATGAATATTGAAATCTGCCATGGCGTGTCTATACGCAAAGACTGATCATAAGATAAAAAGTAGGTTTTATTTTGGACTTGTAAAAAATAAAAAGGCTTACAATATCTAAAAGATTTGCATTTAAATATATAGTCAGCAAAATGTGTCTCCTGTGATCTACTACATGTTTGGACCAATTACAATTGTCTGCCAATTAGAATACAGTTGAACACAGCTATTCCAAACACCGTTTATCCGAAATTATCCCTATTTCAGAAATATTTTTCGGTCCCGTTTTAAATCCTTCTTTGTTTAACTAAATTGTAAATTTTTAATCCAATGGTCCGAAATAATCGCTATTCCGAAGTAAAAATTACAGTCCCGATTTGGTATTTCACACCTATTTATCAATTCTTATTTTGAACTCGATCATGTCATAAGTTTTGCACACCATGCTTCGAATGCACTCAGGCCTCGGCTTGAGGTGACAATGGAGCACAATGAGCGCTTGTTAAAGAATGACATTGAGCATGCGTATGTTACAAGCATCAATGTCAGAAAATGACCGATTTATTTGGGTGAAGGCCTAGTTTAAGCCTTCTATAAGTGAACCCCCCCTCCCGCCCCTCCCAAGTCCTTGTATTTGAAAATGTCTATCTCATCAGATTCGATTGCTGCATTGCTCACTCGACTCGCTACCAAACAATCTGTGCTATGTTCGGAATGCATACATCTGCTGTCATTTTGTTTTAAATGTTTTATGTTGTTTTAATAAAGAAGTATAATAACAAATTATTTGTCATTTATTAAACAATAAATCAACAAATATTTTTGTATACGAAAGATCACTCAAACCGAATGTATGGTATTGGTAAAGACTAACCGACATTGCAATCTTCACAACTTAGTATTTTGTGTCATCTTTAATTCGCCAATGCTGTAATTTTATGAAAATTGTTTATCCGAAATATCACTATTCCGAAATAATTTTTCGGGTCCCCACGATTTCGGATTTACGGTGTTCAACTTTATATCAAAGCAGCTGGTTGCGTTAATTTTATGGTTTTCTTTTCGATTTTAATGGGTGTTGGGAGATTTGTGAATGACAAACCAGGGATGTGTATTACAATTTTTACTGACTAAGCTGTTTAGGACTGAAAATATAAACAACAGAGCCATGATAGCCCTAGATAGCTCACCTGTAAAACGGTCTTGGGCAGGGATAAATTTGACACAAGGGTCAGGATTTGAAGAAAACTTCATAGAAGTCTACTATAAGCAGACCTGTAGACCATAATCAGGGGTGTCAACAGAGCATAATTTTCAATCCTGAAAATGAGCCGGGGGGCCATGAGCCGCAGGTCCCCGGAAGGGTTAAGGGGCAGGGGGTCTAGGGGCGCAAGCCCCCCAGGTGAAATTGATTTTAGGCATTTAGAATGCCATTTTCTGCCGTTTTGGGGAGACTTTCTGCACTAATTTCAACAAAAATATGGCTCTAACAACATCGCATTATCCAACTAGAATGGAATGGGACATTTACAAAGTGATCTATCAGTAAAAAAAGTTTTTTAACGGTTGTTTTTTTTGCCTTTAAAATGTTATAGGTATTTAATTAAAACAATACAAAATAGCTCTTGACATTATTCCATAAACAAAACTGACCAGCTTGTATTTAATTATATGACAACAAGACCGCAGTAATGACCCCAGGGACAGAATTTGAACAAACATTTATAAGTAATTGTGACTTTACATGTAAACTTGGCTAAAAATAGACTTCGCTCATGTAGACTTGGCTAAAAATAGACTAAGCTAGAAAAAACACATTTTCTTTATACTTCAAGACCCATAATCTAAGCATGCATGGGCAGATCTGGCTGGTTTTCAATTGCAATCGAGCTTTAATTGATATCTAAATACTGTACAAGTTTCATCAAAATGCAATTAAAACTGAAGACTGTATCGTGTTCACAAGCTATTGTTTACAGACGCACGTTCATCAAAATGCAATTAAAACTGAAGAATGTATCGTGTTCACAAGCTATTGTTTACAGACGCACGTATGAAATATTTTTTCATACTTTCAAGGCCCATAATCTAGGCATGCATGGGCGGATCTGGCTGGTTTTTGAAAGGAACCGAGCTCTAATGGATATCTAGATACTGTACAAGTTTTATGGAGATACAATCAAAACTGAAGACTGTATTGTGTTCACAAGCAATTGTTTACAGATGCACTGATTTTTTATACTTTCAAGGCCCATAATCTAGGCATGCATGAGCGGATCTGGCTGGTTTTCGAAAGGAACCAAGCTCTAATGGATATCTAGATACTGTACAAGCATGGGTGAAAGTTGCAAAATTTCAAAATACTGAAAAATTAAGCTGGGGGCCCGGGTGCCGCAGGGCCCCTGGTGGGTCCAGGGCAAAGCCCTGGCTAGGGGTCTAGGGGCCAGAGGCCCCCCGGAAGCTCCAGGAATTAAGCATTTCAAAACACATTTCCAAGCCTTTCCTGACTTAATCAATCAAATCTATTTTGTATATTTATGATATTTCTGGCAGCTTTTGTCACCTCCATTTGTTTTACCAAGGATGTTCAAACTCTTTAGTAGTATACCCTGGGGATAGAAACTTCATTTTTAAATTTTGACAGCAGTATTTCGATTTATTTCTATATTTATTTTTGCCTCCAATTTGCAGTATGTCTTAAAAGTCGTAAAGGATACTGACCGTAAATATTTGGCGAAAACCGGATTTTTCCGCCATCCAAGTTTTTGTTGGCGCGGAAACTGCCGAGGTTTTCGGAGAACATCGGAATGACAATGCTTTTTTACGGAAAGAAACGACTATTTTGGAAACGTTCTGCTGATATCGACGACACTTCAGGCAACGCTATTTATAGAATGAAATTGGGAAACCAGTAAATTTAACTTTGTTTTGTCTACGATTTTGAGTAGACCGCGATGTTGATGATGGGGTATGGGGTACACCCCCCCTCCCCCCCGAAAAACTCACCGGATTTACATGATTTGGAAAAATGACCCCTGAAAAGACTGGAAATACGGAATTCCGTATGAATACGGAAAACTTTCACCCATGTACAAGTTTCATCGAGATACAATCAAAACTGAAGACTGTATTGTGTTCACAAGCAATTGTTTACAGATGCACTGTTTTTTTATACTTTCAAGGCCCATAATCTAGGCATGCATAAGGGGATCTGGCTGGCTTTCGAAAGGAACCGAGCTCTAATGGATATCTAAATACTGTACCAGTTTCATCGAGATACAATCAAAACTGAAGACTATATTGTGTTCACAAGCAATTGTTTACAGACGCACGGACGCACATACTACGTACACATTACCATCACACAAGCTCTTCTGGCCTTTGGCCAGTAGAGCTAAAAATGACATCCGAAATTATATCTGTCAGAAACCGTCAAGAAAAACGATCAAAATCAAATGCAGTCGTAACTGAAAATGAAACTAATCAGTATAGCTGAGTGACACTTGGAAGTCATGGCGTTAAATGTTGATCATTTTGTTACAGAGGAAAATAAAAAACTTTTTTTTGCTGAGTTTATGTCTTTGGTCTCTTTTATATATAATTCCGCTTGATCGTAATGGCGAAAGCTAAGTAATCGAATCGTGTATGTTCGCAGTCCAATTGAAGCCTTCGATCCGTAAATGGATTCGGGGATTTCCGATAAACTCCGCTTTACTTCGTTATCCAATATAACCAAAATATTCGATCTCGGACTAATCCGTGGAACACCTTGGACATTATCGCACACATCATTACATTCGTACTCAGTCTTATTCGTTCCTTTGCCGATCTGCCCCCTAACCCTCCCCTTAAAAAGCTCCTCGGATTTATATCAAATTTGAAAATAGACATCTGGGGCTCTGAATCTGGATTTGTGGATTAATCCAGAACTTTGACACCCCTGATAATCAACCCTGACATAGACATCATTAAAACAACTTTTCTAACAAATTTCCAGAATATTTGGGCTGAAAATGTTACCTCTAAAGAGTTAACAAGGTTTTACTATATTTGGGCTCTTGTGACCTAGATTTTGACCACAGATGTCTCATATTCCAACTTGAGCTAAAAATCAACGAAACAACATTTCTGACAAATTTCCAGGATATTTGGGCTGAAAATGTTACCTCTAGAGTGTTAACAAGGTTTTTCCATATTCGGGCTCTGTGACCAAGGTTTTTCCATATTTGGGCTTTGTGACCTAGTTTTTGACCCAGATGACCAATATTCGAATTTGAGCTAGAAATCGACGAAAAAACATTTCTGACAAATTTCCAGGATATTTGAGCTCAAAATGTTACCTCTAAAGTGTTAACAAGATTTTATCATATTTAGGCTCTGTGACCTAGTTTTTGACCCTAGATGACCCATATTCGAACTTGAGCTAGAAATCAATGAAACAACCTTTCTGACAAAATTCCAGGATATTTGGGCTGAAAAAGTTACCTCTAGAGTGTTAACAAGGTTTTTCCATATTTGGGCTCTGTGACCTAGTTTTTGACCCCAGATGACCCATATTCAAACTCGTCCTAGTAATTACCAGGACAAACATCCTGACCAAGTTTCGTGATAATTGAGGCAAAAATGTGACCACTAGGGCGTTAACAAATTAAGAGTGGATGGAAGACTGACGACGGACATTCATCGATCCTAATAGCTCACCCTCAGGCTACGGCTAAGGTGAGGTAAAAAATGAACAAATTTCAGATACATTTTCTGAACCATTTTGTGTTACTACAGTGTCCGGCTTGGTCAAAATTTGTCCAGACCGGCAAATTGTTGGTTTTTAGAAGCCCTGATTATTACAAATAGTCATACTTAATTGATTACTCGCAAATAATTACATTTGAAATGAAAGAGTCGTTATCCAAAAAAGTAAAATAATCCCAGTTTAATTTTTCAATAAATTAAAAACAGGGTTTTTGTTTGTTTGAAAGAAGCAGGGTTAATTGCTGTAAGTAGGCCAGAGCTAGGCAACATTCCTTGTCAAGGTCTAAGAGGCAGTAAAAAAGTACAGCGCGAGCAGTCATTCCATCATAAAACAGAAAACTTTCACCCATGCATTAGTGCAAATTGCAACTTGGGGGCCTTAGTTGAAAGTTTGTATAATCTCACAACAACTGCCATTACATTGTGTCTTGTTGGCAACATCATCTGTATATCCCACTTTCAGTGAAATCTTAAACATTGTTTTTTCCCCCCAACTAGTACTTGAGTAGTGAATAAGTATTCCAGTACACGTACGTTCTATCGAGTACTCGTTTACAACCCTAGTAAAAAGATTTAAGTTTGCACCTATATTTCCCTGCTCTAGGATGCGTACATCTGGCCTTAGTCGGGAGTCTGTCGGGGGGAGCGTGTCCTGCATGCCGTCCACTAGCTCGTTCAGCGCCATAGAGAAATAGGTAAAACTGAAGTACTGCAAATATACAATGTAACATTTGTTGAGGCAACTGGTGGATTCTGTGATTCGCGGAAATTAATGGGTATGCCATCATTACAGGATAATTACCATAGTGAAGCATGTGACACTGAACAACTGCAAATAAAGCAGTCCTGTGTTAGTTTAATGAGAGAAGGTTATCATTTCTGCCTGTCAAACAACCTTCTATGCCTACAGGGCAATGAGTCAATGACTCTTGTGGTCTGATTTTCAAGAGTCGAAATCAATTTTTCAACAGTCACTGTCTGTTGTTGTTTTTTAATTTCGTTGTCTTTCTTCATAAATAATAGGTCTCATCTGTCATAAGATGGCGTGGCAAGAAACATAATAATTTATACTTCATTAAATAGTTTCCAAAACTTAAAAAAATAATAACAACTAGAGATTGCTTTTTTGAAAAAGCGCATGTCTCCCCCATTGTGTGGTCGTAGGTGAGAAATAATCAATGATGGATCCCAAAATCAATAGGGGCCATCAACTAGTCATGACTAACTGGCATACCAAGTATGAAGTTCCTGGGTGTAAACGTTCTTGAGTTATTGAGCAGAAACCGGTTCTTCACCTCAAGGTCAGTGACCTTGACCTTTGACCAACTGATTGCAAAATCAACTAGACATCATGACCAACCTCACTTCAAAGTTTGGTGAACCTAGATCAAAGCATTCTCCTGATATTGCACGGAAATATTTTTTTACATTAGAGGTCACAGCGACGTTGACCTTTGACCTTGTGACCCCCCAAAATATAGGAGTTTTCTAAACCTCATGATCAACCTCCCTACCAAGTTTGGTGAACCTAGGTCAAACCATTCTCAAGATATTGAGCGGAAATGTTTTTTACATTGGGGGTCGCCGCGACCTTGACCTTTGACCTAGTGACCCCAAAAACAATAGGGATCTTCTACACCTCATGACCAACCTCCCTACCAAGTTTGGTGAACCTAGGTCAAACCGTTCTCAAGATTTTGAGCAGAAATGTTTTTTATATTGGGGGTGGCCGCGACCTTGACCTTTGACCTAGTGACCCCAAAAACAATAGGGATCCTCTACACCTCACGACCAACCTCCCTACCAAGTTTGGTGAACCTAGGTCAAACCATTCTCAAGATATTGAGCGGAAATGTTTTTTACATTGGGGGTCGCCGCGACCTTGACCTTTGACCTAGTGACCCCAAAAACAATAGGGATCCTCTACACCTCACGACCAACCTCCCTACCAAGTTTGGTGAACCTAGGTCAAACCATTCTCAAGATATTGAGCGGAAATGTTTTTTACATTGGGGGTCGCCGCGACCTTGACCTTTGACCTAGTGACCCCAAAAACAATAGGGATCCTCTACACCTCACGACCAACCTCCCTACCAAGTTTGGTGAACCTAGGTCAAACCATTCTCAAGATATTGAGCGGAAATGTTTTTTACATTGGGGGTCGCCGCGACCTTGACCTTTGACCTAGTGACCCCAAAAACAATAGGGATCTTCTACACCTCATGACCAACCTCCCTACCAAGTTTGGTGAACCTAGGTCAAACCATTGTCAAGATATTGAGCGGAAATGTTTTTTACATTGGGGGTCGCCGCGACCTTGACCTTTGACCTAGTGACCCCAAAAACAATAGGGATCTTCTACACCTCATGACCAACCTCCCTACCAAGTTTGGTGATCCTAGGTCATGCGGTTTTCCAGTTATCGATCGGAAACGAAGTGTGACGTACGGACGGACTGACGGACTACCGGACTGACGGACAGGGCAAAAACAATATGTCTCCCCCAGAGAGGGGGAGACATAATTAAAAAAATAATAACAATTTCCAGTGTTTTATAAAAATCTGCAGTATTAGATCCATTTTTCATTCTGTAAAAATCTCAAGCACGACGAAAAGTAATCAACATAACTTTTAATAGAATACCTTGTCTTATTTCGTTTTCTTAGGTGGTTAAAAAATTCACAGAGTCAAAATTTGGAAAAATATATTCTGATTATGATGAACGTATTATTTATTTAATGTATTTTCGTTATGTAACCAAAAGCATCCATGTCAAATTCCAATATGCACCAGCGATTATTTAGTCGCAATGACATGTTTCTTAACTTTTAGTTTCACTTTCACGTTTTTTTTATTTTTTTTGGAAGTAAGCAAAATCATTCAATATTCCTATTGTCAATATTGCAACATTGTATTTTTCATAAATGGCATAACCATAACTGTTATACAATACTGTTTTGTTATAGAACTTAACTGTTACACTGACAACTATTTACACAGTTCTCCTTTCACTTTCATTAAAATTGACAGAAAGTTACGAAAAAAATATATCTTAGCATTTTTAATTTTCAAAAAATCAAATTACACTGTAAATAAAAATACATTGTATTTAGCCAAAAAGCCGAAGGTAATCCGTTAATTTGCATAATGGGCTGAGTTTATAATATGTCATTTGAGTTTGAGTGCTGCTAATTGACTCGGTTACCGATTAGATCCATGATCCATAATCACTTGTCACTTCGGGTGATAATTGCTCTTGCAGGTTAAACAAACAATCAGATCATGCATTGAGGCTCATTTCAGATGATACCGACTCTCACACTGAAATTCTCTGACGTATACTACAAATTTATGATGTGTCGATTTCAGGGCATTTACGATTTCTGTGCATCAAAACCCGGGAGCTCGGGTCAATTGAGCCTATCAATACTTTGATTTCATTAGTCATATGAAGAACAAGAACAAAATCCATACAAAACATAGTTAAAATCTTCGGTTAGAAGAAATAGTTAATTGCAAACCATGATTAAAGTACTATTTATTGTAAAGTACTATTTATTGTAATACCCCCGGTACCCAATGTTTAATTTAATAATTTAATGATGGAATTAAAGCACTTGATGACGACAATACTTTTTTGCAGTTGGTCAAGAAAAAAACTAAAATGGTCTACCAAAAGACATGGAACTTGCTACTCATATGCCCGTTGTCACTGTTAAAGTGTGTACCACGTTTCATGTCAATATTCTCAGCAGTTCTTGAAGTATGGCCTACTAGAAGAAGAATAGTATAGCTCCACAGTGAAATAAGGCCATACCTGATCAGTATTGGAAGGCCGGGATGTATAGCTCCAGAGTGCTCAGCAATACCTGATCAGTATTGGAAGGCCAGGATGTATAGCTCCACAGTGTAACTAGGCCACACCTCATCAGTATTGGAAGGCCTGGGTGTATAGCTCCACAGTGTAACTAGGCCATACCTCATCAGTATTGGAAGACCTGGGTGTATAGCTCCACAGTGTAACTAGGCCAAACCTGATCAGTATTTGAAGGCCTGGGTGTAAAGCTCCACAGTGTAACTAGGCCATACCCGATCAGCATTGGGAGGCCTGGGTGTATAGCTCCACAGTGTAACTAGGCCATACCTGATCAGTATTGGAAGGCCAGGGTGTATAGCTCCACAGTGTAACTAGGCCATACCTGATCAGTATTGGAAGGCCAGGGTGTAAAGCTCCATAGTGTAACTAGGCCAAACCTGATCAGTATTTGAAGGCCTGTGTGTAAAGCTCCACAGTGTAACTAGGCCATACCTCATCAGTATTGGAAGGCCTGTGTGTAAAGCTCCACAGTGTAACTAGGCCATACCTGATCAGTATTGGAAGGCCTGGGTGTATAGCTCCACAGTGTAACTAGGCCATACCTGATCAGTATTGGAAGGCCTGTGTGTAAAGCTCCACAGTGTAACTAGGCAATACCTGATCAGTATTGGAAGGCCAGGGTGTAAAGCTCCACAGTGTAACTTGTCCATACCTGATCAGTATTGGAAGGCCTGGGTGTTCAGCTCCACAAAGTAACTTGTTCATACCTGATCAGTATTGGAAGGCCAGGGTGTAAAGCTTTACAGTGTAACTAGGCCACACCTGATCAGTATTGGAAGGCCTGGGTATATAGCTCCACAGTGTAACTAGGCCACACCTCATCAGTATTGGAAGGCCTGGGAGTGCAGCTCCATAGTGTAACTAGGCCATACCTGATCAGTATTGGAAGGCCAGGGTGTAAAGCTCCATAGTGTAACTAGGCCATACCTGATCAGTATTTGAAGGCATGGCAAATAGCTACACAGTGTAACTAGGCCATACCTGATCAGTATTGAAAGGCCTAGGTGTGCAGCTTCACAGTGTAATTAGACCATACCTGATCAGTATTAGAAGGCATGGGAGTGCAGCTCCACAGTGCAACTAGGCCATACCTGATCACTATTGGAAAGCCTGGGTGTAAAGCTCCACAGTGTAACTAGGCCACAACTGATCAGTATGGGTAGGCCTAGGAGTAAAGCTCCACAGTGTAACTTGTCCATACCTGATCAGTATTGGAAGGCCTGGGTGTAAAGCTCCACAGTGTAACTAGGCCATACCTGATCAGTATTGGAAGGCCTGGGAGTGCAGCTCCAAAGTATAACTTGTCCATACCTCATCAGTATTGGAAAGCCTGGGTGTAAAGCTCCACAGTGTAACTTATCCATACCTGATCAGTATTGGAAGGCCAGGGTATATAGCTCCACAGTGTAACTAGGCCATACCTGATCAGTATTTGAAGGCCATGGTAAATAGCTCCACAGTGTAACTAGGCCATACCTGATCAGTATTGGAAGGCCTAGGTGTGCAGCTTCACAGTGTAACTAGACCATACCTGATCAGTATTAGAAGGCATGGGAATGCAGCTCCACAGTGTAACTAGGCCACAACTGATCAGTATGGGTAGGCCTAGGAGTAAAGCTCCACAGTGTAACTAGGCCATACCTCATCAGTATTGGAAGGCCTGGGTGTAAAGCTCCACAGTGTAACTAGGTCATACCTCATCAGTATTGGAAAGCCTGGGTGTATAGCTCCACAGTGTAACTAGGCCACACCTCATCAGTATTGAAAGGCCAGGATGTATAGCTCCACAGTGTAACTTGGCAATACCTGATCAGTATTAGAAGGCCTGGGTGTGAAGCTTCACAGTGTAACTAGGCCATACTTGATCAGTATTGGAAGGCCAGGGTATATAGCTCCACCGTGTAACTAGGCCACACCTGATCAGTATGGGAAGGCCTGGGTGTAAAGCTCCACAGTGGAACGAGGCCATACCTGATCAGTATTACAAGGCCTGGGTGTAAAGCTCCACAGTGTAACTAGGCAACACCTGATCAGTATTGGAGGGCCAGGGTATATAGCTCCACAGTGTAACTAGGCAACACTTAATCAGTATTGGAAGGCCAGGATGTATAGCTCCACAGTGTAACTTGGCAATACCTGATCAGTATTAGAAGGCCTGGGTGTTAAGTTCCACAGTGTAACTAGGCCATACCTCATCAGTATTGGAAGGCCTGGGAGTGCAGCTCCACAGTGTAACTAGGCAATACCTGATCAGTATTGGAAGGCCAGGGTGTAAAGCTCCACAGTGTAACTTGTCCATACCTGATCAGTATTAGAAGGCCTGGGTGTTAAGCTCCACAGTGTAACTTGTCCATACCTGATCAGTATTGGAAGGCCAGGGTGAAAAGCTCCACAGTGTAACTAGGCCACATCTGATCAGTATTGGAAGGCCTGGGTATATAGCTCCACAGTGTAACTAGGCCACACCTCATCAGTATTGGAAGGCCAGGATGTATAGCTCCACAGTGTAACTAGGCCATACCTGATCAGTTTTGGAAGGCCATGGTATATAGCTCCACAGTGTAACTAGGCCACACCTGATCAGTATGGGAAGGCCTGGGTGTAAAGCTCCACAGTGAAACTAGGCCATACCTGATCAGTATTACAAGGCCTGGGTGTAAAGCTCCACAGTGTAACTAGGCAACACCTGATCAGTATTGGAAGGCCAGGGTATATAGCTCCACAGTGTAACTAGGCCATACCTGATCAGTATTTGAAGGCCAAGGTGTGCAGCTCCACAGTGTAACTAGACCATACCTGATCAGTATTAGAAGGCCTGGGTGTATAGCTCCACAGTGTAAGTAGGCCATACCTGATCAGTATTTGAAGGCCAAGGTGTGCAGCTCCACAGTGTAACTAGACCATACCTGATCAGTATTGGAAGGCCTGGGTGTAAAGCTCCACAGTGTAACTAGGCCATACCTGATCAGTATTTGAAGGCCAAGGTGTGCAGCTCCACAGTGTAACTAGACCATACCTGATCAGTATTAGAAGGCATGGGAGTGCAGCTCCACAGTGTAACTAGGCCATACCTGATTAGTATTGGAAGGCCAGGGTATATAGCTCCACAGTGTAACTAATCCATACCTGATAAGTATTTGAAGGCCTGTGTGTATAGCTCCACAGTGTAACTTGGCAATACCTCATCAGTATTTGAAGGCCTGGGTGTAAAGCTTCACAGTGTAACTAGGCCATACTTGATCAGTATTGGAAGGCCAGGGTATATAGCTCCACCGTGTATCTAGGCCATACCTAATCAGTACTGGAAGGCCTGTGTGTTCAGCTCCACAGTGTAACTTGTCCATACCTGATCAGTATTGGAAGGCCAGGGTGTAAAGCTCCACAGTGTAACTAGGCCACACCTGATCAGTATTCAAAGGCCTGGGTGTAAAGCTCCATAGTGTAACAAGGCCATACCTAATCAGTATTGGAAGGCCTGGGTGTAAAGCTCCACAATGTAACTAGGCCATACCTGATCAGTATTGGAAGGCCAGGGTATATAGCTCCACAGTGTAACTAGGCCACACCTGATCAGTATGGGAAGGCCTGGGTGTAAAGCTCCACAGTGGAACGAGGCCATACCTGATCAGTATTACAAGGCCTGGGTGTAAAGCTCCACAGTGTAACTAGGCAACACCTGATCAGTATTGGAGGGCCAGGGTATATAGCTCCACAGTGTAACTAGGCAACACTTAATCAGTATTGGAAGGCCAGGATGTATAGCTCCACAGTGTAACTTGGCAATACCTGATCAGTATTAGAAGGCCTGGGTGTTAAGTTCCACAGTGTAACTAGGCCATACCTCATCAGTATTGGAAGGCCTGGGAGTGCAGCTCCACAGTGTAACTAGGCAATACCTGATCAGTATTGGAAGGCCAGGGTGTAAAGCTCCACAGTGTAACTTGTCCATACCTGATCAGTATTAGAAGGCCTGGGTGTTCAGCTCCACAGTGTAACTTGTCCATACCTGATCAGTATTGGAAGGCCAGGGTGTAAAGCTCCACAGTGTAACTAGGCCACATCTGATCAGTATTGGAAGGCCTGGGTATATAGCTCCACAGTGTAACTAGGCCACACCTCATCAGTATTGGAAGGCCAGGATGTAAAGCTCCACAGTGTAACTAGGCCATACCTGATCAGTTTTGGAAGGCCATGGTATATAGCTCCACAGTGTAACTAGGCCACACCTGATCAGTATGGGAAGGCCTGGGTGTAAAGCTCCACAGTGAAACTAGGCCATACCTGATCAGTATTACAAGGCCTGGGTGTAAAGCTCCACAGTGTAACTAGGCAACACCTGATCAGTATTGGAAGGCCAGGGTATATAGCTCCACAGTGTAACTAGGCCATACCTGATCAGTATTTGAAGGCCAAGGTGTGCAGCTCCACAGTGTAACTAGACCATACCTGATCAGTATTAGAAGGCCTGGGTGTATAGCTCCACAGTGTAAGTAGGCCATACCTGATCAGTATTTGAAGGCCAAGGTGTGCAGCTCCACAGTGTAACTAGACCATACCTGATCAGTATTGGAAGGCCTGGGTGTAAAGCTCCACAGTGTAACTAGGCCATACCTGATCAGTATTTGAAGGCCAAGGTGTGCAGCTCCACAGTGTAACTAGACCATACCTGATCAGTATTAGAAGGCATGGGAGTGCAGCTCCACAGTGTAACTAGGCCATACCTGATTAGTATTGGAAGGCCAGGGTATATAGCTCCACAGTGTAACTAATCCATACCTGATAAGTATTTGAAGGCCTGTGTGTATAGCTCCACAGTGTAACTTGGCAATACCTCATCAGTATTTGAAGGCCTGGGTGTAAAGCTTCACAGTGTAACTAGGCCATACTTGATCAGTATTGGAAGGCCAGGGTATATAGCTCCACCGTGTATCTAGGCCATACCTAATCAGTACTGGAAGGCCTGTGTGTAAAGCTCCAGAGTGTAACTAGGCCATACGTGATCAGTATTGGAAGGCCTGGGTGTAATGCTCTACAGTGTAACTAGGCCACACCTCATCACTATTAGAAGAAGAGGGTATATAGCTCAACAGTGTAACTAGGCCATACCTGATCAGTATTTGAAGGCCAGGGTATATTATTCCGAAGTGTAACTATGCCATACCTGATCAGTATTGGAAGGCCTGGGTGTTCAGCTCCACAGTGTAATAGACCATACCTGATCAGAATAAGAAGGCCTGGGAGTGGAGCTCCACAGTGTATCTAGGTCATACCTGATCAGTATTTGAAGGCCTGGGTGTATAGCTCCACAGTGTAACTTGTCCATACCTGATCAGTATTGGAAGGCCAGGGTGTAAAGCTCCACAGTGTAACTAGGCCATACCTGATCAGTATTGGAAGGTCTGGGTGTATAGCTCCACAATGTAACTAGGCAATACCTGATCAGTATTGGAAGGCCAGGGTGTAAAGCTCCACAGTGTAACTAGGCAATACCTGATCAGTATTGAAAGGCCAGGGTGTAAAGCTCCACAGTGTAACTAGACCATACCTGATCAGTATTAGAAGGTCTGGGTGTATAGCTCCACAGTGTAACTAGGCAATACCTGATCAGTATTGAAAGGCCAGGGTATATAGCTCCACAGTGTAACTAGACCATACCTGATCAGTATTAGAAGGTCTGGGTGTATAGCTCCACAGTGTAACTAGGCAATACCTGATCAGTATTGGAAGGCCTGTGTGTAAAGCTCCACAGTGTAACTAGACCATACCTGATCAGTATTGGAAGGCCAGGGTGTAAAGCTCCACAGTGTAACTAGGCAATACCTGATCAGTATTGAAAGGCCAGGGTATATAGCTCCACAGTGTAACTAGAGCATACCTGATCAGTATTAGAAGGTCTGGGTGTATAGCTCCACAGCGCAACTTGACCGGGTATATTCAGGTTAAAGGCAGACAGATGGTGTGTGGGGATGTTGTCTTCTACCTCGGACGAATCACCGTTTTCCTGGAAACAGGCAACAAATTTCTTCCTTTTTTAAATACTATGAGAGTTATAAATTAAAACAAAGCATAATATAATCATTTATGAATAAATTCTGTCATGTCATGAGAGGTTCTCATTTCTTTTATAAGCCTGATTTATCAAAGATTTTGTTCAAAACATTCAGACACTCATGGTCATGTTTAATATTCTGACTGATTTACTCTACATACAGAGGAGGTATGCTTTGGACTGCTGGGTTTATTCTTCATGTAATCCTCAAAGGCATCATTATCCACACCAAACAGATCATAGATCCAGCTGCCATACAGGGCTTTCATCTTTCGCTTGCTGAAAAACAACAACTTTGAAATGTGTGTGTTCACCAAAAGCTATTGGGCGCTCTATGTTATGGTCACATTTCCGGGTTGATTGTCAAATTACTGGAATTTGGCATTATATCTAAACCTATCGCATTATTTACAATAACCATTGCCATTTTCATGATCCAAAAAAACGTAACTGAAAAAAACTGGCTGTGGATTATGGAGGCTGTTGATAGTGAAATTTTTGACTGCATCCTATCTACAGTATAACAGGCTTTTAGTATTTTTCCACTTTTTTCTATTATTTATTTATTTAGCCTGTGTTCTATTTATTGCCAGTGTCCTAAAACACAGAGTGATTTATGGTACATGCAAAACCTTTACCAGAATTTGTAAGTCAAATATTTAAGCTGCACTCTCACAGATATACCATTTTTACAACTTTTTTTTTTGTCTTGGAAAGAGCAAATTTTTGCGTAAATATCTGCAAACCAATAATAAAACACTGCTGACAAAAGATCAGATCCAAGATTTTAACATTTCCGTTCAAAAATGAATGTTTTATGGCTTAAACTGTTACTAACCAGGTGCTTACATGCAACACCTTAACCAAGGTATGACACTGACACCATCGCTAGGGTGTGTAGTTGAGCTCTTCTTCTTTGAATAGTTGAGATAAAAACAGATGATCATACCTTGGATCATAAATGAATCCCTCCACCTTGTGCAGATCCTTGCCAAACCAGCCTCCTTGTTTGAAGTTTAGCACAGCCTTGTGTTTGGTCTTGTGATTTACTATTTCCATAACACCAGTCTGCAGAGACAATTGAACATATACTTGTTAAAAAGTCATTAAAATTTATCATAAACATCAAACTTTATGGACCACGAATGAATTAGAACATATCATACCAGAATAACCAAATTTATTATCGTGTACATAGGCAGACTATGCGAATGTCCGTCGGACAGTCGGACATGTCCGGTATATTTCCATTTTGACCGGCGAAACTTTTGTTTTGGTCGGTCACAATGTCCGGTGAAAAATTACAGTCAGCACCGTTTAATTTTCGGAAAATTTACTTTCAGTTTCTAAATAAATGTTCAGAGTTATTTTTAACTATTATATCATGATTATTCAGCGTGTTAATCCGTGTATCACTATTTGTAAACCCCGTTTCGAAATGTTTCCGTAAAAGCCGATAAAACGCATAAGGTTCCGATTTCAGCTCGTACTCTAATACTTTTATTTTACGGAAATGTTCGTAAATTACAAAATTCCATATGTATTTATTTTCGGCGAAGTGGTTCCCGGCAATCGTTTTAATTTAGATATGATGATTAATATACCGAGCTGACTTTCTTTCCGCTCTGTTTAACTTTGCCAATAACAAGAAATCTACTTTCGTTTTTGCATAAATGTTGTGCCCGAGTTTGACTTGTAGTACAATTCGTTACATTTTATAACTGTGCTGTATCTTTAATTTAAAGATGAATTAAAAGAGTAAGATCTAGCTGTTCCATGGGTAGACGAACCAGATATGAGTTTTTTTTGGGGGAGGCAAGGGAAGAAAAAAATTATGACATAAGATCCGAATATTGATTTTTTACATGATATTTAGCTTTTTTTTGTAATTTATTATAGAACTGTAAGACAAGTCTAACCAAAAAGATCTAAACCTGTTAAAATGGGGAATTACAAAACTTATTTAAAAAAGAGGCTTAAAATCAAGGTTTAAGCTGATGTAACCGAATACTGTTTGTAACATTGCGACAGGTAAAAATTTGTTGCGACAGGTAAACTTAAGGTGTTTACCTGTCGCAATGTCCTGTGAAGAAGAAAAAGTTTTCGCGTTGTCTGCATAGGTATAAATTTTGAGGGCAATTAAAAAGAAACTTCTTCACGGACAGCAACAGATCTCATAATTAACTTGATTTATCACAGAATTGATGGCTACCCATGCTTTTTGGAAAGATGCCGCTATGTATTGTTATTAAATGTCAAACTCAATGAATAACATGTCCCAAACTACAACTTTTGAAGTTCACTTATATAAGTTTCATTTATAAGAATTTCATGTCCCATAATACAAGTTCAAAGTTGGCATATGAGTCTCCTGTTCACTCTTATGAGTTTGAAGACATTCAAATGCAACTAGGTTTGCATTGTTTACTCACATGTTCGATCCATATCTTCCCCACGATGACATTATGAACACAGCAGTTCACATTTTGCCAGGTATACGTCTCACCATGCCTGATAATACACACAATTTGCAGCAAATGTAGAATAAACAAGAGATGTTTGTCAAACATTATGCCCCCTGAGCGCCAAGTTGCCAGAAATATTTGGACAATTGAATGAAATATGCATGGACTGAAATGACAGCTGATTTGTATATAAGAAAATAAAATATGGACAATCAGAAAACCTTTTTTCAGCTTACAGTCACACTGACCTTGACCTTTGACCCACTGACCTCAAAATCAATAGGGTTCATCTGCTGGTCATGACCAATAAGCCTACCTAGTATGAGGTCCCTGGGTCAAAGCGTTCTCAAGTTATTGATCGGAAACCGTTTTTCATGTTAAGGTCACACTGACCTTGACCTTTGACCTCAAAATCAATAGGGTTCATCTGCTGGTCATGACCAATACACCTACCAAGTATGAGGTTCCTGGGTCAAAGCGTTCTCAAGTTATTGATCGGAAACCGTTTTTCATGTAAAGGTCACACTGACCTTGACCTTTGACCCACTGACCTCAAAATCAATAGGGTTCATCTGCTGGTCATGACCAATAAGCCTACCTAGTATGAGGTCCCTGGGTCAAAGCGTTCTCAAGTTATTGATCGGAAACCGTTTTTCATGTTAAGGTCACACTGACCTTGACCTTTGACCCACTGACCTCAAAATCAATAGGGTTCATCTGCTGGTCATGACCAATACACCTACCAAGTATGAGGTTCCTGGGTCAAAGCGTTCTCAAGTTATTGATCGGAAACCGTTTTTCATGTAAAGGTCACACTGACCTTGACCTTTGACCCACTGACCTCAAAATCAATAGGGTTCATCTGCTGGTGATGACCAATACACATACCAAGTATGAGGTCCCTCGGTCAAAGCGTTCTCAAGTTATTGATCGGAAACCATTTGGTATTCCGACCGACCGACCGACAGACAGACAGACCGACCGACCGACCGACCGACCGACCGACATGTGCAAAACAATATACCCCACTTTTTTCAAAAGGGGGCATAAAAATATTGTCAATTGTCAGTATGGCCTCCTTATTCTTTGGAAAGTTGAGTGAAAAAATTTCACTTAATAGTACAAAAAAATGTGATTTCAATTTGAAGATCATTGAATGTATCATGATGACCCATTCTTTAACAAACTTGGTGAGGTATGATCAATTATTATGATCTATTTTTTTCTGCCATTCTACCAGTAATTACATTTTCAAATTAACTTACAATGTAGTACCTTTGACCTAAAAGATCATCCAAGTTCAATCTTAAAACTCTCTGATTTTTTTATGCCAAAAGTGAGTTCAACACCTGGCAAACATAACACATTATTATTTTTTTGGTATCTTTACTTCATTTAACAACTAAGCATTGCAATTGGAAATGTATGTTATATAAATGGCCACAGGAGTGATGAATATCCCCGATTGCTGCCTCGACAAAGGAGTGCGAGATATTTGTACATTGCATTACCACTTATCATATGTATGTTGTTAAATTATAAATCCATTCAGTAATTTAGAAGTCGCTGCTGACAAGATAAAATAACTAAGGACAATAACTCTGTAATTACCTGAAATAGAGTTATGGTTCTTGTACACTGCACTTCCTCTCATTGTGTTTTACCATCATATGAAGTTTAATTAAATTCCATCCTAAGTACTTTTCATGTTCTGCTCCGCACAAGAAAAAGTAACAAAGGGCAATAACTCTGTAATTGGCCAAAATTGAGTTATGGTTTTTGCACTTCCTCTCATTGTGCCTTACCATTGTATGAAATTTAATAAAATTCCATCCATTAGTTTTCATGTTATGCTAAGAACAAGAATAATTTGCTTGAGAGTGACTCCAATATACACCCAAACCTATTTTTCATATCCTCATCATCATTTACATCTATAATATTATGCCATTAGGTAGTTTAAAGTTCAAAACGAATGATGAGAAACATTAACCAACACTGCCACACCAAGAGGGAACTATTTAAGCTGGAGTAATCAGCCTCACTATACATGTGCATATTGGCTCTGGTAACATGCATACCATGTTTAATTTTAGTAACAGTTTTTGAGTTACAGCCAATGTAAGGCTACATGTAAGTTACTACCATTAACTTTTTTCCGACGAGCTTTCACTGTTACTGCTTCATAAATCTATTGTCATAGAGTAAATATATTGACATTGACACTTCTGAAAAGTAATCAGCTCTTAAAATAAATGTTGAGTGACAAATCCACTGGTATTCATACATATGAACAAACAGTATGTGACGAATGTCCCCAAATTTGACATTGACCTATGAACAAGGCGAGTACATGAAAAGTTGATCTTGCCTTTAAGTGTCAAATACATATATGGCAAGTTATTTTAAATTGCCTCTGAACATAAAAAATACCACCCATACTTGACAACCTACACTCTTATGTCCTTATATTCAGCATTCCATTGTGAATAAAAGTTAGGGACATGGGTCCTGCACACGACACGTCATTTTGGTATGTCAAATACATGTGGCAAGTTATTTAAAAATCTGTTCATACAAGAAGTTACAGCCCGGACACAACAACCTATACTCTATGTCCTTATATGCAGCATTCCATTGTGAATAAACACCTAAGTTTGACCTTGACCTTAGAGGTAGGGACAAGGGTCTTGCACGTGACACGTCGTCTTGGTATGTTGAACACATGTGACAAGTCATTTTAAAATTTCTCCATACAAGGGAAAGTAACAGCCCGGACACAAAAACCTATACTCTATGTCCTTATATATGCAGCATTCCCTTGTGAATAACACTAAGTGTGACCTTGACCTTAGAGATAGGGACAAGGGTCTCGCACGCTCAACGTGTCTTGATATGTCAACACATGTGGCAAGGTATTTTAAAATATGCCCATAAAAGAGAAAGTTACAGCCTGGACACAATAACCTATACTCTATGTCCTTATTTATATGCAGCATTCCATTGTGAATAAACACCTAAGTGTGACCTTGACCTTAGAGGTAGGGACACAGGTCTTGCACGCAACACGTCCTCTTGGTATGTGAAACACATGTGGCAAGTTATTTTAAAATATGTCCATACAAGGGAAAGTTACAGCCCGGACATGACAACCTATACTCTATGTCCTTATATGCAGCATTCCATTGGGAATAAACACTAAGAGGGACCTTGACCTTAGAGGTAGGGACATAGGTCTTGCACGCGACAAGTTGTCTTGGTATGTCAAACACATGTGGCAAGTTATCTTAAAATCTGTCCATACAAGGGAAAGTTACAGCCCGGACACGATTTATTGAGCCGGACACACGGACGGAATAGAAACAAATCAGTTTTTACACTCACTTTGGAAATTCTAGAGTTAATGTCCCTTTAGGGTTAACTTCTACTGATTTTCCCCAGAACTTGAGTTTTGGGAGAATGGATCCTTGAAACTTGTAGTTCTCTGCTTCAATATGGAAGGCACTGATTGGCGGATGGTGGCAAACCTGTTCGGATACCAGCCGGAAACCCAAGTCTGGTCTGAAAATGACAACAGGATTAATTTTATTACATATTTGGGCATAGATAAATTCATTTCTCTTTGATTTTTTTCAGATAAGACTAAAGCAGAAAACACATGTATTCAGGTATATGAGGGCCATTAAAAATATATAATTTTTTTGTAACTTATCGAGATTTTGAGGTAATATTTTAGTGAGTATATAAACTAACTCAAATGTTTTCTTTTAAAGAAAACTGCACTTAAATGAACCAAATGTGTTGACTTTTTAGTGTTTTGAGGATAGTTTAAACAATAAAATGCTAAAACCAAACACAGGATTTAAAAAGGGGTTGTATGTAGATGTTTTATTGATTAAACATACCAATCAATATAATACTACCAAACTTTCTGACAGTAATGTATTATTAGTGAAATGTAAGAATAATAAACAAATCAGGGGCCAAACTTCATTACCATCTTAGATTCATTTTTAATCTTAATACTAAGTAGAATATTGGACTATAAAATTTATTGGCCAAAAGACTGAATGGATAATGGAGGCATGTTTAAGGATAAGTTTAAGAATGGTATTGATAACTGTCCCTAAACCACACTTTCTGAAAATAAAGCTTATATTACTAAAGAAAATGGTTGACATAGAAGCATGGTCTGAACAACAAAGCTATTAAATATTCTATTTAATAGTTCTATAAAATCATGTAATAGTGCAGCAATACCACTAATATATTTACCAAGTTTGATGACCAAAGGGCCAAACATACTATAGCCATCAATCAGACAAGCTTTTGTGTTCAACGTCACAGCAACTTTTGACCTAAGGTGGGTTTTTCTTAGCTCAAGAGTTATCTAAGGGTGCTGCACCATGTCCTTTTTAATAGCACCCATCTGCCCTGATGGAGACAAGCATCTAGCATGACCTCAAAATCTATAGAGGTTATCTGCAGGTTATGGCCAACCAAGTTTGAAGACAGAAGGCCAAAACAAATTGTATGCCCAAGCAAATCAATAGAGTTCATCTGCAGGTCATTATCAGCCTCCTGACCAAGTGTGAGAACCTAAGGCTGAAGGCTCTAGTAAGCGAGGTTTGGTCCACGGACACATTTCTTTGCACATTAAAAGAAATAATTCAGAGGATTCCTTTGATATGTGTGAAAATAATTGTACAAAGATTAAATGTTTCATTGAGCATCTTTGTATTTTTTTTCAATCATGTATATTAATCTGCTTTTGAAAATATTTGCAGACAATATGTTTGAATACATTTTTGGCTTTAATACATCTATGTTTCTAATGTTGGCACCACATTGTGTTTATAAATGGCTAGCATCTTGTTAAAGAATAAAGAAAGGGCATACTTAAAATGAGGCTGACATTGTTTACCTGGTATAACATCTCTTTTGTTAGCTTTGTTTTAACAATCTGTTTTGAATAGGACCAGACCATACTCAAGTGTTTTTTTGTGAAATTAAAGAATCAAAAGCACTTGGAAATTTGCTTGGAGATTTGGGAAATTCTGTTATTTTTTGGGGAATTAGCCTTATTTCAGCCCTTCAGACAAGACTCAACTGCCCTGCCATTACTCCTCTTTTCCGATGTATGTATATTTTGCTATTGCATGTCAACAGTAAAAGTTTCACCCACTTGTCATTTTTTTCAATGCAGTCCATAAACAGAAGTCATTTTATTCCATCATTGAATTGTTCCAACTGTCTGAAACAACAGGAGGCAAAAAAAACTTAATATCTCTTAACAAGAGAATTATTCATCAACAGGTTAAAACAGCAAAGAGTGAAGATTCTAGAATTTAACTGCATCAACCGTGATGCTTATTGATTATGCTTTAGATCAACAAGCTCTTCCATCCTCCATTTAAAGCTATAATGCCATCAGCTCTCTTCATAAAGGCTTTCAGCAGGCTTCATTTGTAACAGACACATGTGTCTATCATTCTGACAGAAGACCACACCAGCTTTCAATTTTACTTGGTTTATTTTCACAGATTCGATCATTTGGACACATTTTGAGTGAGTTGTATTTCACATATTTTGCATAAGTGTCCATAAACCCAAGTATTTCAGGACCTGTTAAACATCCAACTATAGACCCACAAGAAAGCAGCTAATTTCTTGCCCACCAGGTAGGCTTTTCTGTTGAATTTATCAATTCTGGTACAACCCATGTCAGATGAGTCATGACAACATGCCACTTTTTATTTCTTTTATTTTATGGGTTATGAAAATTACATATCATAACAGTGAAGCACAATTAAATATATAACTTTGCAAGACTTGATTAAAAATGAACATAAATAACTGCCCAAAATGAGATTTTTAAGGAACTATTACAGGTCAAAAGTGATCCAAAATTACTACGCATCATGACAAAAATAAAGAACTACATTAGCTTTTGTATAATTTAACTTTAGTGACTAGTTGAATTTCTGATAATAGGGAGTAGAACGGCCAATCTTTCATGTAATGGATTTGGGAGGGTGCAGAAAAAAATGTAACAAGAAATTCCATAATGCGACACAAACAGGTTTTAAGTGATTGACAGAAGAACTTCAAACAGCCTTCATTGTTTGATTTAGTTTCAGATGTTTTCTTACTAATTTTAGTAACACTAAATTAATCTTGACCTTAGGGGCCTCAAATGCAATCAAATGGAAGTCCTCCATAAACTCTTTATGCATACCATATTTGACAAGATTTGTCGACCCTTACTAAAGTGATTCCTGTTCAACAGGTTTCTAGTATTATTCACAGTGACCTTCACCCTAGGGGCCCAAAGCACAATCCCATGAAAGGTATCCTTAATGTCTTCCTATATACAAAGTTTGGTCAAGATCTGTCAACCCTAACTAATGTTTTTCAGTTTCATAGGTGATTTTGACCCTGCCAGCCCGACAACGTATATCATTTGAATAACCAGTTTTAACTGTGAAAACCCAGTAAAATATTGACACCAAAGAGTGACTTCTAATGATTTTCAATATCAATTCTAACAAATTGTTTTCAGTAGATTTTAAATATTTATTGAGCAGATCTTTCAACAAAAAGCTGTTAATAAATAGGATGAATAATAATAATATGTATATCTAAGGCAGCAGGAAATATTCAGCAATGAGTAAGAGCATTTGTTGATTTGCAAGTAATCTCTGCTCTGATGGACAACATTCATGTAGGCAGAACATTCCCAATATAAATATTAATGCACAGGTGGGTGTGGCAGGGGGCACCCCCTTTAGTTTTGAGGATTTTTTCAGTTGTTGAAACTGTAAATAGTGAGTTCAAACACTACCTAAAGCTATCAAAATAGGATTTATTTCAAGTTACTTCTTTGTGTATTTCACTATTTGTTTCCGGTTAAAATCATATTAGTTTTTTTCATTTGTTTGTTTCATATATTGTATGTTGGTTGTGCTAGTGAAGTTTAGGGCCTTTGTAAACAGCTGAAAATACTGAAAGGGTACATAGAAGATAATTCAATATTATAAGTTACGGGGTTAGTTGATGACCCGATATGGGATATACAGGCCAAAGGAAACCATATTGGGTGAGAGCATTAAGCTCAAACCCGAATATTATTTCCTGTATCCCATATAGGGTCAACTTCCTAACCCCGTTATGTATATATCACGTCAACAACCTGTTTAAATAGACGCCATTTTGGTTCGATATAAAATTGGTGACCAAATATGGAAAAATATTGGGTCACCGCGTGACCAGTCCTGGACCAATGGCGTTACGTCATTCATGTTGGAGGCGTGATATATACAAATACAAATACATAGCATTTATATAGCACAAAAATTATAAAATATTCTAATGCACTTCACAATTACAGAAAACAGTAAAAGTAAATCTTTCCTCATCTAAACTATCATTGCCCATAAAATTGACTAAGCAGACAGGTTTTTAATTTTGATCTGAAAATGGCTTCAGTTTCAATGTTTTTCAGATAACTAGGTAGATCTAACCACTATTTGGGACCAATGACGATGATTGATCTGTGAGCTTATTTGGTTCGTCGCCTTGGAGTGGTAAATTGAGTGTCACTATGTGATCTTAGTATGTATCTTCCTCGAATAGGTACAAAAATTTCCCTCAAATACAATGGGGCTGTACCATTAAATGCACAGAAAACCAGCACTAGAACCTTGAGAATTATTCTAGCTTTAACTGGGAGCCAGTGTACGGTAGTTTTTTTCAGAAGTTCAGCACTTGGTTCTTCAAAGGAAGCATTTAAGATCACTCTAGCGTTGTTATTTTTGATTTGGTAAGATGGAATTTTGATGATAGACCGTTGCAGAAATCAATATGAGAGTGAACCAATCCATGCACTCATGAATCTGTTGACTTTCTTGTGAGATGTTTATGTATAGCTTTAAGATTCCGAAACTGCACATATGCTATTTGACATTTTTTTCCGATATGATGGTCAAAATTGAGCGTATTGGTAAAGTGATCTCTGACATGATCAACACATTTTACACTGTAACCACCAATGTTGAAACTTGTAATGTTTACTTTTTGTAATTGACGTTTGGTTCCATACATAATTATTTAGTTTGAGAGTTATTCATTCTGTGTTTGTAATGCTCCAGTCAATTGTAACCACGGCCCCCCAGGTCTGGGGAATAGCGGGGACTTTGACTTTCAGTCCAGCCAGGCCTGGGCAAAAACCCCGCCCTGCGGAGACAAACTGCTGGTAAAATCCCCCCAAAATGCCCCCGCACCCCAGGGACTCTAGGTAAGGCCCATTTCCCGCTAATTTTTGCGCCAAGACAAAACCACCGCATTCACCCGTCACTGCAAGGCTACCTGGAAGGTAAAAACACGGCCCATTTCCCCGGCTTACCCCCTGGGGTGGTTACAATTGACTGGTGCATAAGTCGTCATCCATGTGATTTTTTCTTTGAGATAGCAATTGTCTTATTTTGAGAATTTCTCGCTTGGATTTTTAATGCAATTTTGTGGTCGTCAGCGTTTCCATTCATATCGGCTGGATATTTCTGCACCACTCTATTAAGAGCTGATATATACAGGATAAAGATCACCGGTCCAGCACAAGATCCCTGTGGAACTCCAAACCTCAGTGGCTCAGTTTCAGATTCTGACTGTTCAATCATGACTTTCATTGTTTATGAGATAAGATTCCATCCATTTCAAGGGAGTGCCTTGAATTTCAAAGTGGTTTTGAAGTATTCAAATCAGTGTCGGTGGTATCGAATGTTGCACTCAAGTCAATCATGATCACAATTGTATCTGGATTTTTATCAATGGTATCAAGTAGGGATGGCAACAAGTACCCAAGTACTCGAGTACTCGATCGAACGTCCGAGTACTCGAGTACCAAATCACTACTCGAGTACTCGGAAAAAATCTATAAAAATCACAAAATACACAATTTACAGACAAAGTAACAGATCTGGTTAGTTGCCAAGAGGACAATTTACGGTCCCTCTAATCCCTGCTGTGTACACAATTGACTCTAATAAATTAGTTGAGAGTTGCAAACTTTCAGCAAAGGGCCCCTATTTCCAATTAGCACTAATGTCAATAAGCGAAGTTTTGATAGCGGAACTTTCAACTTCACAATTCTATTGTTTACCGATTAGAGTCCTTTCACCAAACAATGGACGCTGACGAGCGAACGAGTAGCGACCGTTACGAGCATTGATTGGGCAATGATTATTACGATTGATATCTTAAATGAAGAATTATGAATATTTATGAGGTAAACAACAATAATACAGTACAAAGTATTTTGTTCTTTATTCTTATGTATGCTATTAGTTTTCGTTCATTGTAATTCTGATTGATGTTCATTATAAATCTTGACTATCTAGACGCTCGAATAAAATCCAGGTTAAACTTTCAAGCTATATTGTAGCTAATTTGCAGTGCATACTTATATGTAAAATCATTAAAGTGAAATGAAAAAGACAAAATTAAAAGCATGAAACAGCATTTGTTTTCCTTTTATATAATTTTCAGTTAAAGTAAATAAAGAAAGTCTAATTTAACGATGACAATGATCAGTTATACGACCAACGCACAATATACGCCACGAACGGTACATATATACACGATCTTGTCTTTCCCCTTAAAAATATCATTTTTTCCGAGTAATCGAGTACCCTAGTACTCGATCGAAAGATTGTCCGAGTACTCGAGTACCAATTTTACTACTCGTTGCCATCCCTAGTTTCAAGAGATCACTATACATTTTGACCATTGCTGTTTTGACACCATATTTTCTATAGGCCGTTTGGTAAGATAGAAGGAGATTGTTAGCTTCTATATTTTCATTGATTTGGTTTATTGCAGCTTTTCCAGAATCTTGGAGAATATATTTAAGAGTTAAAAATAAGTACCAGTAACTCTAGTTTCAAGAGCCCTAAGTATTGACAATTTATTTCTGTTTCGTGACAAGATTATTTGATATATCTATTTGTCATTGGAAACATGGCATTTACTCAATGATTTTATTTGTTTTGTATAGTGAGTATTACAGGCTATTTACAGGCTATAGCCTTCTTTTGTACTAAATAACACAGAATGTAAAATCAATGCAGGTATCTGGCATTCAAGATCTATTATATCACAATGCTTTATTTATCAGTATACTGTGAAATCATTTATATTCCTAGAGTTGAAATTGCATTTTTTTTTCCAAAAAAAGAGACTCTTTCAAGGGTACTAAAATATGTGGATTTCATTTTTTTTCATTAAATTATCAGGTCTGCAAATTCAGCATGCGACAATTTCGTGCATAATATCATCTACTTCACGCATTTTATGACATTACAATGGGACAATGTCAATAAGCGCAGATACCCATGTCAATTATCGCTTGATCGGTCTTTTAAGGGTCATAAATAAAGATGCACCCACATAAAGGATTGAACATTTTTGAAGCCATTGAATGTCAATTAAGTATTTTTGCAAATGTGAAAAGTGGGAGAAAGGGTATTTAATTTTGAATAAACAATCATTAAAAAGTGCATAGTACTGTTTTCCTTGTCATTTCAATATTTATTTCATCTTTTTTTATCAATTAAATATAACATTCACTTGTTATCAGTGCATTATTTATGCAGCTCAGAAATAATTTTGTAAAAATTTGATCAAAGAAACAAAATCAAGTGGCGACCCTCAAATACATGAGGTTAAAATATCAGCATGTTTAATGTGTGTTGCACAGGAGGTTGGTAATCAGCTTTTTTGAATCATTCTTATTCATCAGATGTAAAGGCAAGACATGAGAGCCAGATGTGAGGACAAAATTTGGGAGCAAAATGCTGGAGCCTGATGAGACAGCCTGATGTGAGAGCTGATGTGAGAGCCAGATGTGAGAGCCAGAAGTGAGAGCCAGATGAGAGCCAGATGTGAGAGCCAGATGTGAGAGCCAGATGTGAAAGCCAGATGAGAGCCAGATGTGAGAGCTAGATGTGAGAGTGAGAGCCAGATGTGAGAGCCAGATGTGAGAGCTAGATGTGAGAGTGAGAGCCAGATGTGAGAGCCAGATTTGAGAGCTAAATGTGAGAGTGAGAGCCAGATGTGAGAGCTAGATGTGAGAGCCAGATTTGAGAGCCAGATGTGAGAGCCAGATATGAGAACCTGATGTGAGAGTGAGAGCCAGATGTGAGAGCCAGATGTGATAGCTAGATGTGAGAGCCAGATTTAATAGCTAGATGAGAGTGAGAGCCAGATGTGAGAGCCAGATGTGAGAGCTAGATGTGAGAGTGAGAGCCAGATGTGAGAGCCAGATCTGAGAGCTAGATGTGAGAGCCAGATGTGAGAGCCAGATGTGAAAACCAGATGTGAGAGCCTGATGTGAGAGTGAGAGCCAGATGTGATAGCTAGATGTGAGAGCCAGATCTGAGAGCTAGATGTGAGAGTGAGAGCCAGATTTGAGAGCTAGATGTGAGAGCCAGATGTGAGAGCTAGATGTGAGAGCCAGATTTGAGAGCAAGATGTGAGAGCCTGATGTGAGAGCCAAATGTGAGAGCCTGGTGTGAGCCAGATGTGAGAGCCTGATGTGAGAGCCAGATATGAGAGCCAGATGTGAGAGCTAGATGTAAGAGCCAGATGTGAGAGCCAGATTTGAGAGCCAGATTTGAGAGCCTGATGTGAGAGCCAGATGTGAGAGCCTGATGTGAGAGCCAGATGTGAGAGTGAGAGCCTGATGTGAGAGCATGATGTGAGAGCCAGATGTGAGAGCCTGATGTGAGAGCCAGATGTGAGAGCTAGATGTGAGAGTGAGAGCAAGATGTGAGAGCCAAATGTGAGAGCCTGGTGTGAGCCAGATGTGAGAGCCTGATGTGAGAGCCAGATATGAGAGCCAGATGTGAGAGCTAGATGTAAGAGCCAGATGTGAGTCAGATTTGAGAGCCTGATGTGAGAGCCTGATGTGAGAGCCTGATGTGAGAGCCAGATGTGAGAGCCTGATGTGAGAGCCAGATGTGAGAGCCTGATGTGAGAGCCAGATGTGAGAGCTAGATGTGAGAGTGAGAGCCTGATGTGAGAGCCTGATGCGAGCCAGATGTGAGAGCTTGATGTGAGAGCCAGATGTGAGAGCCTGATGTGAGAGCCAGATGTGAGAGTGAGAGCCTGATGTAACAGCCTGAAGCGAGCCAGATGTGAGAGCTTGATGTGAGCCAAATGTGAGAGCCTGATGTGAGAGCCTGATGTGAGAGCCAGATGTGAGAGCCTGATGTGAGAGCCAGATGAGAGCCAGATGTGAGAGCCTGATGTGAGAGCCAGATGAGAGCCTGATGTGAGAGCCAGATGTGAGAGCCTGATGTGAGAGCCAGATGTGAAAGCCAGATGAGAGCCAGATGTGAGAGCTAGATGTGATAGCTAGATGTGAGAGTGAGAGCCAGATGTGAGAGCCAGATGTGAGAGCCAGATGTGAGAGCTAGATGTGAGAGTGAGAGCCAGATGTGAGAGCCAGATTTGAGAGCTAAATGTGAGAGTGAGAGCCAGATGTGAGAGCTAGATGTGAGAGCCAGATTTGAGAGCCAGATGTGAGAGCCAGATGTGAGAACCTGATGTGAGAGTGAGAGCCAGATGTGAGAGCCAGATGTGATAGCTAGATGTGAGAACCAGATTTAATAGCTAGATGAGAGTGAGAGCCAGATGTGAGAGCCAGATGTGAGAGCTAGATGTGAGAGTGAGAGCCAGATCTGAGAGCTAGATGTGAGAGCCAGATGTGAGAGCCTGATGTGAAAGCCAGATGTGAGAGCCTGATGTGAGAGTGAGAGCCAGATGTGATAGCTAGATGTGAGAGCCAGATCTGAGAGCTAGATGTGAGAGTGAGAGCCAGATTTGAGAGCTAGATGTGAGAGTGAGAGCCAGATGTGAGAGCTAGATGTGAGAGCCAAATGTGAGAGCCTGGTGTGAGCCAGATGTGAGAGCCTGATGTGAGAGCCAGATATGAGAGCCAGATGTGAGAGCCTGGTGTGAGCCAGATGTGAGAGCCTGATGTGAGAGCCAGATATGAGAGCCAGATGTGAGAGCTAGATGTAAGAGCCAGATGTGAGTCAGATTTGAGAGCCTGATGTGAGAGCCAGATGTGAGAGCCTGATGTGAGAGCCAGATGTGAGAGCCAGATGTGAGAGCCAGATGTGAGAGCTAGATGTGAGAGCCAGATGTGAGAGCCAGATGTGAGAGCTAGATGTGAGAGTGAGAGCCTGATGTGAGAGCCTGATGCGAGCTTGATGTGAGAGCCAGATGTGAGAGCCTGATGTGAGAGCCAGATGTGAGAGTGAGAGCCTGATGTGACAGCCTGATGCGAGCCAGATGTGAGAGCTTGATGTGAGAGCCTGATGTGAGAGCCAGATGTGAGAGCCTGATGTGAGAGCCAGATGTGAGAGCCTGATGTGAGAGTGAGAGCCAGATGAGAGCCAGATGTGAGAGCCTGATGTGAGAGTGAGAGCCTGATGTGAGAGCCAGATGAGAGCCAGATGTGAGAGCTAGATGTGAGAGTGAGAGCCTGATGTGAGAGCCTGATGCGAGCCAGATGTGAGAGCCTGATGTGAGAGCCAGATGAGAGCCTGATGTGAGAGCCAGATGTGAGAGCCTGATGTGAGAGCCAGATGTGAAAGCCAGATGAGAGCCAGATGTGAGAGCTAGATGTGATAGCTAGATGTGAGAGTGAGAGCCAGATGTGAGAGCCAGATGTGAGAGTGAGAGCCAGATGTGAGAGCCAGATTTGAGAGCTAGATGTGAGAGTGAGAGCCAGATGTGAGAGCTAGATGTGAGAGCCAGATGTGAGAGCCAGATGTGAGAACCTGATGTGAGAGTGAGAACCAGATGTGAGAGCCAGATGTGAGAGCCAGATGTGATAGCTAGATGTGAGAGCCAGATTTAATAGCTAGATATGAGAGTGAGAGCCAGATGTGAGAGCTAGATGTGAGAGTGAGAGCCAGATGTGAGAGCCAGATGTGAGAGCTAGATGTGAGAGTGAGAGCCAGATGTGAGAGCCAGATTTGAGAGCTAGATGTGAGAGTGAGAGCCAGATGTGAGAGCTAGATGTGAGAGCCAGATTTGAGAGCCAGATGTGAGAGCCAGATGTGAGAACCTGATGTGAGAGTGAGAGCCAGATGTGAGAGCCAGATGTGATAGCTAGATGTGAGAGCCAGATTTAATAGCTAGATATGAGAGTGAGAGCCAGATGTGAGAGCTAGATGTGAGAGTGAGAGCCAGATGTGAGAGCCAGATTTGAGAGCTAGATGTGAGAGCCAGATTTGAGAGCCAGATGTGAAAGCCAGATGTGAGAGCCTGATGTGAGAGTGAGAGCCAGATGTGATAGCCAGATGTGAGAGCCAGATTTGAGAGCTAGATGTGAGAGTGAGAGCCAGATTTGAGAGCTAGATGTGAGAGTGAGAGCCAGATGTGAGAGCCAGATTTGAGAGCCAGATGTGAGAGCCTGGTGTGAGAGCCTGATGTGAGAGCCAGATGTGAGAGCTAGATGTAAGAGCCAGATGTGAGTCAGATTTGAACCCCTGATGTGAGAGCCAGATGTGAGAGCCTGATGTGAGAGCCAGATGTGAGAGCCTGATGTGAGAGCCAGATGTGAGAGCCTGATGTGAGAGTGAGAGCCTGATGTGAGAGCCTGATGCGAGCCAGATGTGAGAGCTTGATGTGAGAGCCAGATGTGAGAGTCTGATGTGAGAGCCAGATGTGAGAGTGAGAGCCAGATGTGAGAGCCTGATGTAAAAGCAAGACGTGAGAGCAAGAAGTGGGAGCCAGATGTGAAAACAAGACATGAGAGCAAGAAGTGGGAGCCAGATGTGACAACAAGATGTAAGAGCCAGACGTAAAAGCAAGATCTGAGAGATATATATGAGAGCAAGACGTGAGAGCCCAATGTGAGTGCAGGACGTGACAACAATATGTGAGAGCCAGATGTTAAAGCAAGAGGTGAAAACCAGATGTGAGAGCAAGATGTGAGAGCCAGTGTTAAAGCAAGATGTAAAAGAAAGAGGTGAAAGCCAGATGTGAGAGCAAGATGTGAGGGCCAGATGTTAAAGCAAGATGTAAAAGAAAGAGGTGAAAGCCAGATGTGAGAGCAAGATGTGAAGGCCAGATGTGAAAGAAAGATGTAAAAGCAAGAGGTGAAAGCCAGATGTGAGAGCAAGATGTGAGGGCTAATTATGAGATTAAGATATGACAGCATGATTGCTTTATATGCCAATAAAGTTCAAATTCAGCCATTCCACAATATTATGGATATTTTTGTTACAGAATGAAACATGGTGATATTAATGAAATTGTTTGTTATTCCAGTTAATAATTATTATCACATAAAGAATTCTCAGACTGTATAATACGTTGTTTTTTTCAAATTAAATAATTGATCTCTACACATGTGTCCACTTATTAATCACCACATTATATAACAGTCGCTCTATTTAGCAAAAGGAGACTATTTATTTCAGCTGACCTGGCTTAGTTGTACCTTAACGCTTTTTTGTAGAAAGTACATTACCGGTATATGCTGCTATAGGCTATTAGTTTTTTATGTGACAAAAATGTACCAGGCATACATCAACATTGTCAATTTTACAGTGGACTCAACTGGGTCCTCAAAAAGGATTTTTGTCAATCTTTAAAGGGCAGAAGTATTGTTTCAAGATAAATAGTATGTTTAAACTATTTGATGACAATGCTTTTTGAAGTAAGAACTGAAGTGTGTAAATGCTTACTGCGTATGCGATAAATAAAGCCATAGGAATATCAAATATTTCTTATACAATAAACACACCTGTCTAGTTCATATGTCTCTCCTAGCAACGGGTTGAATGGTTTTCCTATCCGGTCCCAGTTGGATGATATTGCAGAGACAGCAAATGCTGATACATACTGAAATATGAGAGTAAAACTGAGTTTTATTTATTAACATACCATGCTATACATTTGCTTAACAATTAGAACAAGAACAGTCACTGACTGCTATATCCCCTGCAGAATTAAAAATATTATCAACATCGACAAAGGATAACTGTTATCCTTTGTCGAAGTTGACAATGAAAATTAACTAAGGGCAATAACTAAAAAAAACTGCAGCCCGGATTACAGTTCCTGTGCACTGCAATTCTTTAAATGAGATATATCTGTATATGAAGTTTGAAGTTAATACCTCAAAGACTTTTCAAATTATGCTCAGGACAAAAAATAAGTATGAAAATTAACAAAGGGCAATAACTCAAAAACACTGCAGCCAGAGTTACAGTTTCTGTGCACTGCACTTGTGATGGATCCTAAATGAGATATTTCCAGGCAAATAACCAGGCATACTCCCATACTCCCAGGAGTACTTTGATTTTGAAAAATGAAAATTCTAAATGGCCTGAATCCGATGTAAAACTTGAACCCTAAGGGGGTACATGCGAATTTGAAACCAATCCAGCTAAGTTAAATGTAAAATGTCATATATATCGGTAGTAACTGTACATAGTATCCTTTACTATGATGTTCCAAGCACACTTTAAACATGAAATCTTAAACACGGTAAACAACTTAGCTTTACTTTTACGTATTATAACTATGATCAATCATATTTACCTCCCGTCTTCATTACATCAAGTCAAGTTTTAAACAGCGCAAATTTTAAACAAACAAAAATGGCGTCTCCGACAACCTTTTGCCCACCTTATCCTGATATTTTTCAAGAACTTGTGCAACATCAGTCCCGTATGATAGTGAATTCAAATTCAACCTGCTGACCAAACACTGGGATGAGGCTCCAAGTTTCAAGTTTCCAACAAGGTATACTATTATTTATAAAAAATACACACGCTACTGTAGACTTGAAAAGTAACACTTAACTGAAATACTAATTAAGTTTGTAAGAGGAAATTCAAATGAATACATAGTATAATAGCATGTGTTTTTGTTAATTTGGTGACATTTTCAGAATTTATAAAAATATAATACAATTTGATAGTCAAATTTGGCCATAAATCGCTTGACATAATTAAAAAGTTATGAATGATATTTCACAAGTCCCTGTGGCGTAACGGTTAGCGTGAGGACTCGTTAACCAACAACTGGAGTTCGAATCTGGAGAGAGTACATATATTTTAAAAAAATTATTTTTACATCTTTATTGTTATCTAATATTGTTATTATTTTCTTCTTCTTCTTCTTCTTCTTATTATTATTATTATTATTGTTGTTGTTGTTGTTGTAGAAAACGATTTGTATTGCCCATTTTGAAGCAAACCTGATTAGGAATATTATCTTCAATTTTAGGTATGCTCAAAGACGGTTTGGCACCCTTCAACCAAAGTAATTCGTGTCATATTTATGGCTACGCTATTCTGTGGTCACTGATGGTGTCTACTGCGCCCAATGCCATCTGTTTGCTGGCCCTGATGCTCGCGTGAAAACATTAAGTCACCACAGTATTGAGAGATTGGAGCAACATATCCAAGGTAGTTTTGAGCCACATGAAATCAGAGGCCTACCTGTCTAACTGTGATTCAGCAGATCATTTCTTAGCAATAATGAAGGGGGAAAAAAAAGACATACTATGTAGCATGTCATCCCAATACAATGTGGTCGTTGAAAAGAACAGAAAGATCCTTGTTAGTATAATAGAAGCGATAGTGTTCTGTGGGAAACAGAACATTGCCTTGAGGGGGCATGAAGGCGATAAGAGAAATTTTCAGGCCCTATTGAGCTTTCAGGCCAAGCAGGATCCCATATTAAAAGAGCATCTAGAACAAGGAGATCCAAGATCTATGTACCTTAAGGTGGGTTCCCACTGCCGATCAGATCAACTCGATCATCCCGATCACCCAAATTCCCCGATCAGGCCCGACCATGCTCGACTAAAGGCGAATACACGACTTCTTCTCGACCTCTTGTCGATCACACACGATTTCCACACGATTATTCACGACTCCTTCACGACGTCAACCCGACCACCTTTCCGATTTCCGCTCGATCATCCCGACCTTTACACGATCCCTACACGATCTCAACTCGACCTACTGGATCTCTGCTCGATCGGTGTCAGATCTTTCCCCGACCCGATCGTCATAGTCGTACTCGAGTCGTAGAAGGTCGTGAACAGTCGTGTACCAAAACTTTTAGAATAAAAACTTCAAACAGTGTTGATCATTATCACTTCATCCTGAAACTTCATGGTATATGTTGTGTCCAGCATAGTATACATATTTATGGAGATTGAGCAGTTGCAGATGTGGGCCAGATGGTTAGAGCTCCAGAGAGACAGGGCCATTGCAGTGCTAGAGTTGGAACAAGAGGAAGAGGCTGAGGGTCGTAGGCATAGACGTAGGCGACAAATGCGCAGGAAAATATGGATGAAGCAGTGGCTTGCACGACGACCCCTGTATGGGCATTATGAGCAACTGCTACAGGAGCTAAACAGGGAAGACCCAAAAGGATACAAAAATTTCCTAAGGGTAGACGCTGATATGTTTGGGGAGCTTGTTGATCGCATATCACCCAGAATTCAGAAAAAGAACACCAACTTCAGGTAAATCATGGGTTTGATCCCCATCATTTTCACGTATTTCTGAAATAATTAGTCATCTAGTTACTTTTCCAACCAATTGACATCAACAGCTCTGTGCAATTGTCACTAATATTTAAGAAATTTTAATACGTTGTATAATAGCAGGCTAGTTATTACTTATCATTGTTCAATCTCTATTTCAGGGAAGCCCTGGAGCCTGGATTGAAGTTGGCGGTCACTCTTCGTCATCTCGCAACTGGAGCCTCGTATTCAGACTTGATGTACTCATTCCGAGTGGGAAGTAACACAATAAGTAAATTCGTCCCTGAAGTTTTGGATGCTATAATACAGGAGTACTCTGAAGAGGTTTTGCCAGACGTCGTCACTGCTGAACAATGGCAGCAGATTGCAGATGACTTCCGAACCAAGTGGAATTTTCCTCATGTCTGCGGGGCTCTTGATGGTAAGCACGTGAGGATAAAGAACCCGAAGAACTCTGGATCTCTGTTCTATAACTATAAAGGCTTCTTTTCCATAATACTACTCGCACTCGTAGACGCAAACTACAAATTCATCTGGGTAAGCGTTGGTGCTAATGGCAGTGCATCCGATGCCCAGCTATTCAATAACACTGAACTCAGAACCATGCTAGAAGAAAACAACCTTGGTTTGCCTGACCCTGATCCACTGCCTGGCGATGACATGAACACCCCATACTTCCTCATTGGAGATGACGCCTTCCCGTTGAGAACTTGGATGATGAAGCCATACTCCAGACGCAACTTGACCAACGAGGAGCGCATATTCAATTACAGGTTAGACAATCTTTTGAATTACTATTGGCAAAATAGCTATGCATTTAATCAGAAATTTGTTCTTATAAACCATCACCATCCTTTCATTTTAGGTTGTCCAGGGCTAGACGAGTGGTAGAAAACGCCTTCGGTCTTCTCGCTATGCGGTTTCAGTGCCTACTTGGCTGCTTGAACCAGATGCCCGAAACCGTTGACTTGATTATTCTTGCATGTGTCACACTGCATAACCTTATCAGCATACGGTACCCTGCCATTGCAAGACTGGCCGTCGACCAAGAGGACGAGCATAACCAATTAGTACCCGGTGAATGGCGCCAAGGAAGACAGTTGGCTGATGGTGATCGGACCCATGGAAGAAATGTGGTGACATCCGCTGGGGTCAGTCAGAGGAACTACATTAAACACTACTTCAACTCCCGAGCTGGTTCAGTTGAGTGGCAACAGAATATGATTTAGTGTGTTAGTTACTTTGGAAAGATATTTTGATGAAGTGTATAACCTATATGATGCGAGTATGCACAAGTTATGTAGTTATTAAAGTGATTTCCGATATGTTTAAGTATATTATAGTAAGTCATCTTCTATTTGGATATGATAGTTTCCATGATATGTTTGTTAATGGAGGAAATAAGCTTCAAGTATACATGTATATACAATAGAGTTGATTGTTTGTTTCTTGATTTTATGCCCTTTTTCGAAGTATTTCAATCATATCACGGTGGTGAGTTAACTTAGAACATGACCTAAGTCGGCAACAAGAAATAGCCACATACCAGTAATTTACAACTTTCATTTATAGTTCACCCTAGTTTCTGAGCCAATCACAGTCCAGAGATTTTTCAAATTTCTGCTCGAATATGTTCCATATAAGAACACTTCTGCACAAATAAGTTCGTATTATAACTAGGTCAGCAGACATGGCGCGCGCCAAATAGCAAGCCCAGCCTACTGTCTGGAACGACAGAAGTGTCGATTCAAAATGACGTAACTACCGCTTTATCAAGCAGAAGTGACGTCATTTTGAATCGATAACGACTTATCCAAGTTACCGTTCAACCAATTGGCGCGCTGTATACGGATGGCGTGATTTTCCCCCGATCACATGACTTTAATTGAAGGCACAGGAATGATAGTGGGCGGGGTTAACTATAAGTCGGTCATAGTTCATATAATGGAAAAATAAACAAACTTAATACGGCGCTTCGCTTCGCTCGCTTGTATTAAATTTGGTTATTTTTCCATTATATGAACTATAACCTACACGTATAGGACAAGTTGCGGTAGCAGACATCTCTTCATAAGGTCGAACGTTTTAACTACCAGAACACAACGCTCACTTTTAATTGATTGATTAATTGTTTAGGGGCTGAAGAAAAATATTAAATTTTAGAATACATGTATTCTTAAGTAATTGCTACCAGCATGACCAGCCTTGTTTTGTTATAACAATACACATTTAAGTTCAACTTTTAATACTGACAGAAACCTACATAATAACAGGGTTATTTTGCCTTATGCCAAAAGTAAGCTAATTAAGTTTCTAAGTAAGATAAATTGCTATCCAAACAAATTTTACGAACAGTTTACATTGATTTACTTAAGAAGACTCAACAGTCAACAGTAATATTTATCAAGAATGAGGCTATTTAACCTTTATTCAAAGTAAAAACCAAAACGTCGAAAAACTAAATTCACAATGCACATAAACTTGAGTAAAATCACATCATCAAATCACTTGGCTGGTTCAACCATTTTCCAGTTACTTTGTTCAGTCCTTGGGTGCGTCATGCATCTCCTGGGTTAGGATGGGGGAACTATTTGGTGTCGAGACCATATCCATAGCCTGGCGGATGATAGATGCAGTCGTGGTTGGGGTTTCTATGGCGGGTGTAATGGACCTGTAAGCACATGTAGGCTGTTGCAAGATTGGCTGCACATTTGGTGGTTGCAGGTGAGTAAAACTTTTCAGCAGTGGTGTAAGATGGGCTGGTGGTGCAGATGCAGCTATATTGGTAGCTAGCTGAAAATCCTGCTGCATGTGATCCTGTTGCTGAAACTGATTCTGCTGCCATGCTGAGCCGAACGCCGCTGATATGGGAGCCTGTCTTCTGTATATAGATGATGTAGGAGCGGGAGGGACAGGCATGGCAAAAACTGGATCTGCTATCTGTTGACCTACATGCCCTGCTGCCTCTTGGGTGGCTAGTCGTCTCTTCTCCTCTTGGCTTTCCTCCGCAAGGTCCAGAGCCAGCCTTGTTGCACGTGTGACAAACACATTCATTCTCTGCTGGTCCATTTGGCGCATCAAATACACCAAAAACTGGCCAGTGTGTGCTGCTGGATCTTGCGCAACTGTGATGGCACCACGCACGGACTCCAACTCGGACGTCAATGAGGACAGTACACGCGCTGCTTTGGGACGGCAACCAGATACTGCTGATGTAGAGGGTGCTGACGAATCGGAGGCGGCGTCATCATCCTCTGTCTCCTCCAAGACAAGTTCCTTTCTCTTCTCCGCAAACTGCAAATATAGAAAGTACACAGAATAAATACAGACTTTTAAGAAGGTGCCCCGATGGCAGAGAGGTTAACGCCTTGGACTGCGAATCCTGTGTCATGTGTTGGCTTGAGTTTGAATCCCGGCTCTGAAATGAACTTTTCAGAAATGTTGTATGGTATTTCTCTTGCACAAGACTTAAAACATAGGTCCACATATGGCCTTGTATAATAGAGATATGGCCTTAGCTGTCGTTAAATCCGAGTCAAACTTAGGCAAAAAAACTGAACTCCCTTTTATACCATTAAAATTTAGAAATAATTTAATGCTTGATTACGTATATTTCTTTTAAGTGTATACACATGATTTATACAGGATTTTTATTACTACATGTACTTACTTTGGATCCCCTCTGAGTTCGCAGCTGTACCAGATAAGGGCGCAGGAATTCAAAGTTGTCCAAAATCCACTGTTGCCTTGCTGTGCGCTCTCCAGCACCAGATCCAGATTTGTTGGTAAGCTTAATTAGTTTCGAATACTGTGTTCTCATATTCGTGTACCAGATTGACGACAGGTCTCCAGGTTTGAGGCCCAACTCTGCCTCTTTCGCGGCCCATGTACTGTTCTTCTTCTCCTTATACTTGAATCCTGCGGATGATTTGTCGAAGAGGAACGAGTTCTCTCTTAACCACGCTACAAGGTCATCTTCTTCATCTTGCGTGAGTGTACGATGTAGTGTCTTCCGGGGCCTGATATCAGTCTGTAAACATTAAAAGTATACTTATGAATAACAAGGAAACTTCCAATTATGTTTGTTATTTTGCGCCTAAAATATTGCCGAAAAAAACATATACATGTAGAGTACTAATTGTAAAAATACATGACAAACATAGCAGTGTGTTATGATAAAATAAACAAATTATGCATTATATCCTTATAAACACTTGACACACAAAATATAAGTCTAATGACAGTTGTTTGTTCGTATTCGAAGGGAAAGCAAAATCAAAAGCTTAGTACCTCTATCTCAGGAGAAGTCGGACGTTCTTCTACTTGCTCTTTTCTGGTTTGCTCGGCAGAAGAGTCAGTAGGGGGTATAGGCGACTCATTACTCTCTTCCTGGGTGGGTTCCACGATTTCAGGCTGAGGCGCAGCAACTGCACATTTACTCGCAATTGTACTGCCTATCGGCCTTTTGCCTTTTCTCGGCATCTTTAGTTTGTAGTAGAAATGGCTTGGCTGAAGATGTTTTAACAGATATTGGTTTGCTAAAGATGTTATATCTTCAGCGTCCAAACAACTTATGAGACACTGGTCAGCACGCTTTTCTTGCTTTAGTCACGTGAGCTCGTGTATGGTCGAACAGTGATCGGGGTTTGATCGTGTGCGGTCGTGTGTGGTCGTGGAGTAGTCGGGTAGCAGTCTTGATAATCTGGACAAGAGATCGAACAGAGATCTACTTAATCGGGATGCGATCGTATATTACTCGAGTAGAAGTCGAGAAGATCGGTTACAGATCGGGTAAAAGATGTCAATCCGACCAAACAAGATCGCTACACGATTGTTTCTCGATTAACTCGATCTTCAACTCGATCAATACACGATCGCTTCCCGAGCTCTTCTCGACCGCTTGGCTACACGATCGCTACACGAATTTTTTTGACATGTCAAAAAAATTCGGGTAGAAAGCCCGAGCGATGCCGACCAAGGTAGACCTCCCCGACCACTCCCGATCAATCATGCCGACCTACCCAGACAAGTACCCGATCGCTTGATCGGGCTTGATCGAGTTGATCTGATCGGCAGTGGGAGCCCAGCTTTAGCCCCGATATACAAAATGGGCTTATTTCCATTTGTGGAAAACAAATCGCAGACAGTATCGTGTCAAAGTGCAATAGCGCACCCTGCTTCGGGTTTATGGCTGACGAGGCAACTGATGCCAGCACTATGGAACAGATGGCCATGTGCCTTAGATACTTCGACGGAGCTGATTTACGCAAAGATTTTTTGGGGTTCACTGAGTGCGAATCAACTTCAGGCAAGACGTTGGCCAATGCCATCTTAGCAAATCTTGAACTGGCGGGTGTTGACGTAAACAAAATGCGTGGCCAGGGATATGATGGCGCTGCCAAAAATTGTCCGGTATCCGAAGAGGCGTACAGGCAAGGATCCAACAGCGTATTCCTGGGGCTGTGTACACCAACTGCAAAGCCCACTGTCTCAACCTGGCTATTATCCATGCATCAAAAGAATTGATGCAAGGAACATGATGGCTACCGTGCAACAAATAGCGTTTGCTTTTAACTACTCCGCTAAACGCCTCCTAGGCTTCCAGGAAAACCTTGACAACGATGAAGTTGCCCGTTATGAGAAGGAAAAGCGCAATCTCTGTGCGAGACCCGCTGGGCAGCTAGGGCGGATGATTTGCACACTTTTCTATGCTCATTTAGGTAATCTTGAGTAAACATACTTAAATTATACAATGCCTAATTGCTCTAAATCAATATTCTTCTAAGTGTTTATTGTATTTTTTCCTAATTATGTGATATTTCTTAGTCTGTTATCTTATCACTTTTTTATTTAAAATAATGTACGTCTAAATAGAAGGCTTTCGATGTTCATATTGTTCGCTCACAAACCATTCTCGAAACATTGATTTAATTGTGTCTTGTATTTCCAGAGTTGTTGTAAGTTCCTTGGACGAACTCGCTAGCGACTATGGTGACAGCAAAGCCGCGGGATACAGTCGCTCTATTCAGAACTTCGAGTTCATCACTACCCTAGCGCTCGTACACCTGTCGAAACTCCTCCAGAAGAAGACGTGTGATTTACTGGAGGCAACAGAAGAAGCACGTGTTGTTGTCGCTATTTAAGAGGTTTGTTATTTAATTCATTTTCCTAACATCTAGTTGTGGGATGAATTCATTTCGTAATGACAGAAAAGTTATAGAATAGTGTTAATCACGCCTCGGTTAACCGACAAAATCATATGTAAGTCAATATGTACCAGTGTACTTGATCTTACTTTGGGTTGGACTATAGTTATACTTTTCATCGGCGTAAATGGCAATGTATATTTTTTTCCTAGACCCGTCACTCATTAACAGTGCACTAATTTCATAGCTTGTATATATGTTTACAGAAACAATTCATATATGTGTGTGTACATATGAATTGAACTTATTTGCAGTCATATGTTATTAGATGTGTTTCCCATCTTTTGACTTACAAAAAGAAAGATGGACGTTGCCGTGCGCTTTACTAATGCGTTGTTTAATGTAATGTCACTATCAATATGTCATTTCAGTCTGAACGCAACGATCCAACAGTATGGGACAACCAGTATACGAAAAGGCTTTGTCACTAGCAAGAGACATTGGGGTGGAGCCGTCCATTACTCGAGGCCCGGGGCGACAGGCAAACAGGCCTAACGCACCAGCGGCAACACCCACAGAATACTGGAAGGTCAACATGTTCCTTCCTTTCATTGACCGCCTAATTGTTGAGTTAACAACCCGCCTGCTTAAACCGCATGGGAGATTTACTGCACAATATCTTCTGCCGACGAAAGTAGGTTTTCATTCATCCTTTTTTTTTATGAAATAAAATGTGACATCAATGAAAATACTTGGAATTGCGTAATGTTGTACATGTATAGTTAAATAAAACATCAATTATATTATTGTTTCATAAACAAGAGCTGTCACAGAGACAGCGCGCTCGACTATTCCGCCGCTTTTCAATGTAAGGATTGAAAAGTTTTGGTGAAACATGCACGGATCACTGTTAGATTAGATTTCAATGCAATACATGGTGTGCTGAGATATAAACATAAATGTGGTTCCATGCAAACTATTAACGAGAATTTCTAAGTCTAATAATAAAGGGCCATTATTTGCAAAATACAGTTATCTTACTTGGTTATTATCATATTAAGTTGGGTGAATGAATACCATTGTATAAAGTCTCAATGCAATACATCAAATAGTTGCTGAGATATTATCCTATGTGTGCTAACATGCAAGACTTTAACCAGAATTTCTAAGTCGCATAATAAAGGGGCAAAAATTATATATAATAAAAGATAGAGTTATCTTACTTGATTAAATAAGAAGGTTAAATAGATGGGAGCCTGTGTGTAAAGTTTCAATGCAATACATGATGTATTCGCTGAGGTATTGACTTAAAAGTGGTTACATGCAAAACCTTAACCAGAATTTCTATGTCGAATGAAAAAGGGGCCATTATTTTAATTTAATGCAAACTGGAGTTATCTTACTTGGTTATTTAAGTAGATGGTTGAGTACCATTGTATAAAGTCTCAATGCAATCCATCAAGTAATTGCTGAGATATTAACCTATGTGTGTTTACATGCATAACCTTAACCAGAATTTCTAAGTCAAATAATAAAGGCCCATAATTTGCATTATATTCAAAAAAGTGTTATCTGGGAATACATATCTAATGTTTCAATGCAATACATGATATATTTGCTGAGATATTGACTTAAATGTGGTTACATGCAAAACCTTAACCAGAATTTCTAAGTCGATTAATAAAGGGCAATTATTTTGCATTAAATGCAAACTAGAGTTATCTTACTTGGTTAATTTAGTAGGTTGGATGGTTGAGTACCATTGTATCAAGTCTCAATGCAATACCTCAAGTAGTTGCTGAGATATTAACCTATGTGTGCTTACACGCAAAACCTTAACCAGAATTTCTAAGTCGAATTAAAAAGGGCAATTATTCGCATTAAATGCAAACTAGAGTTATCTAACTTGGTTAATTTATTAGGTTGGATGGTTGAGTACCATTGTATCAAGTATCAATGCAATACCTCAAGTAGTTGCTGAGATATTAACCTATGTGTGCTTACATGCAAAACCGTAACCAGAATTTCTAAGTCGAATAATAAAGGGCAATTATTTGCATTAAATGCAAACTAGAGTTATCTTACTTGGTTAATTTAGTAGGTTGGATGGTTAAGTACCATTGTATCAAGTATCAATGCAATACCTCAAGTAGTTGCTGAGATATTAACCTATATTAACCTATGTGTGCTTACACGCAAAACCTTAACCAGAATTTCTAAGTCGAATAATAAAGGCCTATTATTTGCATTATATTAAAAAAATTGTTATCTAACTTCATTAATTTAGTATGTAAGATAGTTGGGAATACATATTCAAAGTTTCAATGCAATAACTGATGTATTTACTGAGATAATGACTTAAAGGTGCTTACATGCAAAACCTTAACCAAGGTGTGACGCCAACGCCGACGCCAGGGTGAGTAGTATAGCTCTCCTTATTCTTCGAATAGTTGAGCTAAAAACTAAGTGTGTGTACCAAAACGTTAAGTTCTGTGCATATCTATATTTTTCTCAATTGCTTATTTTATTGTTTAATTATAAAAAAGTGGGTCATGTTTGTTTTGTTATAGGCTACTGAACTGACACCTGCCAGGGCCGCAGAGATTTTTGCAGAGTACAGTCCAGACTTAGAGTGTGACGAGGAGACGTTTGTCTGGGAGCGTAAAAGATAGATTGCTAAATGGACCACAACATCCCCAGCTGAGTATCCAAACCTGGAAACATCTTTGCGAGTGGCCACTGAGGCATCATATCCAAACATAATACTTTGCATGATGGTGTTGATTTGCATGCCCGTTTCCACAGCTACGGCAGAGCGGTCCTTCTCCACAATGAGGAGAGTCAAGACGTACCTCAAGAGCGAGATATCAACGCTGAGCACATAGTGGATGTTTTTGCACGTAGAAAAGACCGTCGGCTGGCGTTAGAGTTCAAAGTTTAAACGTGTGTTGTTGTGTAAAACTGTTTCAGAATGGGAAAAAAAATCCATAAGATAAACTATGTATACATTTGTGTATTCTTTGCTTGTGATGTTTTCCATGTTTAAATCAAACTATTTGTGATATTTGTCCTCAATGCAACTTGTTCATCTGTATATGCTAAATATTCGGAGGGAGGTATCTCCACCAAGTATAAATATGTTTTGAATATTTATTGCTTGATCTTGCAGTTTTCCTTTTTGCTTCAGTTATTATTAACTTAAAACTAGCATTTCAAGTTACCAGATATGTCAAATGCCACCAAATCGCACGAGTAAACAAAAAAAATTCAGGGGGAGGACCCCCGCTAAAAATGGGAGTACTTCAAATTGGGTTCAAGCTACGCCCCTGATTTCTGTATATAAAATTTGAAGTTGACACCTTCAATACTTTTCAAGTTGTGCTCCGCAAAAAAATAGGTACATGCAAATTAAGAACAGGCAATAATTAACAAAGGGCCATGATGGCCCTTGCTATCATGGCCCTTGCTTGCTGTGACATAAGAATGTGTTTATTGCCCTTATTTAATTGCTCTTTAAAACAAGAGGGCCAAGATGGCCCTATAGTGTTCGTCTTAGGAACATGCATGTTAAGTTACAGTATATTTCTGTGAGATTATTTTGAAACTAGGCCAGAAGTTTCTGTGAAGAAGATTTTCAAAGTTTATCCAATCAGTTACCATGGCAACCAGAGTTCTGCAAGAACAACTTTTATCGAAGGAATGTGGAAGAGGACCAACCAAGACGAAGGACAATCACCCTGTCACAATAGCTGACGCTGAGCACATTTTGCTCAGGTGAGCTTTAAAAAGATTATTGGACCAATTTTGGTAGAGGACCAGTAGACAATGTTACGCAACAAATATCTAAGATTTAGCCTAACAGTTTTTGTCAAAAGAATTTAAAAGTATACTTTTCAGTTGCCATGACAAACAGGTGACAACATGGTGGGGCCAATTTTGACTCCAGGGGCATATTTAATTTTGAACAATCTTGGTAGAGAACCATTAGATGTTTTACACCAAATATCTAAGCTCTATGCTTTTCAGTTTCAGACAAGAAGAATTTTAAAGTTTTTCTTTAAAAAGCTCTATGAAGTACAGGTGGACCCAAGGCAGTACCAATTTCGACTTCAAGGGCACAATTTGAACAAGCTTAGTAGAGGACAAGAAGATTTTCAAAGATTTCCCTACCGGTAAATATCTCAATGTAAAACAGGTGACTCTGGGGCAAGGTCAATAAAGACCCCAGCAGCAGCATTTGAAAAGAATTGTTAGAGGACAATTAGAAAATGGTACATGGTGTTTCCCCTAACGCATCCAAATTCCCTCCGCATGATCACTTAAAACCCTGGCACCACTACCCACATTCTTTAAAGCAGGTCAAAAACACTAACCATGAGTCTATCAACAGGATTATCCTGTTTGGCTGCCATGTCTAGAAGAGTTGAGTACTCCAGGTATTCGGTGATTCGCTGTAGGAAGGTGAGTGGCTCATTGAACACAACAGGCATAGTGATCTTGGACAGCTCCTGAAAGTGAGGCAGGATTTCTAATTTACAAGAGCAATGCAAGCATTTTTTCTTAATAGATCAATCATGACAATGAACACAATTCAAGATATAATTTAGCCAGAGGAAAGTCATCTGTGACACCTTGTAACAGGTTAAGACATGAAAGCTTATCAGGATAGATCACCTTAAATTTTCTACAAAAAACGGTATCAGATTATCTTCTCAGAAACAATTGTCAGACAATCAAATATTGGGAAGCGATCATCGAGGGCAGTTAATTTCAATCAACTATCCAACAATACACCTGATGGAACATATCAGACTAGTTCTTTATTGGAAGTACCATAAATTTGTAATATTTCGTTTTACAAAGTTGTTATAAGGTCAGTGACCCCATGTTTGTCTGATGGCAATTGTTTGCGCATGAGTTTGGAAACACTGGCCTAAATTATAATGTAATGTAAGAATATTCAATTCCCATTGAGAACACTACCATTCCATTTAAGCACTATTTATATTAAATTACTATATTATTTCAATAACTTTAACCTGCCAGCTTTATATAAATAACATTGTTTTATTATTTAATACATTATTTTGTCCGTAACTCAGATGCATGACTTATTACCCCAAAATGTCCCCTGTGCACCTTTTCGGTTGTTTGTTGTCAGATTTCTATAATTTCTTCAATAAAATGATATTCTGCTGTATTTCCCAGAAAAGAAAGTTACAACATATGCAAAAACAGTTTTCAGCCTCTCACATACAGATATTTGAAGCATCTGCATGGTTTAAAGCAATGTCCCCTGTGCACCCTGTTTTAGCAGATTTCAATAAAATGTCATAACTGACAAATATGGTGCTATTTCCACATTCTGAGAAGTGTGTATGTTATATTTAGGCATCACTTGATAGTTTAGCAACTTGATAGTAAGTGTGTTATAAAACTTTTAATTTATTATTTAATTATAAAGCCATTAAATGTTTACTCTTAACGGTTTATTGAATTAATATAAATACAGTTTCAGTATTGAGGCACAAAAGATAACATATTTTGTTTAAATATTCTATTTTCATTTTATCATTACAATCAAAAAACATCAAATCAAATTGAAATTATTCATGTAATGCTTTTATATGTTCAAGGTATTATATGCTTCAATTAAGTGCAAAGGGGATAATTTTTTTATACGGATAGCAAATATACCAGATTATAATTTTATACAGGAAATAAGTACCCTAGTGGAAAAGCTTGTAGTTAAGCTTCCTTTTCCAAAGAGATCACATAGAAAATATGAAAACAAATGAAGAAAAGACTGTTGAAAACATTAACGCAATTAAGTATAGGAAGTGCAAGAAAGAATGACTTAGGAAAGATCAACAGTTGCAGAAAATGTATGACAGAGATTGAGATACTGAGAAAAAGAGCAAAATTTGCCAGGTATTGCTCAAACGCTAAGAAAGAGGACAAATAGATCCTATATGATTTACAAATAAAAGAAAAGGAGAAACTTAAGAAGCAGAGGCAGATAAGAAATAAAATATAGCGAAATGAGGAAACAACAAAAGTCTAGAAAATGACAGACAGAATAAAAGGAGAAAGGTTAAAATGAGAAGGTATGAACACACACAGTTAAAGTAGCATCAGTTCAGAAAAAGCACAACATCCAAAACAACCCATTGGCTTCGGAGGGATTCCATGGCATGGGCCTCCACAATTAACGGTCTGGTAAAGAATGCCACACCAAAGTGAAGGTCTAAAAATAAGTCATGTTATAAAAATTACACAATTGGTTGTGCCTGTCAGTCATAGTCATAAGAAAAGTAGGCACACCAACTAAATCAGGAAAAAATTAAAAAGGCAGCTAGCTAGCTAAGTATACACAAGCAATATGCGGAGTTGCAAGAAATGTCTTTGACAATTTGAGCGCCTAAAAATGGACCAAAGTAAAGTCATGTCAAAGCCAGATGAATTTAAATCCTTGTGGAAACCAAAAGTTGAGAATTTTCTTGAATTTAATTCTTGAATAAGGCCGCACCAAATTAATGTTTAGTTCCTCGGATTTTTGCAAAAGAAAAATTGGAGCGAGCGAGCGAAAAAAAAATAAAAAAAATTTTTTGTCAGTTTTCATCAAAACCGAAGCGAGCGAAGAGCGAAAAAAATATTTTTCCTTATTTTCAATATAAATAAGAAAGATTGTTCAAAGTAATTGCCCTTAAACCCATTTTAATGCCATCTTGAACTGAACCTCTAATGGACATTGGGAAAATGTCGGAATACATACTATTTATTTATCCGTGTTTAGTACTAACATATTATATGGATAAATCTAATTTCTTATATAATTAAAACATACTTTAATATGACATTCATTCATAATAATAAATAACTCTGTTTTTAGTAAAAAGTTTGAAACAACTTATATAAATCTACCTGAATCAGTTTAACATAATATGCAACTGTATTTAGACATAACTTAGGATTGATTTTGGCTTTGTAAATAATGATCACTTACACAATGGCATCATCAAACATCAGACTCCATATAACATAGACTAAATTTTGTTTTTATTATCACAGGAAATGCAATGACATGTGCTTATTAAAACAAAAAGAACCAGGGTATTTTTCAGAGTACTTTTTTTGGTTATTTAGATGTTTTTATGCACCAGCCAATTGTATATGCCCCCCCCCCCCCCCCCTAAGTCCGGAATAGCGGGGACTTTGACTTCCGGTCTCTCAAAACCTGGGTAAAATACCCGACCTGCAATCCCTGCCAAATGGCCCCGAAACCCTGAATACCTATGTGAGGCCCATTCCCGACAATTTTCAATATGAGAACAAAACCACATTCACTAGGCACTGCAGGGCCACCGATTTCCATTCAAAACGAGTCACTAATTACGCAATATAATCGCTACCAGTCTCAGATGCACATGCTTTATTGCATAATGGTTGCTTTCAATAATGATCCTTTAGTGTATGAGACGATCAACAATGACTTCATGCACGCTCAAAACATATTTATTGTCAAAAACAAGATTTAATTTCCAAACTTCGAGCCACATTGTTTATACGGAAGCGGCCATTTTGATTGAATTTATTGAACCCATGCTAAACCGATCGATATACAGTATAAAAACACTACTCATCGGTAACTTCCCTTTACAAAAACACGAAAACTAGCGTAGAAAAATTATACGTAATTATTTTTAGCCTTTTAATAAATTATTACCTGAAAAAAATCTGCTTGGCGATCAAAATGGAGGTGCGGGCGCACAAAAAAAATAAAAATATTTTTTTTTACATTTTCAAAAAAATAGGAGCGGTAAATCCGCGGAACGAAAAATCAATTTGGTGTGGCCTAATGCCTAATAAAAAAGATACTATTCTATTGAGTAGGATACCAAAGGCAATGAGGCATCTTTTAAATTTAGACATGTTCACAAAAGTTTTTAATGGTAACCGGTGCATTGAGACCAAAAACTTTATTCCACGCTGTGGACATATTTTATTCCATTGTTTAGAAATTTAATTTTGTAGGCTCTAATGTAATCTTTCAAACATTTACAGTATTGTTTCAAGCTTTACTGAAAGTACAGTTCCTCTTATTGTAAAATTTTTTACCAAAAATAGTTAAGTTACAAAAATAATTACATTTTTGAAAAATATTACTTGCAATTATGATTTGTCCCCTGTGCAGCCTTTCCATCACATAACATGAATTCTAGTACTTTATATTATCATTGATGATATTTTCTTATTTTAAGACTCAATATGAAGTAATAAATGTTATATATGTAATTGTTTGCTGTAAGTTGTTCTCTTAGTCATATATATATACAGTTTCTTAATATCTACAAGTTTTGCATGCGCGCTGGCTAGTAAAGAGATATCCTTGTCAAACACTAATAAATAAGTGTTTTTTACTTCATTAACTATTATTAAAATTGTTTAGTAGAGATATTTTACTTTAGTATTTGGATGATACACAGGATAGTTATTACTGGCCACCAAAAACAATATGATTGTTCATATCAGCTGAAGACTAAGTGAATAAATATCGAGTCCGGCATACAAAATTTCACACGATTCACTAGACTCTGACTGATGTGACATTGCAGTGATTTGGTCATTATCGCAGATAAAACGAGTACACAAATATTTGTAGTCTTTTTAACTGATGTTGTCACACTTTTGGTTTGTTCTGTTTTGTACAACTGTACAGATGTTTAGCTCAATCGTAAAAAATATCCATAAAGAGGCTTTTTTCACAATAAAAAAAAAAGGTTAATAGTTAGAGTTTACTTTAAAAACTTACATCATAGATATTGATATCATGCAATCATTTTTTCATGATCAAACAGGTTTCTGGCTCGGGAACATTGCAATAATATTATATTATTTGTTCATTCAACTGAAGAAAAATGTTTCTTGAAATGCATATTTTTTCCCCCTGCAAATCATGCTTAATTAAAGTTATTTATCTTATGTTTCAACTATTAACTTCAGTTTTCAATTTTAAAAAATGGTTTCAGTTCATAGTTGTTTAATTTTTGTCATTTTATCTTGTAAAAACATTTTGTAACTGATATATTGAAGGGCAATTCGAAAACGGCAAATAGGACAGTTTCGCAGTAATTTCAATTTCAAAAAGTATTTATTTGCTGCTTTTTTCCTAAAATTGACAAATTTTCTTAACTATTTTGTGTATAAAGTTATGAACCATCATTAAAATAGTAATATTGCAATATAAACCATACTTTTAAAAATAAAATGTCATATAGAATAGTTTCGCAGTGAAATATGAGTTTAATTTTAGTCAATTTTGACCGCGAAACTGTTCTAAGTAACATATTGTAATAAATACATATTTTAAAAAGGCATTGGTTAAAGTCTGAGTCATACCTATATTTCTGACATCATTTTGAACCAAGTTTCTGAATATAGTAACAAGAAAAGGCTCAATAAGAACAAAAAAACAATTTTTAGCTTCTCCTGAACAATTTACAAAAATGCAGATGGAACAGTTTCGCGCTCAGCCATCGAGGTATACATGTACGTAATTCTTGACATATTTGAACATGTTTAGATGTTGCTGAAGACTGTGGCAAACTGTTGTATAAAATTTATACTGAATTTTAACCTAACTCAGCCTCTAATATACCATATCAATTTCAAAATCAATACATTGGTGAAATTTTTTGCCCACTAATGGCCATAATACCCTTTGTACTAATCTCTGATATATGTTAATGACAAACGCATATCTCAATGCATTTCTTCTCTTCTTCAGGTTGTTGATGGTGATAAAAGCTCAGAGTTTGGAATTTGGGTGCAGTTAACAGTGTCCTCCCCCCCACCCCCTTATCAGCCCAATACCCTTCATTCAATTGACTTAATACTTCACACAGTTGTTCAGGGCCATCGCATAATGAGGTTTGATAACTCCATATAATCCTTATTATAAATTATGGCCCCTGATTGACTTTGGAACTTGGGTTAAAGTTTTAGGGCAGGTCGGGATATTTATTGAACTTTTATACCCTTCATTCAATTGACATAATACTTCACACAATTGTTCAGGACCATCACCCAATGAGGTTACATAACTCTATATTATCCTTTATATAAGTTATGGTCCCTGATTGTCTCATTCAAAGCATGTTAGACTTCGCATAATTATGAGGACCATCTTGCAATAAGGTCACATAACTCTATTTTAACCCTCAATTCAAATTATGCCCCTTGATTATTTTTTTTTAATTTCTTTTAATTTCTTTTGACAGGCACATTTTTATATACTTAACCAAATTTTCATAACGGTAAAACAAGTTATTTGAATGACTTGCATCATTGTTCGGGCGGGCTTGGTAGGAGGGCAGCGCCAAAGTCACTTTATGTATAGAATAATTTTAGCTAGGTTTGACAAAAAGAGATCAAACTTGGTATAAACAAAGAAATTATGGAGGACATTTATAGGAATGCATTTGAGGCCCCTAGGATCAAGGTCAGGGTAACTTTTAATAAAGAAGGATTGGTATTGAATAACTTAATTAAGGGTCAACATATTGTGACCAAACTTGGTATATAGTAAGAGTTTATAGAGACCTTTCTCAGATTATGTTTTGGTCCCTGAGAGTTATAACTTGATATATAGGATGAGTTTATGGAGGACTTTAAGGTTTGGGGCACTTAGGATCAAGGTCACTGTTACAAAAATAGAAGAAAGCAGTTGAAACTGAATCTCTTCTGCCAAGGCCAAAAAAAAAAATAGGTATGTTTCCGGTCGCCCGACCGACCCTCTTATTTCCGCGCCGACCCTATACTTTTTATTGGTGTAAAAGTTAACTGCGCGCATATTTAGTACTTTTCGGTACTTTCTTTCCGTTAATTTTCTTATCTTTGGTCACAGTGCTCCAGCTAAGCATAATTAGCGTGGCGGGGCGCCCCGCTGCCCTTTTATGGCGCCCTGCTGCCTTTTCAAACGCCCCGCTGTGCCCTTTTCATTGACAGAGCCGCCTTTGATGATAAATAAAACAAATAAATCGCCCATTTGTGTCATCAAAGCGACATTGACCTCGCCGAAATTTTAACACATTGTAAATCTGTCAATCAGCGAGTATTTGGCCACTGTCCCATTAGTCAAAACATCGCAATTAGCCATAGGGTAATCCCCTAATCCGATAATTGGGCCATGTCATCCAATTACCAAAACATCGCCGGTAGGCGGAGCTATTGAAGGTTAACCAATCAGAATGTACATTGAGAAGAACCTGATAATATGATATACGTTCATTAAAATGAGATAGAAAAGGCGACATAATTATGAAAAATCGTGTCAAGCATTGATGAAGTTAAAAAGTAATTGTTATATGTATTGAACAAACAATGCCAGACATTTTAAACATTGATGTTTTTGAAGCAGACGGTCATAGCCATCTCGGGCCATCGGCAAGGTGGCGCTAAGAAAATCAAAAACATGACGTATCACCAAATATTTAATTGGTTTTCGTGAAATGTTCATGATAAAAAATTGATTTGTAAACACAAAAACATATTATTTTTTTTGCTTTATGTAGAGTTTTAATACTTACAGTATTTTTCTCCTGTTTACGATGTCAAAAATATCGGCGAGATCGCCATTTTGTCAGAACAATTTTCCGAGTTAATTTCTCAAACTCCCATTATGTATTGGTAAAGTTTTCATCAAGGACAGTGATTTAAATGTCATTTGGTTCTTAAATGTCAGCATATTATTTAGCCAGAGACAAGTAAATAACAGCATAGCTGAATGTGACATTCGTACCCTATCCCGAACGTACCAAAATAAGATTCGTCCCCCTACTATATTGACAGGTCATTTATTAGTCATTTTGATTGTTTCAAATCCTTAGCTGTCTTGGTTTTTGTTTCATTTTTAGATGCTATTTGGAGATAAACTATGTCACATTGACACATACACTTTTGCTGAGCCAAAAATGATACATTTTTTATGAACATTTTATATAGTTATAGCAATCAGTTTGAATGTGAATATAAACTGAGGTGTGTGTTATGGCATAGTTTTTGTATCAGGTGTTACGAAAGTATCACTTCTCCTTAAAGTCTCCCCACTTCTCCCTAAATTGACTGAAGGGAGAAGTCACTTCTCCCAAAGTTTTCAGGAGAGTTTTAGAATTTTAATATTCTATCAAATATAAGAATAGCATTATAGCACAAATGTGAAATTGGTAAATATGAAAAATTGACAAATCTGAGGCACTCTTTTTTAACATCTGTCATACAGACAAACATGTTCAACAATACATGCATTTATATTCTAGAAAATGTATATCTATACATTATAATTAATACACATTATACAGTTCTTAATAAATGAATGGACTTGTATTTACATTTTATGCTTTAGTACCTTTTAAAATTGTCTCATACGCAGTTAATATGGTTGTTTTTGAATAAAAGTCAGCCGCCTTCTATTCTAGATCACTTCCCCCCCCCCCCAAAAAAAAAAAAAAAAAAAAAAAAATGCCTACCTACCTACCCTCTTTTTTTTGGGAAGGAGACCGGAAACGAACCTATTTTTTTTTTTTGGCCCAATCATTAAAAATCCAGATTTGTCACATTGCGATTCTTATTCTCCTTTTTAATTTGATTGTTTTATTGCTTTTGACAAGCACATATTACATCATTATTGTATTCACTTTTAAGTCAAAGCGGCATAGTCAAGTGCGCTGTCTTACAACAGCTCTTGTTTTTCTAATATAGTCAAAGACCTAGATGTTTCATCCGTTCTTGTGTTTCACTCTAGAGTGTATTATTTAATTCCTGATTATCAGTAAACTTCAATTTGGTTTGGTGAAAATATGATAGTGTAAAAATCCATAAACAGAGTAGACCCTCCTGTCTGATCTTGGTATATTCTGATCTCACAGGCATTGAAAGGGGTGAACACATTGAAAATGGGTACATTTAATAAAAGTTCCGTTGAAACATGTATCTCTGCATTTGTTATTTCCAGTCTCAGAAAGCAAATTATAAATGGCGCAAATAAGTTGTCTAACAAATCAGGAAGCATGGGTGCACAAGGATCACAATATCTATCCATCTTCATTGCTTATATGTTACAAAGCATCATAGTATATAGCAGAGGGAAGTAATGCACCTGTCAATTGTAACCACAGCACCCCCAGGTCTGGGGATTAGCGGGGACTTTGACTTTAGGTCATGCCAACCAGGGCTAAAATCCCCACCCTGCGGAACGTAAAAGAGTAAAATCCCCGAAAAATGCCCCCGCACCCCAGGTACCCTATGTAAGGCCCATTCCCTGCTTAATTTAAAGCGAAGACAAACTTTAAATTTGAAGCAAACTTGATTATTAACTTAAACAACTGAAAGCAATAAAATAGTGTTTTTTTCAGGAAAAAGTAATATATATATTATTTTTTTTTTGGGGGGGGGGGGGGGGGGGGGGGACTCTGTGGCCATTATATCCGCTGAATTCCGCAAATCCGTGGACAAATCACATCCCTAGAAAGGTACAATGATAATGCAAAAAATGTTTCATTTCTATTCGTTTCATGTTAGGATAGGCACTAAAAAGTACTGAGTGTGACAATTTGTTTCTGGATGGCACTGAAAAGTACCTTTTATGACAATTTGTAAGATTTCTTTCTGACAGTATATCGTAAACAATAACCTGTCGAGAATGAAAAGTTAAGTTATGCAAAAACCAGATATTGTACAGGTTTGTTCTCAAAATGTCAACACCTACAGAAAAGAATAAAGAACGTGGAAAAGTGCGAAAAAACAAGACCATTATTGCATCAGTTTGTAGTATTGGTGTGTTAATCAGGTCTGAAGGCAGTGCGAGTTTTTCACACCTTATCGTACAACTGACAAAAAATATTTTGACAGTGCCCAACTTTGCTTTTTTCATATACGTTGATTTATTGTTATATTCAAAATAACATTTAATAATTTAAATCGTACAATATATTTATTTTTTAAATTATAAACGTCTTAAGATAACCCGTATCCCGATCTTCAACTGCCGTTTTAACCCATATATACTGGATCGATATGACGCGAGTAACATCCCTTCCTACATAAATCTAAACAAACTCTCAGCCTAAAATCGACCTCAGAAAAAAAGTTCATAAGCTTGTTACTGGTTATTAGATACAGGCATTTTTTTTACATTGAAATCTGAGGGAAAAAAGTGTGTCTAATACCCAGTCATTTACAGTACACTGCAAGTGTTTTTTAAACTGTGAAACTGTATTGTTGAGTTTTGGTGTTGCGGATGTTACTTTGAAGTGTCAAAATGTCAAGGGTAACATCCATACCTATTCACATACATTATGAACTATTCAAAAGTACAATGTTTATAAATAGTTGCCCAAATATACAAATGTATCGCCAATAAGTAGTGCAATGTGTACATGGCTGTCAAATGTGGTACAAAACATAAGTATTCAATACTTTTATATTGACTTTTGAATTACATTTGCATCAATAGGTAAATAACATTATTTCCTGAATTGCACATCAAGAAACATAATATGTAACTGTTTAGTTAATTCTTCTCAATGGTCTTTGCATATTAAATAAAGTTCATTCAATTATAAATTATATTGGTAAATACAATCATGAATTAAGTTTGTCAACAAAACGTCTGCAACTTTTCAGTGCCAGTAGAATTTTCTTTATTATTACGGTAGTTAAAATGCATTTCAACTATCTTCTATTCACTGCCAACATCTAGTTAAATGATTCAGCTAAGATAATTAGTTGGAAAAAGTACCTAAAAACTATTTTGAAATTTTGTCATGTTTGTCCACATCTGTTGCAGTTAACCAACTAAGCTGCTCGTCTCAAACCTATGATTGCCAGAACATTAGCATGGATCTTTACCGACTGAGCTGCCGATTTAAGATTTCGCTCCATCGTTGGTATATTTAATATGAAAATAGAAGGAATAAAGGTCGGGACTAAGTCTCTACCTTGACCGATGGACAGTTCCTGAACAACCTCCTTGTTGAACGATGGCAATATTACTGTACTAACTCATCATTAAGTCAATAAACTGTACATACAGTACTGTATTTACCTTGAACATTTGTTAAGCAAAAATTGATTTTAAATTATTGACTTCTTCCTGTACTAATTAATGGTGGAATAATCACAACTGAACTAGTATTTTATTACTTGAGTTTGATGTTCTGATGTACTAGTAATCAATACAGCCTTCAATGGTGGCAAGCTTAAAAAATCCCTGAAGATTTCTTGTTGACCTAGTTTATGTATTAAAATGCTAAATGTTCCTTAAGGAGACATTGATGGAAATCAAATGTTTTCCCTGCACTTGATTTTGTCCATGTCAATATATTTTTTCTACACTTATTAGATACAATAGATAACGGAATATGGGGTCTTAAGAAATATATCTCAGCTATGTTACTTCATTGCTTTTAAAACCTTCAGGCACAAAACAGCAGACATTTTACCTCATTCTAAACCATGACGTTCGGCTTTATGCGAGTGATCAATACAATGAAGTGTAAAATTATATGAAACTTATTATCATGATATAATCAAACATAGTCAACAAATGCAAAAAATCATGTCTTTAAATGCACGGGCAAATACGACTGCATTTCTTGTATGCTATTAAAAATTCATGCATAACATAAGGTTTTAAAGTTTAACAAGTATTTTTTTTTCGGAAGTGAGAATGAAAAATGGATTAAAAGGGCAGTGGAAAAAAATAACAGCAATTCACTGTAGCCATCATAATCAATTGAAATTTTATTAAAACAAAATTCATTTTAGCATAGATTCTTTTCAAGTGTCCGTGGAGTTTCGCAGAGTTATTTTAGACCTGATATAATACTTGATAAAAAACACAGCAATTAAGCTAAAAATAAACTACATTAACTTATTTTGTATCTTTACTAACTGAAATACTTCACTGACTCAGTACTTTAAAGGGACTGTACTTCATATGATGAAATAGCGAAAAAAAAGGAAGAAAATTGTCGAAATCTGATTTAATCTTGGCATCAATGTGTACAATGCATTGAATCTAACTAACTGAAGTACCACATAGTTAACAATTAATTCTTTTTCGCAGTGTTTTCCTATTTTTCCATTAAAAAAGATTACTGGGTATATCTACCTAGTAGAATTCATTCCTTATGCGTGATTGGCTAGTTTATGTTATCAGGTGATATTACCGAGTTAGGTGCATAGCTTAATTAATAATAATAATCACCCGTTTAGAGAAAGCCTCTGTAGCTCAGTGGATACAAAACTGGACTGCAATTTTGGTGACACCGGTTTGAACACGGTCTTCGACACATTTTTTTTTATTTTGGCATTCTTTTTTACACTTATGATATCAACGAGTAAAACAGTTTATCAAATAATTGTCCCGAGATTCGTTACAGAAAAAAACAAGAGGCCCAAGAGGGCCTATGCTCTACTGGCATGGCTTTTGTGGTCATATCAATCTACAGCATGTATGTATTGGTAAAAGGCAAAAGACATATAGTTTATGTTTTGTGTTTGGGTTACCTGAAAACGTAGCACGTTCAACATCTGAGCCCAGAAAGTATTGTAAGCAGATTAGTTGCATGAACTATTTTAATATGTGCCAAGTAAAAGTCATCTGCCAAAAAAAAATGCTTTCAAAACTGTACTCATAGTAAAAATTTCTGTAGTTTTAAAAGTTAAAAAAAGTTGGTCAAAAGGTCAAAGTCAAGGGCATCCTAGGACAACATTGATCAATTTGAACAAACATTCACAATCAATTGTGCTGAGATGGATGCACAAACACACAAAAAGATTTTCAAACCTTTCCAGATTTATGTTTACCAAACCTGTGAACCCTGGGTGTGGCCGGTAATGACACCAGGTGCATAACTTAAACATTCACAACCAATTTTGTTAAGATGAATGCGCAAACTACAGAACTTAAAACTAAATAATGGCCTTTGGGCTTTCAACAAGAACAAGGCAGAGTAATTCACAAAATCAACTGCAGAAGCAAAAAGCAAATTGTCTCTCAAAATCCTAGACTTGCAAATTGTCTCCCTTAACTCTCGACTTGAATTTGCATGTACATGTAAACTTGGCTAAAAATAGAATTGCTCATGCAGACCTGGCTAAAAATAGAAAGCATTTCTTTAAAACTTTCATAACCCATAATCTAGGCATTTATGGGTGGATCTGGCTGGTTTTCGAAAGGAACCGAGCTCTAATGGATATCTAGATACTGTACAAGTTTCATCGAGATACAATCAAAACTGAAGACTGTATCGTGTTCACAACCAATTGTTTACAGACGCACGACCGCATGACCGCACGGACGCACATACTACGTACACAATACCATCGCATAAGCGATATGATTAATATACCGAGCTGACTTTTTTTCCGAGAACTCTACTTTCGTTTTTGCATAAATGTTGTGCCTGAGTTTGACTTCTAGTACAATTCGTTACATTTTATAACTGTACTGTATCTTTTTAAAATTTAGAGATGAATTAAAAGAGTAAGATCTAGCTGTTCCATGGGTAGACGAACAAGATATGAGTTTTTTTTTGGGAGGCAAGGGAAGAAAAAAATTATGACATAAGATCCGAAAATTGATTTTTTTTTACATGATGTTTGGGTTTTTTCGTAATTTGTTATAGTACTGTAGGACAAATCTAACCAAAAAGATCTAAACCTGTTAAAATGGGGAATTACAAAACTTATTTAAAAAAGAGGCTTAAAATCAAGGTTTAGGCTGATGTAATTGAATACTGTTTGTAATATTGCAACAGGTAAAAATTTGGTGCGACAGGTAAACTTTCAGTGTTTACCTGTCACAATGTCCTGTGAAGAAGAAAAAGTTTTCGCGTTGTCTGCAGTAGAGCTAAAAATTGGTGCCAATCTGGTGTACAGTCCCTTTAACAATTGGTCATTTCTGAGACTGTAATGTATTTCCTTACAAAAGATCTCCTACTCACTCAGCCTTGTCTTTTATATGTAACAAAATAATTCATCAGATAACACAAAATGGAACTGCCAAAATTGGGCTAACCTCTGAGATCAATATTTAGCTAGTATATAAGATGGTAATTGGTACCTTTCTCTAACGGCCATCCAATATCTGGTTCTTTATTTTTATTTATCCAAAGTACCCATTGAAAGCTTTGATATGTTTAACAACCTAACCTTGGCATAAACAAGCAAATTAATTGATCAAAATATGCAATATGGTTACAGAGTGAATACTGATGGACTCTTATAAACATTGGATATGAGATATGAATTTGTAAGAAACTATTTAAAGTAAAAGAATATTGTTCATTATTAATCAACTATTACGTATTTGGCAAGATACAGAGCAATCTGATTAAAATCATATCCCCTATATTGCTGTGCATGGGGATCTGACCGGCACCAATTGGAGATCACCATCGCGTGACGTAACCATTAACCAATCAACGCCTAGCTTTCATATAGCGAAAACGAAAGTAGAAGTCGAAAGTTTCTATTTTTATCGCTGGAATTTCCGAATTTTTAGTGCGTAATTTTTACAACGTGTAATTCTCACACACGCTCTTTTTACTGGTAAGAACATTTGGTACGGCAATGATTTACCATACCCAGTTGGCAGTATTGCAAAACAATCATTTCCGTTCAGTATTTCCATTAGAATTTCCATTTGATTGTGTTTTAAGGCCGTTATAAATTCCATTTCACCAACAACTTTCCGGATAGCCATGGGTATCGCCATTTTGATGATCGCGCCTACATTCATTCCGTAACAGGCGGTTTCATTGGCTGATCTATTTTTAGCGATATTGGAAATCCGAAATGTAATGAAAACGGTTTGAAACTGGTGACGGTCAGATCTTCGTGTACAGAAGATCAGGATTTTAATCAGATTGGATACAGAGACAATTGCGGTACCAATACCAGACAACTGAAGACAATATATGCCAGAACTCACTCAATATCGACTAAACTCGGCCAATATCAATAAATCTCGTCCCATATGAGTTTACTCTGTTTTGATTGGCTAAAAAAACTCGCCAAAATAGGATTTGAGAAATTCGGTCATTTTCATTGGCTGTCGAAACTCGCCTAATATGAGAAATATGCCGGAAATTATTTTTAACTGTAGCCATTTTGTTTTTTGTTTTCCGAATGTTTTGGAAAGTTTGTGCTTCGTATAAACCTATTTGGAATACTTGAACCTATTGAATGATTGAACCACCTTGTACGGTTTGGTATTACAGTTGTATTTAACCCATTTGTGGATTTTACGACTATTACGATTTTGTACACTGACAAAATGGTGAAACATTTGACGTTTTGGCAAACGATTTACGAAATTAAGACGAAAAGACAAGCTTCCTTACAATGTACAGTGCTTTATTCATAAGTATGTGCAGTGTTACTTTAAGGATGCATGTCAAAATCAGCAAAGTCAAGTCTAGAAAAGCATACATCATGAATGAATAAGGGATAAATACGGCTTCACTGTGAACTAAAGGTAAGTTATAAGAATGTTTTTAACCCAAATGGTAATAGTTAATTAGTTAATTAATAAAATACTTATTAATTTTGGGCTCAGGCAAATACAGCTAACCTCGGACAAATAACTAGGTCAATATGAAATCACCTAATTAATAACATTATATTATCGTTCATTATGTAGCATTTCGATTTGATCAGTTTCAAACTAATCAAATATTTCATCAAGGCCATATTTGACCAGAAATATGGCAAGAATATAGCCTTAGAGTGTTGGTTGCAACAATTTGAAATCAATTACTATCATATATAGTGCAGCATTAAGAATTGACCTTGTAACCTAGATTTTAACTCCACATTACCCAGCTTCAAATTAATAAAAATATTTCATCAAGGCCAGATTAAACCATAAATATTGCAAAAATATAGCCTCTCGAGTGTTTTCATGGTTTTGCCAAGATTTGACTCAGTGACCTAGTTTTTGATCCCATGTGACATAGTTTCAATTTAAGCAAAGATTTCATAGAGGCAAATTCTAATTAAGTTTCATGAAAACTGGAGTATATACATGTATATATTGCCTCTGTTCACAAGTTTTCTCTTAGAGTTGACCAAATGTTTGATTCAAGTTTGACCAAACAATAGTTGGTTTTGGACATGATGTTTGAAAGAAACCATTCTGATTAAGTTTCATAAATATAGGACAGGTCATATTGCCTCTAGTATGCTCCTAACATTTTCCCCCAATATTTGACCTAGTGACCTTGTTTTTGACACCATATGACCTAGTTTCGAATTTGGCCTAGATAAAATCAAGGAAAACAGTCTGATCAAATTTCATGAAAATTGGACCACATATATTAAGGTCTCTAGCGTGTTCCCAACATAAATATAACCCCTCAATGGGTTTTCTAAGATTTAAACTAGTGACCCAGTTTTTAACACCACAGGACCTAGTTTCAAATTAAACCAAGAGTTTATAAAGGAAAACATTATGATAAAGTTGGATCAAACATAATGTCTCTTGTGTTTTCCTAAGACTTGACATAGTGACATAGTTTTTTGACCCCATGTGACCCACATTTATAAGATTTTATGAGTTTGAGCTTCATCTGATCAATCCGTAGCTATATATGGTTCCAGACAGAAACAAGAGCTGTCACAGTATGTGACGAATGCCCCTGAATGTGACATTGACCTACGAACAAGGTCAGTACATGAAAAGTTGATCTTGCCTTTATGTGTCAAATACATATGGCAAGTTATTTTAAATTTCCTCTGAACATAAAAAAATACCACCCATACTTGACAACCTACACTGTTCTGTCCTTATATTCAGAATTCCCTTGTGAATAAACACTTAGTGTATCTTTCACCTTAGAGGTAGGGACATGGGTCTTGCACAGGACACGCCGTCTTCGCATGTGGAACACATGTAGCAAGTTATTTTAAAATCTGTCCTTACAAGGGAAAGTTACAGCCCGGACACGACAACCTATACCCTATGTCCTTGTATGCAGCACTCCATTGTGAAAAAACACTAAGTGTGACCTTGACCTTTGAGGTAGGGACACAGGTCTTGCACGCGACATGTCGTCTTGGTATGTGGAACACATGTGGCAAGTTCTTTTAAAATCTGTCCATTCAAGGGAAAGTTACAGCCCGGACACGACAACCTATACTCTATGTCCTTATATGCAGCACTTCATTGTGAATAAACACTATGTGTGACCTTGACCTTTGAGGTAGGGACACGGGTCTTGCACGCGACACGTCGTCTTGGTATGTGGAACACATGTGGCAAGTTATTTTAAAATCTGTCCATACAAGAGAAAGTTACAGCCCGGACACGACAACCTATACTCTATGTCCTTATATGCAGCACTCCATTGTGAATAAACACTAAGTGTGACCTTGACCTTTGAGGTAGGGACACGGGTTTTGCACGCGACACGTCATCTTGGTATATGGAACACATGTGGCAAGTTATTTTAAAATCTGTCCATACAAGGGAAAGTTACAGCCCGGACAGGACAACCTATACTCTATGTCCTTATATGCAGCACTCCATTGTAAACAAACACTAAGTGTGACCTTGACCTTTGAGGTAGGGACACGGGTTTTGCACGCGACACGTCGTCTTGGTTTGTGGAACACATGTGGCAAGTTATTTTAAAATCTGTCCATAAAAGAGAAAGTAACGGCCCGGACACGACAACCTATACTCTGTCCTTATATGCAGCACTCCATTGTGAATAAACACTAAGTGTGACCTTGACCTTTGAGGTAGGGACACGGGTCTTGCACGCGACACGTCGTCTTGGTATGTGGAACACATGTGGCAAGTTATTTTAAAATCTGACCATTCAAGAGAAAGTTACAGCCCGGACACGACAACCTATACTCTATGTCCTTATATGCAGCACTCTATTGTGAATAAACACTAAGTGTGACCTTGACCTTTGAGGTAGGGACACGGGTCTTGCACGCGACACATCGTCTTGGAATGTGGTACACATGTGGCAAGTTATTTTAAAATCTGTCCATACAAGAGAAAGTTACAGCCCGGACACGACAACCTATACTCTATGTCCTTATGTGCAGCACTCCATTGTGAATAAACACTAAATGTGACCTTGACCTTTGAGGTAGGGACACGAGTCTTGCACGCCACACGTCGTCTTGGTATGTGGAACACATGTGGCAAGTTATTTTAAAATCTGTCCATACAAGGGAAAGTTACAGAGCCGGACGGACGGACGGACAGACAGACGGACGGACGGTGCGATTTTAATATGCCCACCTTCGGGGGCATAAAAATGTGACAGACAGACAGGAAAATTCCCGAAACCTTCAATATGGTTGGTGATCTTCGATTCGGCGGGGGGTAAAAAACATCAAATATTTCACCTTTTAAAGTTACTGTAATTCATCTTAGAGTTCAGACACTTTAAAATTTCAGACACCCATAATTATTTTCAACAAGAGCCGTCGTAAGACAGCGCGCTGAACTACGCCGCTTTGACTTAGAATACAATAACGATGTAATAATACCAAGTTTGGTCTCTTTATGTCAAACCTAACTAAAATTATTCGTTACATAAAGTGACTTTGATGCTGCCCTCCCACCAGCCCGCCAAACAATGACGCAAGTCATTCAAATAACTTTATTTCCCATTATGAAAATGTGGTTAAGAATATACAAATATGCCTTTCAAAGGAAATTAAAAAAAAATAATAAAAAAATCAAGGGCCATAATTTGTATTTAGTCTTAAAACAGAGTTATGTTTCTCGTTGTAAGATGGTCGTAAATAATTAAATTTTATTAAGTGCATTTAATGAACGGTATAGAAGTTTTTTTATTAAAACTTGCCCTTAACTTTTACTTGCCTAAAACTTTATCCTAAGTCAATCAGGGGCCATAACTTGTATTAAGGATATGGAGTTATGTAACCTCATTGGGTGATGGTCCTGAACAATTGTGTGAAGTATTAAGTCAATTGAATGAAGGGTATAGAAGTTATTAAACAATATCCCAACCTGCCCTAAAACTTTAACCTAAGTTCCATAGCCAATCAGGGGCCGTAATTTGTATAAAAGATAATATGGAGTTATCTAACGCCATTATGTGATGGCTCTGAACATCTGTGTGAAGTATTAAGTCAATTGAATGAATGGTATTGCAGTTTTAAGTGAAAATCCCAACTTGCCCTAAAACTTTATCCTGGGCCTAAATTTTTTTTTTTTTTATTAGGCTTTATATAAGAATATCATTTTCATCATTGGAGAATGGTGTTAAAGCTATCTTCTGTATAAGCATTTAAGGTTTAAACTACATATTGAAAATCAATAAAAAAAAAAAACGAATTTTTTTTTTTTCATTTTTTTTTCAAACTGACTATAAAAACGGTAGGGTCGGCGCCTATTCTGTGGGTAGGGTCGGGTAACCCGAACCAAATGTATTTTTTTTTTAGGCCCTGCCCTAAAACTAAGTCAATCAGGGGCCATAACTTGTATTTAGGATAATATGGAGTTATGTAACTTCATTGTGTGATGGTCCTGAACAACTGTGTGAAGTATTAAGTCAATTGAACAAAGGATATAGAAGTTATTAATAAGTATTCCAACTTGCCCTAAAACTTTAACCTTAGTTCCATAGTCAATCAGGGGCCATAATCTGAGTAAAGAATAATATGGAGTTATCTAACCTCATCATGTGATGGCCCTCAACAATCACATGAAGTATTAAGTCAATTGAATGTAGGGTATTGGACTTATAAGTGAAAATCCCAACTTGCCCTAAAACTAACCGGACGCCGACGCCGGGGCGAGTAGTATAGCCCACCTATTCTTCCAATAGTCAAGCTAAAAATATTTATTTTGTGTACTTAATTTTTAAACACACATCAATCAAAACTTTCAGTTGCCCAAAATAAGTTCCACAGATGACGATTATTGATCGTTATCTTTTCAATGTATTTGCCTCCGGCTAGATTACCGTATACACCACTACAAGTTAATTGGTTACAAACCAGCCTTAACGATTTATTGCCTATAGAAGGAGGAAGAGTAATATATATTTATGGGAGGATTAAAGAAACAACACAGGCGATCAGGGGTTTAAACAAAGACATGTCATGTTTGTACCACATTTATAGACAATATGAAGCATTTATTTAACTTGCATTTAATAACATAAAAAAATAATAATGATGATAATCGTACAGCAATACTCATCAATAGAATAATAAAAGTCAACACATTTTAAATAAAAGTCAACACATTTTATTTATAGCAGTTAACAATTTAACGTGATGAATTTGCAATGATCGTAAACACCATGCCAAAACATGAATCGACAATAATCGCACATGACATCCATACTCTCCATGAGATCCTCGGGGCCGAATCCCTCAAATTCGTCGTCACTATCAAATGGCGCATGTTCGTTCAACACGACGTCGTTGGGAACCATGTCGTGTACAGCACCAGACAACGAATTGCTTTTACCGCAAACCAAGAACGACTTAATAATGAGCGTGCAGTTAGCCTGTATGGTCTGAAAGGCGCCTCCGATCCAGTCAACGACCTGTTGCTTGGACCCTGCTTGCACACGTTTCCCCTGGTTGACCGAGCTGAGAACGGATGCTCTCATGAATGCCGACCAGGACTTCCAGATTTCCCCCTTGAACGGCTTGTTGATGGAGACGTCTAATGGCTGCACCTTCGACGTACAACCCCCGTGAATAACAGCTGGGATGCAGTTGCTTCGACGCATGGTTTTCTTAACAGATTCCGTCAGGTGTGACCAGAAACTGTCCAAAACCAACATGGAGCAGTCCTTCTCTGTGAATGGGAGGTAGACTTCCTTGACCCATCTGCAGCCAATTGTATAAAAGTGGATAAGTCCTAACCAGCGGTTATCTTTTGGTTATCTCCCTGGTTTGGTCAAGTTATCCGAAAACCGATTGTATAAAAATTAAGTTATCCTAACCAGTGCGTGATTCCGCTAACTTTTGGACAAAATTTAACCGACCTCTGGGAGTATGGTTAACTGACTTATCCAAACAAAGATGGCGGACCAGACATAAACAAAGCTCGATTCCCAACTTATTTTGACGATTTTACATACACATGGACTCTGCCTAAATAGAAAACAAATGTCATAACATCGATATCCATGATAGTCATGAATTTTGAGGTAAGAAAAAATCAATTTCTAATTTGTGACCCAATTTATGCATGAAACTTATCCATGGAACCTTGAAACAAAAACAGTGACAACAAGCTGCAATTTGAGAACGATATTTACCTTGTTATTGTGTGCATATTATTCCATAATTTTACACAAGTCACGACTCTGGGTCGAGACCAACAATTGCTTGCAGGTCTCGCCCTTACTGTGTATAGATATACCCTCGCTTTAAACATGTTTTATTTCATTTGCACATATTTACAATCAAAATAAACCGCGTGTAAACATTGAGAAAAGTTGACAGCAATGACGTCATTTTCAAGGAATCTTACCCATTCTAAAGTCTATTTCTACAACTTTCTCTTATTACACCCTGGTAGAGGCACCCAGGAGGATAATTGCTACTGTTCAGTAGTATTTAATTATATTATTGAAAACACATAAAGAGGTGTGTGCATGCTTGCGTGCGTGCGTGCGTGCGTGATATAAATGAGTAAATGTAAGCATAATTGTGATTTGAGACCTTAATTGTATCCTTCAAATAACATGTCATAGATAAAAAGATAGATATATTATTTAGCTCATATTGTATATATTAAATTTATGTTTCAGTTGAGTGGTTTTACCAGCCAAAGTCGGAAGAACTAGTGTTGATTAGTTCTACACTTGTCCGCTACAGTAGGGAATGGAACCAACACCAGATCTTATACATCAAGAGCAGTGAGGATATACATATATATTTAAATGGAGTTTTACAGGAACATTCTAATGTAAAGCATTGATTTCGATTATTCTGCTTTATTGCTTATTAAATAGTTTAAAATTGAACATTGGAGTACTTTAGAGACCAAATTGCATTCTGTTGCATTAAAATCATGTTTTGACATTCCAGTTCTTGTAACTTATATAGGATATGCACCAGTCAATTGTAACCACGGCCCCCAGGTCCGGGGGATAGCCGGGTAAATGGGCCGTATTTTTACCTTCCAGGTGGCCCCGCAGTGCCGAGTGAATGCGGTGGTTTTGTCTTCGCAAAAATATAGCGGGGAATGGGCCTTACCTAGGGTCTCTGGGGTGCGGGGGCATTTTGCGGGGATTTTTACCAGCTGTTCGTCCCCGCAAGGTGGGGATTTTACCCGGGGTTTGCTTGACCGAAAGTCATAGTCCCCACTATTCCCCGGACCTGGGGGGGACGTAGTTGCAACTGACTAGTGCATTTATTTAGTTTTCATGGTGTTTTAAAGAGGCTTTCCCTTCATTGGCAATACTATCATTCATCTACCTTTAAAATATGTTTAAATCCATAAACGCACATACATGATTGTTATGATTTAAAATATTCATTTTACTATTCTTCAGATTGTAGCCACTGGATGATCAAGTTCATTTGACAGACTGCTGTTTTAAGAAACACCACAAAGTGGAAATTAAAAGTTCATGAGAGGAATAGGAAACGTTTCAAATTGCTGCTCCCAGAGTGCTTACTTGTCAACGTCCTATCTTGTATTGACAGGGTTAAATAATAAATGTTTATTGTAATTAAATTATTATATTTTTCATTAGATATGTTTTCTTAGATCTTTTTCTGGCTATTCAAATGATCATACTTATGGGTAGTACCAACAGTGTGATATAAAAGAAATAACAAATAGCACTTGTCATGTTGAAACAATGTTTAGTTTGATTATTGTTTTTAATTGGAATGTACCAAAAAAGTCATTTTATATTTGAATTTCACTAAGTTATAGTTTTCTTTGTAAACTATTCATTTGACAGTTAATTGGATTGGTTTTGGATTCCAGTTGGATTTGAAAATAAACAATATAATGTTTGACATTTTCTGATATTACACAGGACTGCATTTACTGTAAAAATGGTTTTAAGAACATTTTGTCTAAATGATAAAGGTTGGTTTAAAAAAAATATTATAACAAATATGATAAAATAAATACATTATTACCACAGTGTGTTGTTATTTTAATAAATTTGCATGTCTCTTCAACACTAACATTAAAGATTTGATTAATCTTAAATATATATGTGTATGTTGTTACACATTGACTTTGAATTTATTTACATAATTTTATGGAAATAAAGACAAAAAATATATTCCATGTCTGTTGATTTTGTGGTCCTGGTAAGTGGAAATGGAATTACGTAATGGTTTATCTAAGGCTATATAGTGAATAAGTTAAGTGCAATATAATATTATGCTGAGAGAGTTATATTGTAAACTAATGATGTCTCTGTATTGATACTGATACCAAAAGTCACCTATGATATAACTGTGTTTAAATTTGAATAAAAATACCCATATACTATTACAGTCACAGCTACTATTTTGAATAACATATAAAACTAAACGTTTTAATGTCAACATTTAAAAAACATGATAATTATATTAAATTAGTAGCAAAAGGAATGGCCCCATACAAAACTCATTTGATTTTTTCAAGGACAAAGTTGAAACTGACTATACATTCCTTAGATGGCATCTTCCACAAAACACACACACTTGAATAGACGAAGCCATTGCATTTTAATGAAAGTGATACTTTTTATTTCGGGTTAAGAAATACAATTTATTAGCAGCTGGTATTCGCTTAAAACTTGTAACGGTATATTGAAGAAGATTATATGAATGATGTTTGCATGCTCATGCATTTTTAGTTGCTGCAATATCAACCATATTGTGCAAAGTAAAACTGCATCACCCCTTCCATTCTGGAATGAGCTAATCCCTGCAGATGTTGCATGTGTAATATTTGTCAAACTATTTTTGACAGAAGGAGCATCTACATTGTTGACACGGTTTTTTCAGGTATTTGGTTGAATCTTTACCATTTTAATATGCTGGGCAGATTTAATGAAGTTTGTCATTAAATCTGCCGATGCACAGAATTCTATAAAGAGGAAATATGCACTTGAAACAGGTAAGTGCGATTTTATTAAATTGGTACTACTGTACCATGATATATTATATTTTCATTTTCAAAGGTACACCATTAGCCCTATATATTGATGTATATTAAAATAGTAGGTACTTGTATACGCTACTGTGGTGTTAAACGCGGTACTGTAATGGATTTGATCGGGGTTTTTTTTCATTAAAGTTCAACGACCTTTTCGTAATGTCGTGGTAGGGCTATATGCCGAAAAAGTCAACTATGTTAACAGAAAAATGCGCTAAACACGCACTGACCGGAACCATGTTTATCAGTGCATTGTGGGTATATTCATGAAGTTTTGGTTAGGTTAAAGTTGTCCAAGTTGGTTAACTTAGCCGCCGCATTTTCTGTCTTTATACAAACGGATAAACGGTTTGGATAAAATGGCCAACTTGATTAAAGTTAACCGCTGGACAACTTTAACCAGCGGTTAAATCTAACCAACTTTTACACAATTGGCTGCTGATCATCACCTTTTCGTTTATCCACCCTTTCTCCTGCAGGCACACTAGCCAGTTGTGTTTTTAACCAATCCGACACGGAACTCTTACTGATCTTAAACTGCCGTGCAGCACACCTTACTCCATGTTCTTTCGCGAATTTCACTACTTCATTTTTTGTTTAGTAGTAAAGTTGCGATACGCACCCCTCTTTGAGGGAGTGACACTAGCACTATCGCTTTCACTATTAAAATCCTCACGCGATCCAATGGACGGAGTGACCGGCGTTTCGGTTTGCCATCAAGTGGGCGTTTCTTTGGGCAACCGACCGGGCGCTTGGTTGGTGCTGTAGGCAGCGGTGATGTTTTTCATGATGCAGGGAGAGCAGCTTCACTAGAAGCGAATCTTACTACGAACTTATCCATGACTGGTGGTGAAACTTCATGAAAGGGCTTTAAAAAATATTTTTTAGTCAAGGTATAACTTTGAGTAAATTAATTAGAAATGTGATTGGATATTTCATGACAAAACAACATTGGAAGGTATTTTTAACGCTTTATTCAATTAAAATTGTCATCAGACAAAACTTGCTTTTAATTGTCGCTCCATTTATCACCTTGCAACAAATTATTACCACGCGCCTTTAATCTAAACCCCGTGCGCTGTGACGTCACACAGTGTGACTGTTTGATCTGCAGCCGACATGTGTTTATCCATCTCAATGCATGTGTAAATCGGGCAACTCGTGTTTGTTGGGAGTTTAATTAACTTGATAGGAAATTTACACTTATAGGCGTAATAAATAACCATTGATAACAATGGATTACTTAATTAGCGTGTACTGCGCAAAACATAAAGAAAAATGGTAATAGTCTATGTTTTATCCTTATCTTGGACATAAACAGAATGCAAAAATGATAATTTTGCTATGAATTCGGACAGCAATTTTTTTAAATTATTTTAAGAAGTCCGAACTCTAGGGTGAATTACGTAACAAGGCTGTTAAATTTAAGTTTTAAAGAATCATAAACACAGACCTGTGTGTGATGTAATTCATATTACTCAACTATTTATTCATTTATAATATATAACGATGCTTTATCTTATAACAGTTGTCAAAATAAAATTTGTTTCAAAGCCAGTCTGAAAAATCGGATTGCTAACATTACCATTTAGATGTAAAAGATTTTAAAAAGCCTTTTTTGTAGAAAAAAACACAATGGTATTTTTACTGGTTCTGGCTTTGCACGCTTGTAGTCATAATTTACCACAATAATCAAACAACTTTTTGAATTGATTGTTGGTGATATAGTTCAGCATTCAGGAACGCAATTTACCAGAACTTAAAAATATGCATGTTGATATTTTGTTCTTCATTACATCTCATCAAGAATGGCATACAGTATTATTTATAATGTATTTCACTGAAGCCAGAAGGGGCAATTTGGCTGTTTTGTGTCAAATTTGTCTGGTGGGAATTTCATATCATATATTTACATAGGTGACCTGTCAGACAGTACAATAACACCTCTAAATAACATTTTGCTTCCTTTCAAGCATAATTTCCATATGGTAACAAATTAATATACAAACAAAAGAATTTAGAAAATTGATGAAGTGTTTAATTCCAAGAAGACAATAAGGCTGTTTAGATTAAATGAAAGTACACAAACCGTAATACTGTTCTTACTTCGAACAGAGAAATTAAGATGAATAAGGCTGTACACGTTTAAAAAATAATATCAACCAATAGCTTAGATATATTACTGATAAATAAAGGCTGAGAAAATAACAAGACTGGATCATCAATATTTAATGGCCAAGCTATAATTTCCGATACAGCCTGCTTGATAAAAGGCAAAAAGAATTTTTCCTATAGATCCGGAATGAAAGCCAGAGAGTATCCAGAATGAAAGACAACTTGGGTCCAGGGGGTTTCCAGAATGAAAGACAACTTGGGTCCAGGGGGTCTCCGAAATGAAAGACAACTTGAGTTCAGAGGTCTCCAGAATGAAAGAAAGTGGATCCAGGGGGTCTCTGGAATAAAAGACAGCGTGGTTGCAAGAATGAAAGGCAGTGGGTTTAAAGAATGGAAGAAGGGGGTCTCCAGAATAAAAGACAGGACCTTCCAGAATAAAAGACAGGGGGTCTCCAGAAAGGAAGACAGGAAGTTCCCAGAATGAGAGACAGGAAGTTTCCAGAATGAGAGACAGGAAGCCAGAATGAAAGACAGGAGGTTTCCAGAATAAAAGACAGAAGGTTTCCAGAATAAAAGACAGGGGTCTCCAGAATGGAAGACATAGGGTCTCCAGAATGAAAGATAGGGAGTCCCCAGATGGTAGTCCCCAGATTAGAAGACAGGGGGTCCCCAGAATGAAAGACAGGAGGTTTCCAGAATAAAAGACAGAAGGTTTCCAGAATAAAAGACAGGGGTCTCCGGAATGGAAGACATAGGGTCTCCAGAATGAAAGAAGACATAGGGTCTCCAGAATGAAAGAAGACATAGGGTCTCCAGAATGAAAGAAGGTTTCCAGAATGAAAGACAGAAGAGTTCCAGAATAAAAGACAGGGGCTCTCCAGAATGGAAGACATAGGGTCCCCAGAATGAAAGATAGGGAGTCCCCAGATGGTAGCCTCCAGATAAGAAGACAGGGGGTCCCCAGAATGAAAGACAGGAGGTTTCCAGAATGAAAAACAATAGGTTTCCAGAATTTCTCTAGAATGGATGATAGGGGGTCTCTAGAATGGAAGACAGAAAATCTCTAAAATGAGAGACAGGAAGTTTCCAGAATGAAAGACAGGAGGTTTCCAGAATAAAAGACAGAAGGTTTCCAGAATGAAAGACAGAAGAAGGTTTCCAGAATGAAAGACAGGAGGTTTCCAGAATAAAAGACAGAAGAAGGTTTCCAGAATGAAAGACAGAAGGTATCCAGAATAAAAGACAGGGGCTCTCCAGAATGGAAGACATAGGGTCTCCAGAATGAAAGATAGGGAGTCTCCAGAATAGAAGACAGGAGGTTTAAAAATAAAAGACAGGGGGTCTCCAAAATGAAAGACAGGGGGTTTAAGAATAAAAGACAGTACACTCAACGAGTTAGACTCACTTTCCGTTTCCCTCCGCGGATTTTTGCTATCGCGGCCAACACAATGATTTTATCGACTGTCCGCGTTCCTCGGAGTTTGAATTTAAGGCCCTCGGAGGGGGATAAGTCGTTAATTAGATAAGTTACAAATTAAACGTTGGTACATGTAAGAATCTTTTACGCTTAACAATGTGCATAAGCATAAAAATAAATAACTTCTAAACAAGAATGATTTCTTGCTTATCTGATTAGACTCGGAAGTTCCGCTGCGGGATCATAAAATAGGACGATTCTCGACGCTATCGTTCATATTAAACTCGGCGGTAAGCCAGCCACTCGGAGGAACTCGGGGGGGATTTTAGCGAGGGCAACAGTTTTACCCTCGGAGGAAACCCGTGATCATTGACTTTATCCCTCAGAGTGAGCGAGGAAAGTGGGTCTAACTCGTTGAGTGTAGTGTAGATGACAGAGAGTCCCCAGAATGGAAAACAGGGGGTCTCCAGATTAGAAGACAGGGGGGTTAAAAATAAAAGACAGGGGGTCTCCAGAATGAAAGACAGGGGGTTTAAGAATAAAAGACAGGGGGTCCCCAGAATGAAAGACAGGGGTTTAAGAATAAAAGACAGGGGGTCCCCAGAATGAAAGACGGGGTTTAAGAATAAAAGACAGGGGGTCCCCAGAATGAAAGACAGGGGGTTTAAGAATAAAAGACAGGGGATCCCCAGAATGGATGACAGAGAGTCCCCAGAATGGAAAACAGGGGGTCTCCAGATTAGAAGACAGGGGGTTCCCAAAATGAAAGACAGGAGGTTTCCAGAATGGAAGACAGGGGGTCTCCAGATAAGAAGACAGGGGGTCCCCAAAATGAAAGACTGGATGTTTCCAGAATGAAAGACAAAAGGTTTCCAGAATTTCTCCAGAATGGAAGATATGGGGGTCTCTAGAATAGAAGACAGAGGGTCTCTAGAATGGAAGACAGGGGGTCCCCAGAATGGAAGACAGGAGGTTTCCAGAATGAGACATTGACTCTCTGGAATTAAATACAAGTGGTCTCCGGAAACAAGAATAGCACAATCTAGCTATGACTTTCAGAAAGATGATTAGATGAATTAAAAATGATCTTACTTCAAATCCAATCTGGAACAATTTTGAGAATTATAATTTTCATCTTGTTGAGCTTATAAGTAACTAGATTCTGATTTTTGAATGGGGGTCCTTCAGGGCCAAGTTCGTAGTAGGCATATCAGATGGTTACTACAAACCATTACATGGTAAAGCAGTCACAACAAGAGCTGTCACAGAGACAGCGCGCTTGACTATTCAGTGACTATGCATGGACCGAAATGACAGCTGATTTCTCAATGACATTGGCTGACTTTGAGGCAGTTTTAAGATTATGACCATTCAAAGTGTGAGGATAGAGTGCGTTATGACTATGACCTTTGACTCTATGACCTCAAAATTTATAGGAGTCATCAGCTGGTTACCAAAAATCTAAATGTCAAGTTTGAGGGCCATGGGTGCAGGCATTGACAGTTATCACACAGACAAGCTTTTTTGTTCAAGGTCATGTGACCTTGACCTTTGACCCCTAAAATCATAAGGGGTCATCTACAGGTCAGATGCAACTCCAAGTCAAGTTTGAGGGCCATGGGTGCAGGCATTGTCGAGTTATCACTCGAAAAAATTTCACATTCAAGGTCACTGTGAACTTGACCTATGACCCAAAGACTCCTAAAATCAATAAGGGTCATTTACTGGTCAGCCAAAACTTTCATGTCAAGTTTGATGATCATAGGTTCAGGCATTGTTGGGATATCACTGGGAGAAAATTTGTTATCTTTTTTGCGTTAAAGGTTACTGTGACCTTAACCATGGCCCAATGACCCCCAAAGTGAAGAGGGGTCATCTACTGGTCAGGCCCAACCTTCATGTCAAGGTTGATGACCATATGTCCAAAAATTATCGAGTTGGCTTTCAAGGTCACTGTGACCTTGACCTTTGACCCCTTAAATCAATAGGGGTCATCTACTGGTCAGGCCCAACCTCCAAGTCAAGTTTGAGGGCCATGGGTGCAGGCATTGTCAAGTTATCACACAGACAAGATTTCTTCATTCAAGGTCACTGTGACCTTGACTTTTGACCTGATGACCCCTATAATCATAAGAGGTCATCTACAGGTCAGACGCAACCCAAGTCAAGTTTGAGGGCCATGGGTGCAGGCATTTTCCAGTTATCAATCAAAACATTTTCACATTCAAGGTCACTGTGAACTTGACCTTTGACCCAAAGACTCCTAAAATCAATAAAGGGTCATCTACTGGTCAGGCTCAAGGACAAGCTTTGGTCTACCGACGGACCGACCGACCTACCGACATGTGCAAAGCAATATACCCATCTTCTTTGAAGGGGGGCATAATTAGGCTTGAGACACAATAACGATTATTGCATTCAGACTTTATAAAATTAACAGAGCTGTCACAGTATGTAATGAATGCCCCGAATGTGACATTGACCTTCGAACAATAGTTCAAATAGAGGCAACAGTCATGGCAATATGACTAAGCAACATGTCTGGTGCATTTGCTATACCACATAGCATTATGTCTAACCAATATGACTGGTGGCCTTGCAAGACCACATGACATTATGTCTAACCAATATGACTGGTGGCCTTGCAAGACCACATGGCACTATGTCTAACCAATATGACTGGTGGCCTTGCAAGACCACATGACATTATGTCTAACCAATAAAGCTGGTGCATTTGCATCAATTGCATTATGTCTAACCAACATGGCTGGTGCATTTGCAAGACCACATGACATTATGTCTGTGCAATAGGATTGAAACTCATCTATGCTTGACACTAGAGACAACAATACAGCTTGGGTCTTGCAAATTCAACATCGCCTTAACATGTCAAATACATACGGCAAGTTATTTTAAATAGCCTCTGAACATTAAAAAAATACCACCACAGTCTTGCAAGCTACACGTTGTCTTGATATGACAAAAACATGTGGCAAGATATTTTAAAATCTGTCCATACAAGGGAAAGTTACAGCCAGGACACTACAAACTATACACTATGTCCTTATATGCAGCATTCCATTGTAAATAAACACTATGTGTGACCTTGACTTTAGTGGTTTGGACATGGGTCTTGCATGCAACACGTCGTCTTGGTATGTCAAACACAGGTGACATGTTATTTCAAAATCTGTCCATACAGGAGAAAGTTATAGCCCTGACACGAGAAGTTGAGCCAGACAATCGGACAGACGGACACTGCGATATTAATATGCCCCCCTCCGGGGCATAAAAACCATTAAGTGCATGACCAAAACCATGATTCAATCATGTTGAAGTGTGCTACATATATCTTTGTTTCATTATGATTGAAGATGTACAAACATGTACATGTACTGTCATTACTCATTAAACCATAAGTGACATCTGACATGAGGATATTTTGAACATTTCTGCCTTACATACCATTCACATTTACTATAATTGAACATTAAACAAACTCAGTCTGATTTTACAAAAACAACCCTGAATAAAGAACACATTGATTTATTAAGAATCTCTTATTTACACTGTAAAGGTTTGTGCAGATAAAAGTCATAAATATATAATATTTAATGTCAGAAATATATAAAAGTGGAGATGGCTGTCACACCACAATGTATAAGTACATCATTTAACAAAATTAACTATTAAACTCAATTTTGCAAGTGTTGCATACATTATGACATAATCTATTATCATGTTTTTTTTATATGCATCAAGTTTGTAGCTTACAGAAAATACTGATCATTTTGAAGATGTAAGGGAAATGCATTTTATAGGAAACAATTCAATTGTCTTAGAATAAAAAGATTTCAACAGTGTAAATTACGGGGGTATATGAAACTGGTCATATTTCTCTCATGTTATATCGGTAATATAACAATGAAACAAAGACAGCACCAAGTTCTAATACAATTATAATACTTTATTGCAATTTTAAAAAAGACAAACGGCGTGTTATACAACCCTTGTCATGTATTTAGTATTTAAATAGTTGTAACATGCTTGTGAGAGAGCTGACAACTGAGCCACTAGACCATTTTCACCCTCAACATATTTATAGTTGTATCAAGCCACCTACATGTGACACGAGACTCACCTTGCCAATGCATTGTTTTAAGATGCTCCAGATACTGAAGTCGTTCCTGTCAAACATTGGGACAGGAAGATCCGTCCTGGAAAAAATTGTATCACATAAAAAGTCTTATGAAGTAACTACACATGTTTATAACACTGAAGTGGTTCTTTTACTGTAGTTTCTTTGAAGACCTTCTATTAGCAGTTGTCAATAAGTAATTATATAATATAATAAGTTGCCATTCCTCATTTCACGTCTTATAATCTTTTTTACTTGATACATGTTTGATTTCCTTCAAAAATATCGCATGGTTTAGACATAAAATAGGGACACCTGACATAATGTGAAAAATATAGTGTATTTTTGTCATCCTATTTATGCTTTAAATTTTGAAAACATTTCCGAGGTAGAAAATAAATAAGTCTGTTGACCTGTGGATTGCATCAATTCTAGCTGCTTGCGTAAAGATACCCACTTTATAACCAAATCTAAGTTATATCATAGAATATCACAGATCAACTGAGTATCATAATACTCACAGATCCAATATAATTTGGTAAGACATTGCTATTGTGTTGTAATAAAAAATTCAAATACTCGTTTAATTTTCTAATCTCTTTAGGTTTCAACCTGTTTCGACCGCCTAAGGATTATTTACATTTCAATCATAAATAAGTGATTATAAAAGATAATTGTTTGTGTGTACCATTTAAAGCAATCATTCATCTTTGAAAAAAACAAAAAAATATAATCTGTTTTAATCGTCTGTTGTTTACATTACGCATCCAAAATGGTGGCTGTCAACATGTTGTATTTGACCTATATGTAAATACAACCTGTTTTTGACCATGACCTTTAACTATACTTCACAACAAAATTTTGTGCACAATATTTTTCATTTATATTTGTATTACTTGTTTTAACTGTTTTAAGTAATTTATTTTAAAAAAAGTAATTTAATGTTTACATATTTGCCATACAGTCACTTTATAGTTACTTATCATCACAAGAGGGGCAAAGGAATGCACCCAGAGTTGCATTCTATAAAAGCAACGAGGACAGTCCACTGGACAGTTTATGCACAGCACCTTTTTCTGCCCATTTTGGGAAAAAGACCCTAGACATTTTGGGAAGTTTTGCGTCGTGAAAATGCCGAAATTGGGAAATTTTACAGTTAAGAAAAAAGCTGTGTGAGAGCCCAATTATAATTTAATATAGTTACCTGTACATAAATTTCATTAATTTTAGAATAAGCAATATACCATATTTCATTAAAGGATTATTGCACAATGAGAAAATTTAGATGCCCTATCTTCTCTAATTAATAAGTCTTTAATATGTGCAAATAATTTTAATATATTTTAAAACATTTTAATTGTCAACAAATGTTATGTCTTGAATTCAGTTTATAAAATATTACAACTTAACTTCAAATATAATTATAAATTAAAACAAGAGCTGTCACAGTATGTGACGAATGCCCCCGAATGTGACATTGACCTATGAACAAGGTCAGTACATGAAAAGTTAAAGATCAAACAAATACATATGGCAAGTTATTTTAAATTGCCTCTGAACATAAAAAATACCACCCATACTTGACAACTTACTTTCTTATGTCCTTATATTCAGCATTCCATTGTGAATAAACACTAAGTGTATCTTTCACCTTAGAGGTAGGGACATGGGTCTTGCACGTGACACGTCGTCTTGGTATGTCGAACACATGTGGCAAGTTATTTCAAATTCTGTCCATACAAGAAAAAGTTACAGCCTGGACATCACAACCAATACTCTGTATCCTTATATGCAGCACTCCATTGTGAATAAACACCTAAGTGTGACCTTGACCTTAGAGGTAGGGACATGGTTCTTGCACGCGACACATCGTCTTGGTATGTCAAACACATTTGGCAAGTTATCTTAAAATCTGTCCAAACAAGGGAAAGTTACAGCCCAGACACGACAACCTATACTCTATGTCCTTATATGCAGCACTCCATTGTGAATAAACACCTAAGTGTGACCTTGACCTTAAAGGAAGGGACACGGTTCTTGCACACGACACGTCGTTTTGGTATGTGGAACACATGTGGCAATTTATTTTAAAATCTGTCCATACAAGGGAAAGTTACAGCCCAGACACGACAACCTATACTCTATGTCCTTATATGCAGCATTCCATTGTGAATAAACACTAAGTGTGACCTTGACCTAAGAGGTAGGGACACGGGTCTTGCACGCGACACGTCCTCTTGGTATGCCGAACACATGTGGCAAGTTATTTTAAAATCTGTCCATACAAAGGCAAGTTACAGCCCGGACACGAGTTATTGAGCCGGACACACGGAAGGACGGGCAGACGGATGGTGCGATTTTAATATGCCCACCTTCGGAGGGCATAAAAAAGGAGTAGGGGCTATTTGACTGAAATGGGGGCATTTTGACCAAATTGGGGGCGTTTCGACCATTTTTTTCCAAAATTTGACCAAAAGTGTGGGGGCTATTTGACCAAAATGGGGGCTATTTGACTTGGGAGCTATTTGAACAGGTTCCTTTTAAAGAAGTATTTTAAATGTGAATCATTCTAAATGAAGGGTTTAATTTGGCATTAATTAAAAGTGACTAACTGGTGTTGTTTCAAGTAAAACTGAAGTTTTTTTCAACACTAGCATTCCAGTTCTTTTTCAAATGATGTTTTCTGACAGGTTAAAAATTGGACCTTATTTTTACTGGATGTGATGCAAAATAGAAGTGTTTTACCTATTTTTAGGGGGTGGTCGAAAATAGGTTGTTCCGGGATTTAACTCACCTGTATTTAAAGGCTTTCTCCATATTTTCTTCTCTAACAGATTCTGCCATTATCTCTGTATCTGATTTCTTTCCTTTTAAAACTCTTACAAATCACATGTTCTGAATATGTCAACCTGTTATATTTTATTTTGTTTTCAAACATCTGTTATTTACAGATATCTATATTTAGCTAAGAATTAGTTTGCACCAGTAGTCACCAAACAATTTTCAACACTGACAGCTTTAAGTCCGAGATCAATCACTTTCATTCGTCCAATTTAGGAAAATTATTTTTGTTGATGCAGTCACAGATCAAAACCTGTCATCACACGGTTTACTTTATATAATTTAAACTAGAAAACTGCGTCAACAAGTAGAGAACTATCAAATAATAAACCGATGTACATTTGCATAACTCTTAAAACTCAAAGTGAATATAGACTCATGATAGTTAGCAATTCCAACACAATAATTCATGAAGTATCCATAGCTGATCACCGACAATTCTGAGTCACTCCAGGATGTTTCCTAATCTACGTCAGCATCTTTCATTGACATTTTCACATGCGGACTTTTCGGATGTTTTCCTTGGAATGTGTTTGAAATAATCTTCTTTCATGAAAATAATGTATGTATGTTTATAGGTTACAGACTACTATTTAATTTCCATATACATTTCAATGTAAAAAGACGAACTTCAGACTGAAAAAAGGGATTTCTAGCGTTCCACGTATACACAACCATACATTTCCTTAAAAAAATCAATTCCAATTGATTAAAGTAATAAAAATGGATGTCATGATTCTCCTAAGATATTTTACTCACTTTGAAAATAGCCATACTGTTCATGCAATCCCTTTGCTTAAAGGCTGGAAGATAGCAAAATTCTAAACCAGCAGAATATACATTAATCGCTGAGCAGTTTATTTATTTTTTCTCTCTGATTGCAGGTGTTGGATTGAATTCAAGGGGTAACAACTATAAATGATTTGCATTACTAAGATTTGAACAAAATATTAACCTAAAGAAGAATTATTGAGTTATGTTCTATTGTGAGTCATCTTATCTGACTGATTTGCATTTTGATAAAAAAATGCCAAACCTGTCAATATGTAAGAGTGCAGCTTTAATGTTACCACCTAAAATTTAACAACACAAAACTGTGTTCTCTATTGCTGAAAAAAGCGAAAAGAAAAGACCAAGGCTAAAACAATATGAACCTAATTTGTGATGATCAAGAGCCTGTCAGAATTTACAATAATACACACCAATACTGATTTGCAATGCTCCCTTTAATGACTCGAAAAATATCGGCGAGGCCCAAGTAATTTCATTTTTAAAATGTGATGAAAAAGTGGAAACAGTTCTTCTAGTCAAAATGATGTTACCTAGAAATACAGAGCTACGTTGAAAAATGGAACCCAGGATAACTTTCAAGGTAATTTACATTTCTATTTATGTCAAATATATTAAGCATGTACAATCTGACATTTTAAAAAAATAATAAAACCTACTTCATAATTTTAAATAAAGAATACATAGCTTGACCAAAATATGATCAGCCTATGCATCAAATGCCCAGAGATCCAAATTTGTAGGTACAGACTATTCTACAAAACTATTCATTGACTGACCGATCCATACCTTGGACATGGGGGGGGGGGGGGGTAAACAAAGAATATTTCAAGTCTGGCCATGATTATTATAAATAATCAGACAGTGTGCATTTTTAATATATGTAACCATTTTAAAGAGTTTTGAATTTAATATTGAGTTTGAATGTCCTTTCGTAGTGCATTTTCAATCTTTTCTATGTCTTAGTAGCTATTTCCCAAAACTAGGTGCTAAAAAGCATGCCTTAATTATGTATCTGTCTTATATAATGACAGCATCATGTTATAAAACATGAGAGTTGTTTCTTTTGTGAAGGCACATGTGTATTTCATAATGCCATCCTTCAATTTCGTGTTATCTACTCTTAAGGTGATTCTTTCAGCAAATTATGTTCATTGAGTGATAAAATTCCCAAATGCGTATTAGTGTAGATTATACACATTTCATTAACCTTGATTGTAACGAGAACTGATAGTTTATAAAATCATGCTTGAATATGTTTCCTGGGTAGAAACCACTACTGGTGTCCATTGACAGGCTGCTAACAAGTACCCTAAGTGGGGCTGGAACACAAACCCCTTGGCTTAGAGGCGGACACCTTTATCACTAGACCACTAGTGGGGCTGGAACCCAAACCCCTTGGCTTAGAGGCGGACAACTTGCTCACAAGATCACCCTCATTGTTTGTGTGCGTATTTTTGCTGCACTGTTTAATTTTCTAGAACTATTAGTACAAGAGCCGTCGTAAGACAGCGCACTCGACTACACCGCTTTGACTTAGAATACAATAACGATGTAATAATACCAAGTTTGGTCTCTTTATGTCAAACCTAACTAAAATTATTCGATACATAAGGTGACTGTGATGCTGCCCTCCCACCAGCCCGCCCAAACAATGATGCAAGTCATTCAAATAACTTGATTTCCCATTATGAAAATGTGGTTAAGAATATACAAATATGCCTTTCAAAGGAAATTAAAAAAAATAAAAAATTCAAGGGCCATAATTTGTATTTAGGCTTAAAACAGAGTTATGTTTTTTGTTGTAAGATTGTTGTGAATAATTTTGAATTTTATTATGTGCATTTAATGAACGGTATAGAATTTTTTTTATTAAAATCCCAACTTGCCCTTAACTTTTACTTGCCTAAAACTTTAACCTAAGTCAATCAGGGGCAATAATTGTATTAAGGATATGGAGTTATGACACCTCATTGGGTGATGGTCCTGAACAATTGTGTGAAGTATTAAGTCAATTGAATGAAGGGTATAGAAGTTATTAAACAATATCCCAACCTGCCCTAAAACTTTTACCTAAGTTCCATAGTCAATCAGGGGCCATAATTTGTATAAAAGATAATATGGAGTTATCTAACCTCATTATGTGATGGCTCTGAACATCTGTGTGAAGTATAAAGGCAATTGAATAAATGGTATTGGAGTTTTAAGTGAAAATCCCAACTTGCCCTAAAACTTTAACCTGCCCTAAAACTTTAACCTATCAGTTCAGTAGTCAAATCAGGAGCCATAACTTGTATTTAGGATAATATGGAGTTATGTAACCTCATTGTGTGATGGTCCTGAACAACTGTGTGAAGTATTAAGTCAATTGAACAAAGGATATAGAAGTTATTACTAAATATTCCAACTTGCCCTAAAACTTTAACCTAAGTTCCATAGTCAATCAGGGGCCATAATCTGTGTGAAGAATAATATGGAGTTATCTAACCTCATCATGTGATGGCCATGAACAACTGCATGAAGTATTAAGTAAATTGAATGTAGGGTATTGGACTTATAAGTGAAAATCCCAACTTGCCCTAAAACTTTAACCGGACGCCGACGCTAGGGCGAGTTGTATAGCCCACCTATTCTTCGAATAGTCGAGCTAAAAATATGACTTGTTCTTACATATTAAATAACTATTTCAATATAAGCTACATGTATATGACTAAGGCAAAATCAAACACAAGAACCTTTTTCATGCTTGAAGGGAGTATCTATTTTGAAAGGGAAAATTATAACTCTCAAAATTCTCTTTTCCGAAAAATATAAATGATTAAATTCAATGAAATGCTTTAATTGTACCTTCCACCAAGCTGCAATTGGTAGTTAACTGGCTTATTCTCACTGTCGGCTGTGTTGAGGTCAAATTGGCAAGACTGGTAGGACATGTCTGACACCATGGATCGCCTGTCCATGGGTAATGACAATGGGAGGTGAATATCTGAAGCAGAATTGTATAACAATGTACTGTTTTTGTCAGGATAGTGATGTTTTTACTTTTTAATATAAACTTATAACATATACAAAATAAGGTGTCCTAAATGATTTCATCCTTCATGCAATAAACCTAAAATCACATCGCTATTGTGTTTATGACCCATACTACCACATATTGGCACCACAACTGTGTTTTTGACTAATACTGGCACTTATATGGATCACTACCAATACTGGCACCTATATGAACCACAACCAATACTGGCACTTACATGGATCACTACCAACACTGGCACTTATGTGGATCACTACCAATACTGGCACCTTCATGAACCACTACCAATACTGACACCTATATGAACCACTAACAATACTGGCACCTATATGATCCACTACCAATACAGGCACCTATATTAACCACTACCAATACTGGCACCTATATGAACCACTACCAATACAGGCACCTATATTAACCACTACCAATACTGGCACCTATATGAACCACTATCAATACAGGCACCTATATTAACCACTACCAATACTGGCACCTATATGGATCACTACCAATACTGGCACCTATATGGACCACTACCAATATTGGCACCTATATGATCCACTACCAATACAGGCACCTATATGAACCACTACCAAATACTGGCACCTATATGGATCACTACCGATACTGGCACCTGTATGAACCACTACCAATACTGACACCTATATGAACCACTACCAATACTGGCACCTATATGGATCGCAACCAATACTGGCACCTATATGGACCACTACCAATACTGACACCTATATGAACCACTACCAATACTGACACCTATATGGATCACAACCAATACTGGCACCTATATGGACCACTACCAATACTGGCACCTATATGAACCTCTACCAATACTGGCACCTATATGAACCACTACCAATACTGGCACCTATATGGACCACTACCGATACTGGCACCTGTATGAACCACTACCGATACTGGCACCTATATGGACCACTACCGATACTGGCACCTATATGGACCACTACCGATACTGGCACCTATATGGACCACTACCGATACTGGCACCTATATGAACCTCTACCAATACAGGCACCTACATGGACTACTACCGATACTGGCACCTGTATGAACCACTACCAATACTGGCACCTTTATGGACCACTACCAATACTGGCACCTATATGAACCACTACCAATACTGGCACCTATATGGACCACTACAAATACTGGCACCTATATGGACCACTACGGATACTGGCACCTGTATGAACCACTACTGATACTGGCACCTATATGGACCACTACCGATACTGGCACCTATATGAACCTCTACCAATACAGGCACCTATATGGATCACTACCGATACTGGCACCTGTATGAACCATTACCAATACTGGCACCTATATGAACCACTACCAATACTGGCACCTATATGAACCACTACCAATACTGGCACCTATATGGACCACTACCAATACAGGCACCTATATGGATCACTACCGATACTGGCACCTGTATGAACCACTACCAATACTGGCACCTATATGAACCACTACCAATACAGGCACTTATATGATCCACTACCAATACTGGCACCTATATGGATCACTACCAATACAGGCACTTATATGGATCACTACCAATACTGGCACCTATATGAACCACTACCAATACTGGCACCTATATGGACCACTATCAATACTGACACCTATATGCACCACTACCAATACTGGCACCTATATGGATCACTACCAATACTGGCACCTATATGGATCACTACCAATACTGGCACCTATATGGATCACTACCAATACTGGCACCTATATGGATCACTACCAATACAGGCACCTATATGAACCACTACCAGTACTGGCACCTATATGGGTCACTACCAATACTGGCACTTATATGGATCACTACCAATACTGGCACTTATATGGATCACTACCAATACTGGCACCTTTATGGATCACTACCAATACTGGCACCTATATGGATCACTACCAATACAGGCACCTATTTGAACCACTACCAATACTAGCACCTATATGGATCACTACCAATACTGGCACCTATATGGATCACTACCAATACTGGCACTTATATGGATCACTACCAATACTGGCACCTATATGGATCACTACCAATACTGGCACCTATATGGATCACTACCAATACTGGCACCTATATGGATCACTACCAATACTGGCACTTATATGGATCACTACCAATACTGGCACCTATATGGATCACTACCAATACTGGCACCTATATGGATCACTACCAATACTGGCACCTATATGAACCACAAACAATACTGGCACTTATATGGATCACTACCAATACAGGCACTTATATGATCCACTACCAATACTGGCACCTATATGGATCACTACCAATACTGGCACTTATATGGATCACTACCAATACAGGCACTTATATGATCCACTACCAATACTGGCACCTATATGAATCACTACCAATACTGGCACCTATATGAATCACTACCAATACTGGCACTTATATGAATCACTACCAATACTGGCACTTATATGGATCACTACCAATACTGGCACTTATATGAACCACTACCAATACTGGCACCTATATCGATCACTACCAATACTGGCACCTATATGGATCACTACCAATACTGGCACCTATATGAACCACAAACAATACTGGCACTTATATGGATGACTACCAATACTGGCACCTATATCGATCACTACCAATACTGGCACTTATATGGATCACTACCAATACTGGCACTTATATGGATCACTACCAATACTGGCACCTATATGAACCACTACCAAAACAGGCACTTATATGGATCACTACCAATACTGGCACTTATATCGATCACTACCAATACTGGCACTTATATGGATCACTACCAATACTGGCACCTATATCGATCACTACCAATACTGGCACTTATATGGATCACTACCAAAACAGGCACTTATATGCATCACTACCAATACTGGCACCTATATCGATCACTACCAATACTGGCACTTATATGGATCACTACCAATACTGGCACCTATATCGATCACTACCAATACTGGCACTTATATGGATCACTACCAATACTGGCACTTATATGAACCACTACCAATACTGGCACCTATATCGATCACTACCAATACTGGCACTTATATGGATCACTACCAATACTGGCACCTATATGAACCACAAACAATACTGGCACCTATATGGATCACTACCAAAACAGGCACTTATATGGATCACTACCAATACTGGCACTTATATCGATCACTACCAATACTGGCACTTATATGGATCACTACCAATACTGGCACCTATATCGATCACTACCAATACTGGCACTTATATGGATCACTACCAAAACAGGCACTTATATGGATCACTACCAATACTGGCACCTATATCGATCACTACCAATACTGGCACTTATATGGATCACTACCAATACTGGCACCTATATCGATCACTACCAATACTGGCACTTATATGGATCACTACCAATACTGGCACTTATATGAACCACTACCAATACTGGCACCTATATCGATCACTACCAATACTGGCACTTATATGGATCACTACCAATACTGGCACCTATATGAACCACAAACAATACTGGCACCTATATGGATCACTACCAAAACAGGCACTTATATGGATCACTACCAATACTGGCACCTATATCGATCACTACCAATACTGGCACTTTTATGGATCACTACCAATACTGGCACCTATATCGATCACTGCCAATACTGGCACTTATATGGATCACTACCAAAACAGGCACTTATATGGATCACTACCAATACTGGCACCTATAACGATCACTACCAATACTGGCACTTATATGGATCACTAACAATACTGGCACCTATATCGATCACTACCAATACTGGCACTTATATGGATCACTACCAATACTGGCACCTATATGAACCACTACCAATACTGGCACCTATATCGATCACTACCAATACTGGCACTTATATGGATCACTACCAATACTGGCACCTATATGAACCACAAACAATACTGGCACCTATATGGATCACTACCAATACTGGCACCTATATGAACCACAAACAATACTGGCACTTATATGGATCACTACCAATACAGGCACTTATATGATCCACTACCAATACTGGCACCTATATGGATCACTACCAATACTGGCACTTATATGGATCACTACCAATACTGGCACCTATATGAACCACAAACAATATTGGCACCTATATGGATCACTACCAAAACAGGCACTTATATGGATCACTACCAATACTGGCACTTATATGGATCACTACCAATACTGGCACCTATATCGATCACTACCAATACTGGCACTTATATGGATCACTACCAATACTGGCACCTATATCGATCACTACCAATACTGGCACTTATATGGATCACTACCAAAACAGGCACTTATATGGATCACTACCAATACTGGCACCTATATCGATCACTACCAATACTGGCACTTATATGGATCACTAACAATACTGGCACCTATATCGATCACTACCAATACTGGCACTTATATGGATCACTACCAATACTGGCACTTATATGAACCACTACCAATACTGGCACCTATATCGATCACTACCAATACTGGCACTTATATGGATCACTACCAATACTGGCACCTATATGAACCACAAACAATACTGGCACCTATATGGATCACTACCAATACTGGCACCTATATGAACCACAAACAATACTGGCACTTATATGGATCACTACCAATACAGGCACTTATATGATCCACTACCAATACTGGCACCTATATGGATCACTACCAATACTGGCACTTATATTGATCACTACCAATACTGGCACCTATATGAACCACAAACAATACTGGCACCTATATGGATCACTACCAATACTGGCACCTATATGAACCACAAACAATACTGGCACTTATATGGATCACTACCAATACAGGCACTTATATGATCCACTACCAATACTGGCACCTATATGGATCACTACCAATACTGGCACTTATATGGATCACTACCAATACTGGCACCTATATGGATCACTACCAATACTGGCACCTATATGGATCACTACCAATACTGGCACCTATATGAACCACAAACAATACTGGCACTTATATGGATCACTACCAATACAGGCACTTATATGATCCACTACCAATACTGGCACCTATATGGATCACTACCAATACTGGCACTTATATGGATCACTACCAATACAGGCACCTATATGATCCACTACCAATACAGGCACCTATATTAACCACTACCAATACTGGCACCTATATGAACCACTACCAATACAGGCACCTATATTAACCACTACCAATACAGGCACCTATATTAACCACTACCAATACTGGCACCTATATGGACCACTACCAATATTGGCACGTATATGATCCACTACCAATACAGGCACCTATATGAACCACTACCAAATACTGGCACCTATATGGATCACTACCAATACAGGCACCTGTATGGATCACTACCAATACTGGCACTTATATGAACCACTACCAATACTGGCACCTATATGGACCACTATCAATACTGACACCTATATGGACCACTACCAATACTGGCACCTATATGGATCACTACCAATACTGGCACCTATATGGATCACTACCAATACTGGCACCTATATGGATCACTACCAATACAGGCACCTATATGAACCACTACCAATACTGGCACCTATATGGATCACTACCAATACTGGCACTTATATGGATCACTACCAATACTGGCACCTATATGGATCACTACCAATACTGGCACCTATATGGATCACTACCAATACAGGCACCTATATGAACCACTACCAATACTAGCACCTATATGGATCACTACCAATACTGGCACCTATATGGATCACTACCAATACAGGCACCTATATGAACCACTACCAATACTGGCACTTATATGAATCACTACCAATACTGGCACCTATATGGATCATTACCAATACTGGCACTTATATGGATCACTACCAACACTGGCACTTATGTGGATCACTACCAATACTGGCACCTTCATGAACCACTACCAATACTAGCACCTATATGGATCACTACCAATACTGGCACCTATATGGATCACTACCAATACTGGCACCTATATGGATCACTACCAATACAGGCACCTATATGAATCACTACCAATACTGGCACCTATATGAACCACTATCATAACTGTGACGTCTAGGAACCACTATCGTGACTCTTGACCATACTGCCACATATAGGCACCAATATCATTACTGCGATCTATAGGTACCACTATCATTACTGCGATCTATATGGATCACTATCATTACTGCGATCTATAGGTACCACTATCAATTCTGTGGACCATACTGCCACATATAGGCACCAGTATTATAACTGTGATCTATTGGCACCACTATTAAAACTGCGATCTATAGGCACCACTATCATTACTGCGATCTATAGGCACCACAGTTGTGTTCCTGAATTATACTGCCACCTAAAGGCACCAGTATCATTACTGCGATCTATAGGCACCACTTTTATTACTGTGATCTATAGGCACCACTATCATTACTGCTATCTATAGGCACCACAGTTGTGTTCCTGAATTATACTGCCACCTAAAGGCACCAGTATCATTACTGCGATCTATAGGCACCACTTTTATTACTGTGATCTATAGGCACCATAGTTGTGTTCCTGAATTATACTGCCACCTAAAGGCACCAGTATCATTACTGTGATCTATAGGCACCACTTTTATTACTGTGATCTATAGGCACCACAGTTGTGTTCCTGAATTATACTGCCACCTAAAGGCACCAGTATCATTACTGTGATCTATAGGCACCACTTTTATTACTGTGATCTATAGGCACCACTATCATTACTGCTATCTATAGGCACCACAGTTGTGTTCCTGAATTATACTGCCACATATAGGCACCAATATCATAACTGCGATCTATAAGCACCACTTTTATTACTGTGATCTATAGGCACCACTATCATTACTGCTATCTATAGGCACCACAGTTGTGTTCCTGAACCATACTGCCACCTAAAGGCACCAGTATCATTACTGCGATCTATAGGCACCACTTTTATTACTGTGATCTATAGGCAGCACTATCATTACTGCTATCTATAGGCACCACAGTTGTGTTCCTGAACCATACTGCCACCTAAAGGCACCACTATCATTACTGCGATCTATAGGCACCACTATTATAACTGTGATCTATAGGCACCACTATCATTACTGCTATCTATAGGCACCACAGTTGTATTTCCTGAACCATACTGCCACCTAAAGGCACCAGTATCATTACTGCGATCTATAGGCACCACTTTTATTACTGTGATCTATAGGCAGCACTATCATTACTGCTATCTATAGGCACCACAGTTGTGTTCCTGAACCATACTGCCACCTAAAGGCACCACTATCATTACTGCGATCTATAGGCACCACTATTATAACTGTGATCTATAGGCACCACTATCATTACTGCGATCTATAGGCACCACAGTTGTATTTCCTGAACCATACTGCCACAAATACGGCCACATTTCGGTACCACTAAGTGTAGAAAGCATGTGAATTATGGGAATTACATGTACATAAATTCCTTTAATCAACCTTAAACTAATCTTTCAATTCATATTTTGTTGTTATAAAAAAAAATATTATTCATAATGCAGATCTAATATTGATTAAAAGTTTAGATGACAAAATATTTTTTATTTATAATTACAAAAACAAATACAAAAATATCTTTCCGCTTGTATCTTATCCCAAAAAGATTTCATTTTTTTTCATAACAACACTCTTTCATTTTGTCTCAGTCCCTTTATCACTCAAAAAATATTTTAGCAAAGTAATAGACGTTTCTACAAATAGGTCTAACAGCATCAAACAAAAGCTTTAAAGCGACTATTTTCAAAAACTATTGAGCTTATTATAGACAAAGGTAGACACTATTGCACGTATCAGCCCCAAACATTTACAACACCAGTGCTTAGACAATATGGTGGCTCTTATGTAAGCTAAAAATAAGTAGGTACCAATATTGTCATCGTCATCACAGTCGAAGAACTCTTCATCATCTAATGAAAATGACCTAGCCCGCACGCTGTGAGAATATGAACGCTCCAGTTCATGATGTTCAATTGCCAGGGCATGTAATGATTCTTCCAGTATTCTGTTCTTTTCTTTTAACTCATGCTGTTCTTTTTCTCGGTACTGAAAAATAAAATAAAACATGCATGACAGAGGTAACATAGGTGTTAGATTTGAAAGAACCTACCAGAACATGACTGGTATGCTTTCTAGATATAAAATACCGAGCAGCATCTTATTAACCAAGATGATGTATAATTGCTTTTCTGAATCAATAGTTCTGAATTGTAATAATATCTATTTCATAAGTAGATAATCATAACAGTTTAATTGGTCAGTGCAGACCCAGACTATAAACTTTGCAAGTAAACCCTTCAATTCAGATTGTGACATCAACTTTTTTCATCCAAAATTCTAGATCATACAATATTTTGTCAAATACATTGGCACCTTCAAATTACTTGATTATCTACATTTGTCCCTTTTTTGCTATTTTTTATTGAATGTATTAACTACAAGTAATCATTATTCTTAATGATTTAACATTGAAATATTGTTTAATCTGACATGTGACAATTAAAATGCTGATCTTCAAAAAGAAGTACCGGTAAATCAAAATAAAATTGGGGGCAAAAAAAATCTGAAAAGCCTAAATAAATAGGTAAATGGGTAATTTAAACCTGTTCTTCTTGCATATAGATGATAAGGCACTTTGACAATGTGTTGTACATGTCACGGGAATACGTTATTGTCTTCTCTAATTCTGCTGTCAACTTGTCGACATTGTCTGAAATTCAGAAGCTGTAAGTTTCACCAAAGTCAAAAACATAACCAATTTACAAACAAAAATCCCCAGCATTGTAATTAAGTTAAAACTTATTTATTTCACAATGAAAATGAAACAAGTAGTCTTAACAGCATTATACTATGCATGTTTCATTGTATGATGTTCACAAAAAAAGAGTTGAGTATCCAGTAAAAAGCGACCTGGTAAAAAGCAATTGAACTCATGTGCCCAGGGCCGGTGTTCATAAAACATCTTAAGGCATTGCCTTACATGATCCATTTTTGTAATGTACATATTCCACTGGTGATATTATAATTTCTGAAAGACTTTATTTTTATTGACTTTATTTCAATAAGACTGGATGAAAACCCTGCACTGTGCAAACCTGTAATGCATAATTTAAAGCTAGCAGTTTGAAACCCCTGCACTGAGCAAACCTGTAATGCATAATTTAAAGCTAGCAGTTTGAAACCCCTGCAAGGTGCAAACCTATAATGCATAATTTAAAGCTAGCAGTTTGAAACCCCTGCACTGTGCTAACCTATAATGCATAATTTAAAGCTAGCAGTTTGAAACCCCTGCACTGTGCTAACCTATAATGCATAATTTAAAGCTAGCAGTTTGAAACCCCTGCACTGTGCTAACCTGTAATACATTCAAAATAGCTAGCATTTTGAAAACCCTGCACTGTGCTAACCTGTAATACATTCAAAATAGCTAGCATTTTGAAAACCCTGCACTGTGCTAACCTGCAATGCATTCATAAAAGCTAGCAGTTTGAAACCCTTCACTGTGCTAACCTGTTATTCATTCATAAAAGCTAGCATTTTGAAACCCCTGCACTGTGCTAACCTGTAATGCATTCATAAAAGCTAGCATTTTGAAACCCCTGCACTGTGTTTACCTGTAATGCATACCTTTAAGCTAGCATTTTGAAAACACTGCAATGTGTTAACCTGTAATGCATTCATAATAGCTAGCATTTTGAAACCCCTGCACTGTGTTAACCTGTAATGCATTCAAAATAGCTAGCATTTTGAAAACCCTGCACTTTGCTAACCTGTTATGCATTCATTAAAGCTAGCATTTTGAAACCCCTGCACTGTGCTAACCTGTAATGCATTCATTAAAGCTAGCATTTTGAAACCCCTGCACTGTGCTAACCTGTAATGCATTCATTAAAGCTAGCATTTTGAAACCCCTGCACTGTGCTAACCTGTAATGCATTCATTAAAGCTAGCATTTTGAAACCCCTGCACTGTGCTAACCTGTAATGCCTTCATAATAGCTAGCATTTTGAAAACCCTGCACTGTGCTAACCTGTTATGCATTCATTAAACCTAGCATTTTGAAACCCCTGCACTGTGCTAACCTGTAATGCATTCATTAAAGCTAGCATTTTGAAACCCCTGCACTGTGCTAACCTGTAATGCATTCAAAATAGCTAATATTTTGAAAACCCTGCACTGTGCTACCCTATAATGCATTCATTAAAGCTAGCATTTTGAAAACCCTGCACTGTGCTAACCTGTAATGCCTTCATAATAGCTAGCATTTTGAAAACCCTGCACTGTGCTAACCTGTAATGCATTCAAAATAGCTAGCATTTTGAAAACCCTGCACTTTGCTAACCTGTTATGCATTCAAAATAGCTAGCATTTTGAAACCCTGCACTGTGCTAACCTGTTATGCATTCAAAATAGCTAGCAATTTGAAAACCCTGCAATGTGCTAACCTGTAATGCATTCAAAATAGCTAGCATTTTGAAAACCCTGCACTGTGCTAACCTGTAATGCATTCAAAATAGCTAGCATTTTGAAACCCTGCAATGTGCTAACCTGTAATGCATTCATTAAAACTAGCATTTTGAAAACCCTGCAATGTGTTAACCTGTAATGCCTTCATAATAGCTAGCATTTTGAAACCCCTGTACTGTGTTAACCTGTAATGCATTCAAAATAGCTAGCATTTTGAAAACCCTGCACTTTGCTAACCTGTTATGCATTCATTAAAGCTAGCATTTAGGAAACTAATAAACCATGAGCTTACCTGGGTGCATTTAATAAAGCTAGCATTTGGTAAAATGTGTGCTAACATGGATGAATTAATGTTAGCTAGCATTTGGGGAAACATGTGCTAACACAGATGCATTTATTAAAGCTAGCATTTGAGAAAACATGTGCAAACACAGATGCATTCATTAAAGCTAGCATTTGAGAAAACATGTGCAAACACAGATGCATTCATTAAAGCTAGCATTTGAGAAAACATGTGCTAACCTGGGTGCATTTATTCAAGCTAGCATTTGGGAGGTCATGTGCTAACATGGTAGCATTCATTATAGCTAGCATCTGGGAAAACGTGCACTTTGCTAAAATGTCTTTCATGCAGGAAATGATTGGGATTGATAATACATATAAGTCATTGAATAACCGGTTTGTTAGAACATCTTCAATGCTCATAAATGCTTATAAAGAACCTGAAATGATGGCTTATACCGCATTAACATCTAGAAAAAGAGTGTTAATAAAACATTTAAAAGGCGCATATCCAATCAAAATCAAAATAAAGAGTGTTTTTCATACTATTCTGTGTGAGGTTGTTGGCTGAGGTTACAAAATTGGACAGCTGGCCGACATGGTGCTCTAAAACATCTTTGTGAGCCAGGGCTACCTGTAAATTGGACATAAATAATCATTTTCTACTTTTTTGTACTTTGTCAAACTTCCTTATAGAATGGACCAAACTTGGATAAAGTTTTTCAGAAAATTCTGCCAGCACTCTTCCGCCATACACATAACTGCTCTTACAGTTCTTGAATAATACGATACAATATTTATACCAAAACAAGAGCTGTCACAGTATGTGATGAATGCCCCCGAATGTGATATTGACCTATGTCAGTACATTAAAAAGGGAAGAAAATTGCAATGGAATGTCCAATTATGTCTAACCAATATGGCTTGTGCATTTGCAAGACCACAGTCATGGATCTATGTCTAACCAACATGGCTGGTGCATTTACAAGACCCCATTGCATTATGTTTAACCAACATGGCTGGTGCATTTACAAGACCCCATTGCATTATGTCTAACCAACATGGCTGGTGCATTTACAAGACCCCGTTGCATTATGTCTAACCAACATGGCTGGTGCATTTACAAGACCCCATTGCGTTATGTCTAACCAACATGGCTGGTGCATTTGCAAGACCCCATTGCATTATGTCTAACCAACATGGCTGGTGCATTTACAAGACCCCATTGCATTATGTCTAACCAACATGGCTGGTGCATTTACAAGACCCCATTGCATTATGTCTAACCAATATGGCTGGTGCATTTGCAAGACCCCATGGCATTATGTCTAACCAACATGGCTGGTGCATTTGCAAGACCCCATGGCATTATGTCTAGCCAACATGGGCGGCACATTTGCATGACTACATGACATTATGTCTCACCAACATGGCTGGTGCATTTGCAAGACCCCATTGCATTATGTCTAACCAACATGGGCGGCACATTTGCAAGACCACTATTTTGGCATTATGTCTAACCAATAAAGCTGGTGCATTTGCGAGACCACATTGCATTATGTCTGTGCCATAGGATTGAAACTCCTCTTCCCATGCTTGACAACAATACAGCGTGGGTCTTGCAAATGCAACATTGCCGAAACGTGTCAAATACATACGGCAGGTTATTTTAAAATGCCTCTGAACATAAAAAATACCACCTATATTTGAGCACCTACACTCTTATGTCCTTATATTGTAAACAAACACTTAGTGCAACCTTGACCTTAGAGGTAGGGACATGATTCTTGCATGCGACATGTCGTCTTGAAATGTCAAAAACATGTGGGAAGTTATTTCAAAATCTGTCCATACAAGAGAAAGTTACAGACCAGACACGAACATCTATACTCTATGTCCTTATATACAGCATTCAATTGTGAATAAACACTAAGTTTGACCTTGAATTTAGGGTTTTGGACACGGGTCTAGCATGCGATACGTCGTTTTGGTATGTCATACACATGTGGCAAGTTATTTTAAAATCGGTCCATACATGAGAAAGTCATGGCCCAGACACTAGCACCTATATTTTATCTCCTTATATGCAGAATTCCACAGTTTTCAAACACTAAGTGTAACCTTAAACTTTAAGGTAGGAACACTGGTCTTGTACAAGACACATGGTCTTCATATGCTGAACACTTGTGGCAAGTTATTTTAAAATCTGTCCATACAAGAGAAAGTTACAGCCCTGATGCGAGAAATTGAGCTGGACACACAAATGTACAAAAGGATGGATGAAAGGATGGTCTGATTTTAATATGCCTACCTTCAATCGCATAAAAATATACTGTACAAATGGATAAGAAATTAACAAGAGCATAGTAAAGTGACACAATTTTACATTTCATATGTTATATTTCAAGTTATATTTGCCAAATTTATACACTATGAAAGGGTAAAAAAGGGTATTTATAAAATGAATATTTTTTATGAATAGGCCCGAATCCTTATGCTGGTGTCTGCCATAAATCAAGCCCGAATCCTTATGCTGGTGTCTGCCATAAATCAAGCCCGATTCCTTATGCTTGTACTTCCCATAAACAAAATTCAACAAGCACGGCTATATAAAATTGAAAATTGAACCAAGCCAAGGAAGTATTTTACCAGCGCAGGGCTTACAAGCTTGTGCTAATTTTAACCACTACCTATTACAATGGTTGGAGATTCGAGTCTGGTCAGGGTTACACTTGTTGCAAGTGATGTTCCAACAATACAAATACCTTGAGTGCCTCCTGCATGGTGATACAAGGCTCAATCTCAGTGGTTTCCACATGTTTCTGTCTACCCTGGTCAATGTAGTGGGTGTTGTATGCTATGTGCTCTTTTAATGCATTGATCCACACCTGAAGTTATTGATAACATGCATGCAAAAGAGAATCCAAAAAGTCCCAGACTACTTTTATCAATAAAATAGCAACTCCCTTAAAATATGAGCATGCAGCTTTTCAATAGTAATTTTTAAATCATTTTATTATGTATTATTTCATCTCAAAGCCCTATTGCTTCAATAATCAATGCTAAGGATATTATAATACTGGTTATAATGAGGATGTACATATACTGAAACTGCTTTCAATATTTAAATGACATCATATTTGACCAATCTTTATAATCAAATTTTATGCATACAGCAAAGAATGTCTATACCAATCAAATTATTTATCAAATTTCTCATATGACACAATAATTCAAACATAGACTTGTTATTGAGGCAAACTACATGACCAACATGTTATTGCCAATAGTTAAAGTTTGACATCTGTGTGTTAATTCCACTATTCTTCAGATCAAACCTAAAATTAAACAGCTATAAACATTTTTGTTTCAGTACATCTGAGAAAATGAAATGAATGTATTGTAATGTTTTTCTACAGTGTCTAGTAAGAGTTGTCAGTGAAACTACATGCCCTATATAATGTAAACACCTACATACCCTAAATAGTGTAAACACCTATATACCCTATATAGTGTAAACACTTATATACCCTATATAGTGTAAACACATATATGCCCTATATAGTGTAAACACCTATATTCCCTATATAGTGTAAACACGTATATGCCTTATATAGTGTATACACTTATATGCCCTATTTAGTGTAAACACCTATATAGTGTAAACACCTATATGCCCTATATAGTGTAAACACCTACATGCCCTATAAAGTGTAAACACCTACATGCCCTATATAGTGTAAACACCTACATAACCTATATAGTGTAAACACCTACATACCCTATATAGTGTAAACACCTATATACCCTATATAGTGTAAACACCTATATGCCCTATATAGTGTAAACACCTATATGCCCTATATAGTGTAAACACCTATATAGTGTAAACACCTATATGCCCTATATGATGTAAACACCTATATACCCTATATAGTGTAAACACCTATATGCCCTATATAGTGTAAACACCTATATGCCCTATATAGTGTAAACACCTATATGCCCTATATAGTGTAAACACCTATATACCCTATATAGTGTAAACATCTATATAGTGTAAACACCTATATGCCCTATATAGTGTAAACACCTATATGCCCTATATAGTGTAAACACCTATATGCCCTATATAGTGTAAACACCTACATCCCCTATATAGTGTAAACACCTATATAACCTATAAAGTTTAAACAAGAATGCCGCAGAGCAAACATTAATGCTCGTCCGTTGTTGTTTTTCTAAGTCAAACAAGGGGCATTACAAATAAATAATATGTGTATGTATTGTAACTTGTACCTATTGTAACTTGTACCCATTGTAACTTGCATTGTGTACCTAATGTAACTTGCACTTATTGTAACTTGCAATGTGTACCCATTGTAACTTGCACTTATTGTAACTTGCAATGTGTACCTAATGTAACTTGCAATGTGTACCTAATGTAACTTGCAATGTGTACCCATTGTAACTTGCACTTATTGTAACTTGCAATGTGTACCCAATGTAACTTGCAATGTGTACCTAATGTAACTTGCACTTATTGTAACTTGCAATGTGTACCCATTGTAACTTGCACTTATTGTAACTTGCAATGTGTACCTAATGTAACTTGCACCTATTGTAACTTGTACCTTTTGTAACTTGCAATGTGTACCCAATGTAACTTGCAATGTGTACCTAATGTAACTTGCACTTATTGTAACTTGCACTTATTGTAACTTGCAATGTGTACCTAATGTAACTTGCACCTATTGTAACTTGTACCCATTGTAACTTGCATTGTGTACCCAATGTAACTTGCAATGTGTACCTAATGTAACTTGCACTTATTGTAACTTGCAATGTGTACCCATTGTAACTTGCACTTATTGTAACTTGCATTGTGTACCTACTGTAACTTGTACCTATTGTAACTTGTACCTTTTGTAACTTGCAATGTGTACCCAATGTAACTTGCAATGTGTACCTATTGTAACTTGCACTTATTGTAACTTGCAATGTGTACCCATTGTAACTTGCACTTATTGTAACTTGCAATGTGTACCTAATGTAACTTGCACCTATTGTAACTTGCAATGTGTACCTAATGTAACTTGCACCTATTGTAACTTGTAATGTGTACCTAATGTAACTTGCACCTATTGTAACTTGCAATGTGTACCCATTGTTACTTGCAATGTATACCTATTGTAACTTGCAATGTGTACCCATTGTAACTTGCAATGTGTACCTACTGTAACTTGTACCCATTGTAACTTGCAATGTGTACATATTGTAACTTGTACCTATTGTAACTTGCAATGTGTACCTATTGTAACTTGCAATGTGTACCTATTATAACTTGCAATGTGTACCTACTGTAACTTGCAATGTGTACCTGTTGTAAATTCCAATGTGTACCTATTATAACTTGCAATGTGTACCTATTGTAACTTGCAATGTGTACCTATTGTAACTTGCAATGTGTACCTTTTGTAACTTGCAATGTGTACCTATTGTAACTTGCAATGTGTACCTATTGTAACTTGCAATGTGTACCTGTTGTAAATTCCAATGTGTACCTATTATAACTTGCAATGTGTACCTACTGTAACTTGCAATGTGTACCTGTTGTAAATTCCAATGTGTACCTATTATAACTTGCAATGTGTACCTATTGTAACTTGCAATGTGTACCTATTGTAACTTGCAATGTGTACCTATTGTAAATTCCAATGTGTACCTTGCAATGTGTACCTATTGTCATTTGCAAGGTGTAATTTGCAATGTGTACCTATTGTAACTTGCAATGTGTACCTATTGTAACTTTCAATGTGTACCTACTGTAACTTGCAATGTGTACCTATTGTAAATTCCAATGTGTACCTTTTGTAACTTGCAATGTGTACCTATTGTAAATTCCAATGTGTACCTATTATAACTTGCAATGTGTACCTATTGTAAATTCCAATGTGTACCTACTGTAACTTGCAATGTGTACCTATTGTAAATTCCAATGTGTACCTATTGTAACTTGCAATGTGTACCTATTGTAACTTTCAATGTGTACCTACTGTAACTTGCAATGTGTACCTATTGTAAATTCCAATGTGTACCTATTGTAACTTGCAATGTGTACCTATTGTAACTTTCAATGTGTACCTACTGTAACTTGCAATGTGTACCTATTGTAAATTCCAATGTGTACCTTGCAATGTGTACCTATTGTCATTTGCAAGGTGTACATATTGTAACTTGTACCTATTGTAACTTGCAATGTGTACCTACTGTAACTTGCAATGTGTACCTATTGCAAATTCCAATGTGTACCTTGCAATGTGTACCTATTGTAACTTGCAATGTGTACATATTGTAACTTGTACCTATTGTAACTTGCAATGTGTACATATTGTAACTTGTACCTATTGTAAATTCCAATGTGTACCTATTGTAACTTGCAAGTTTCATTTCAAAATCTTACTTGGTGTTTGAGTTATGGCCTTTGTTTTTGTTGACACACACAACAAGGCTGCTGCCAGCATCCTCAGCTCTTCTTTCAAAACATACAGACTAAAAAAACTTCCATGTTTGATAAACTGAAAGACAGACAACATCAAGATGATTCCGTTTGATACCATGCTTACCTGTCTAGTAATGACCTCGCCAGTGACAGGGTCATGCCCCACCCTGACATTAGAAGCCCCAGGGTCAATCCCCAGTCTGTGATATGTCCCATCAGAGTACTGGATTAGAAAGTCGTAGATAATTGTTTCTGATGTCTGAAAAAGGCAAACACATTAAGAATTATGTTGCAGCTGAATTGTTACTCTTAAAACTGTTGTCTTACATATTATTAAGACATGAGGTACACTTTAATCAAATTTAATTATACATATCTAGAGAGGAGCTTGCACCTTTGCACCTTAAACATAACATGGTGTACACATATCAGTATTATAATGATAATAATAATTAATATTTGAAATTGCTACACTAAGTACAAAAAAAAAAAAAAAAAAAATTATAATTACAGTCCGGTTAAAAAAATCATATTTTAGTCTATAGGCTATTGAAAACAAGGCAGCACCTTCAGAGTTGCATTGTCCAGGTATTTCATTCCCCTCCGTTTAGCACCAGTGGAAGCATCCCCTCTGAGAATAATATCATTTAATATAATAATCCTGGTGACATTTAAATGGTTTAATTGCTTAGAAGTTTGTTATGCATTTAAATTTATTAGGATATTTGATTTACATTTTGTCATTAGGTCAATTAGAAAATGCTACATGTATGTGTATGTGTACATGCATGTGTACTTTTCTCTAGCCGAGATAATGCAGGAAAATAACAAACAAGGTAAACATGGTAAACGTATTTAACATATCAATGAAAAGTAAACATTCCGTAAGCAATCACCCTTGGTTTCGATATTAGCAAGGCTCAAAGTATTTTTGCCTGTCCCTGGAATATTGAGCCAACGGGTTTCCACTGTACTTAAAATCAATAGAGATGTTACCTATTTTTGAAGTAAGAGAGAACCCCTCTCTCAAGCACCACCCAGACTGGCGTTGTCCCCATAAACCGCTTCTGTTAACACATAATACATACATGTTTATATTATTTTAAATGTTTTTATGGCTGATATTTTTTTTATATACCATTGCCAAAAAGAATATGCATATATGCATATGGAAAAAATTGCCAAATTGGCCAAAATACCACAAAAAATGTAGTTTTTTCTCTCACAGGTAGTAAACAAATGGCATTCCCCACAATTTTCTAAAACACAGGTATGAGTAACCTACCTCAAATAGCCTGAAAATGCTGGTATTCTCCTGTACAACACACAATATATTCTTACCAAGTATTATATAACATAATTTGTGCAATTTTATTGCCATAAAAAATCCATATACAATTTACATGTATTTTATAAAAATAAGATAAGCTCTCCAAACCTTAATGAGGAGTCCTTCGAAGCGTGCAGGCATTTTAACAGCTGTCTTTCGAGGTTGAACATGGAGAAGCTGTTTCATAGGCTCGGTTCGGGCAACCTCCGATGCCAACTGACCTGTGGAGTGGAACAGGGTCTTGCTTTTAAAGCCAATATTAGCACCATGTTCATCAACAACATTATGAAGATCATCATCACCATCACAATCAACATCATTATTAGCTGCAGTCGCATTATTATTCTTATCTCAAAATTTGCCATTAAAACATTTGCATAAGCTACTTACTTTTTCCATTTGCTATAAATGGCCATGCCATCATGATTGTTTATAATTTCACATCGTACTGCACACTCTTATCTTGGAGAATAAATTTTTGTTTCTTTATAAAGTTTGATTTTCTGCATACACTTGAAGCACCCACCCTGTTTGTTCTTGGTGTTGGTATGAACGCCTTGCTGCAGTAGGTAGACAGCCACTTCCTTCTGTCCCGATTGGGCTGCCACATGCAGGGCTGTGTTCCCGAAACTGTCCCGACAGTCCATACGGCTAAACCGGCCACTTGACACCTGTAGAATGTAAGAAATGAATTATATCACAGCAATACTTGAAACTATGTTGGTCAAAATGTCCTCATACAAAAATTAATTTAAGTTCTATATGCTGCTCAAATTATACTTATATATAATCTACACTGAGTATATGGTCATTTTGATGTAATCTTGTTTTATTTATTATTCTCAGTTACAACAATAGTTTATAATTTTTCGAGGATATTTTATCGTTAGATTTTCTACCTAAAACCAGTTTAGTATTTCCATTATTCGAACTATACAGACCAGTTCCTGTATTTTATCCAGATGGCCCTCTCGCACTGATGACATAAACTCCTCCTCCATTTTGCTGGCATCATGTTCCTCTGCAGCTGAAAATATACACCAGTTGGCATTATACCATGGGCGAAATTGCCAAGCTAAAATGATCAGCCTCTATAGTTTATAGGTGGCCATGCATTCGACATCCTATAGGTGGCCATGCATTCGACATCCTATAGGTGGCCATGCATTTTTTTATCCTATAGGTGGTCATGCATTTTGTCATCCTTTAGGTCGCCATGCATTTTGGCTTCATTTAGGTTGCCATGCATTTGACTTCCTATAGGTGGCCATGCATTTTGTTGTCCTTGAGGTGGCCATGCATTTTGGCTTCATTTAGGCAGGCAAGCATTTTATCTTCCTATAGGTGGCCATGCATGTGACTTCCCCTTAAGCCCTTAAGTGTCCATGTATTTTGTCTTGCTATAGGTGGCCATGCAATATGTCTTCCAGTAGAAAGCCATGCATTTTGGCTTCCTATAGTTGGCCATGCATTTTGTTTTCCTTTAGGTGGCCATGCATTATGTCTTCCTATAGGAAGCCATGCATTTTGGCTTCCTATAGTTGGCCATGCATTTTGTTTTACTATACGTGGCCATGCATTTGATTCATTTGATGCATTTGTCTTCTTGAAGGCATCCATGCATTTTGGCTTCCTTCAGCTTTGGCTTTGCTTTAGAGAGGCTGTTAATATGCTCAGGGTCAAATTTTACTTTTTTGCTCATTTGCTAAAAAAATCAAGTACAACAAATGTGGATTTTGACTCTTCTAGTGTACACCAATAGAGGAAATATATCGAGAGACGCTATACCATTCAGTTTACGGAAACTAATTGAAATTGCTGATGTCAATTGTCTAATAGCCAGTTATTTTAATAATATGCGGCCCTTTTCTACTACCCGATGATATGTCCTTAAATGACGCATGACAAGTGTTTAGTGTATTATCAGCACATTCACACCTCTGGCATTAGAGGCCATTCGTTGTAAAAACAAGACAAACAAACATAATACACAACAACAGAGTTATAGGCAAAAGGTTGATTAATCAATTTATTCAACCCGAAAAAAATCAAATATTCGAATACCGATTTTGACATTTGAATACCAAACATGATCGATTGATTGGCATCACTTGGAAAATTAATATTGTTCATTTCAGAAGATGTTTTTATTGAATGATGTCAAGAGTCTATAACTAATACTTTATTTTTAAAAAGGCTCACACTAATTATTAGCCCTGCCTGAATATGTTACAATAACCCTACCATCAATAAGCCTGATTATCTCCTTATTAGTGGTCAGGTTTCCAGCTTTTTGGCCTTCTGCATTTATTAAAGACACATCAGCTGCACCAGCTAGCAATGTTCGCACAACTTCCTGAATTGTGAAATGAAAACAATTCATTAAAAATTAAGAACCATTTCATTATTAGACATCACATCATGTTTTTTATTTAACAACTACTAAAGGTTTGACAAGTTAGTCTGATTAACAGCTACAAGCATATTCTCCAATCACATGAAAATAAGCTATGACAAGAAAGGCGTTTGCAAATCATCTTAATGTCATTGGTCACTTCATCTTCAGCCAAATTGGTTCCAAAATTGGTTCTGCACAACTATTTCATTTGATGGATGTTGGATATATGGACCAGACATTGCTGTTATTTTCAATTGTTTATACCAGATAATTTTTAAATGACCATACAAGTCTATTTGTGAGGACTGCCTTGTGTAATGCTGTATCACCGACGTTGTTCACTTCATTTACCCTCGCACCAAACTGCAAAACAATGACATATTGCTGTTTTGTTTTGTTCATATGCAAGGGGAATTGCTCAAAAAAATAATAAGCGTGACATTAACCTTGACCTTTGATGTAAAGACTTTGGTCTTGTGCGCTACACGACACCTGCAAGTCCAAAATCCATTAATACAAGATACAGTCCAGACAATTTCAGTCCGGCCGGATGCACATAACCATGGACTGATACACACACATACTAGGAATTGCAATTGTGACAACTATATCTCACTCACTGCAAGTGGGCTCGAAAATATAATATGTTTTGTGATGACTTTATATGTACTGGTATAACAACGCATAAGACAATTGTCTTAAACCTTTTCTTTGAAAACAGATAAATAAACATCCATCATAATGGAAATAAACATTTTTGACAAGTATTTTATGCTATGAAAACCGATTTATTGAGGTTATTTTTAATGTCAAATAAATTTTAACTATTTTGAATATGTGTAAAGTATAAACCAACTTGTAGTAACAGTTTGACACTGTCTGTGTGTCCAAAATAGGCTGCTAGATGAAGAGGGGTCCAGCCCCTGTTGGCTTTCTGACTGCCTGAAAATAGCAACAATTTACCATATGACAATTTCACACTTGATTGTATCAGCAAAGATAATCATTATAAGCGCACCAAAGTCTAAAACTCTTATAGTTGAAGTATGGTATTATTTCACAGCTCAGGGACTTGAGGAAAGTATATTGATGTACCTTGCAATAGGTAACATAACTGTATTGTCTTCATTATCTTCTTAATTTGAAATCAGATATCAACCCATTTGTTTTGTGAACACATTTTTATGTATACAGTAAGTGACACTTTTGTCATTTTTATTGGAAGCTTTATCTACTTAATTTATCAATACAGAACTTGTTACTAGCCACATAATCACAGTCTTTATTTGGTGAATGGTCCTACCTTTACAGTTAATGTTCAGTTGGACTGTGCCCTGTTTTTTGCTCTGCAAAATGTCATGTATTATGTTTGTCTGACCGCGCCGTGCGCATAGCAGCAGGGATTCCTCAATAGATATTTCTTCTTCAGATTCGGACGCTCCAGATGACATCTTGATCTAAATGGTCAACATTTCACTCTGGAAAATACAGTAAAATACAATTTTATATCACTTTTGTAACATTTTTCAACTGTACATGTACATACTTGAATACATGTAAGAAATATTTACGAGGGCTGTTTGTACAGTTTGTGGACAGGCTTCGTATTATTTAATATTGAGATAGCTATGTAGAGTTGAACTTTTCAAAGAGTCACCTATTTTAAATCATTTAATACACAGATTAAGTATGTAGATATGACCATACATTATTTTAGCTAACGTTGCTAAGGAAACTTAGAATATGGAACACAGAGCACTTTGAAATGTTTTGGGTTGCAAAATAAAAGTTATCATGATTCAACTTTCATATGAAATGCAACTCAACATAGAATTGATATCGTATAACCCTAATACCTCTTAAAACACTGTACAACATTTGAATGTGATCATAAATGTCATAACTTTTTTACGAGATTAAGAAACTAATGGACGAAAATAGCAACTTTGAAAACCTTGAAACCGAAGTTAAACATGGTGCACATATCCTTGTTTCAAAATGTTTTGTTGTTTATTCTGAACATTAAAATTTACTCCTTAAGCATGATAATTTTTACACCTGTTAGGAATGTACGTATGTGTTCTCCGCATCAGGTACATATTTCAACTAATGCTTAAAACAAAAGGTTTCCAACCTTGTGTAAAGTGCGAGGCCAACAAGGCCAACAGATCCCTTCAGAGTAAAGCATGCTCAACCCTGAAGTGGTCTACTGGTCTTAAATATAATAGACACTAAACCTCCACACAAAGAACTTGATATGCTAATTTGCATATTACCAACCAAGTACATAAACATACTATGAACACACTTCCGCCTACAGCGGAAAGTTACATTATGAATGCACTTCTGCCTACAGCGGAAAGTTACACTATGAATGCACTTCTGCCTACAGCGAAAAGTTACGCTATGAATGCACTTCTGCCTACAGCGGAAAGTTACGCTAAGAATGCTTTTCTGCCTACAGCGGAAAGTTACACTATGAATGCACTTCTGCCTACAGCGGAAAGTTATACTATGAACACACTTCTGCCTACAGCGGAAAGTTACAGTATGAACACACTTCTGCCTACAGCGGAAAGTTACACTATGAATGCACTTCTGCCTACAGCGGAAAGTTACACTATGAATGCACTTCTGCCTACAGCGGAAAGTTACAGTATGAACACACTTCTGCCTACAGCGGAAAGTTACACTCTGAACACACTTCTGCCTACAGCGGAAAGTTACACTATGAACACACTTCTGCCTACAGCGGAAAGTTACACTATGAACACACTTCTACCTACAGCGGAAAGTTACACTATGAATGCACTTCTGCCTACAGCAGAGCATTACATTACTTTACCCACAGAGAAGACTCATCCCGAGTCTTGGCCTGGGAACCTCCGGTCCGGCAGTTGTCTTCATCCCACCGCTGCCACCATTTCTAACGTGCAAGGCCAACAGATCCCTTCAGAGAAAAGCATGCTGCAACCCTGAAGGGTCTACTGGACCCTAAACCTCCACACAAAGAACTTGATATGCCAATTTGAAAATTACCAACCAAGTACATCAAGTACATCAACATACAGCGAAACGTTCCACTTAAAACTGTTTCAAAATGGGCCTTTGAAGGTTTTTATCAGATTTGAGCATTAACAATTTACTTACAAAAATTATAAGAAAACATGAGGAAAAAAAAAAACCAAACCCATACTGGTTTGAATAACAATTAAATGATCTTCATAGTTGTTTCTAATATAAAATGATGAAAAATACACTCAATAAGATACAGCAAAGTAAGGATATGGGCAGATAAGTCTTTGGAAAGAATGGTCTTCTTTACTTCACGATGCCATGAAGTGTCAAGGTGCACCGTGCTGAAACGGGAGGTTGTTAAAAACTGCACATAGAAATTCTTTTAATCAGTATTCTTTAATGAAATATTCAATTGTTCTTCACAATATATTGCCCGACAAGTCATTTTATAATTATATTGTTTACATTTATAATTGGTGGAATGAATTTGCTCCCGAGTCCTGTGCACAAACTTTACAGACAGCCATCGTACATGAAACTGTACCTGGTATGTTTGATTATTTATATCCATGGATAACCATATATTACTCAATTGAAATTTAACTTAAGTACTCAGGAATGCCCTATTAGAGATAGGGCCTGACTAGTCATTCTAAAATGCAGTCCAGGCTTCTTTTTAATGATGTTTAGCCTGGTCAAACATCATTAAAAAAAGAAGCCTGGACGGCATTTTAGAATGACAAAAGGCCTGCCAAGCTACCCCATACCAGTACAGCAAGATGCACCCACAGGTGGTTAGCGTGTGGTAATTTTTTTTTATCTATTTTTATATATAATATACTATATTATATATAAAAATAGATAAAAAAAATTTACCACACGCTAACCACCTGTGGATGCACCTAGCAGTAAATTATGACATGTGGCGGGTTTGAATCCCAATCAGTGTGTTACGGAGCATATTCCAAATATTCTTGCGTATCCAACAGATTACTTTCTCCCTTATTTATAAGATCCTGTGTAATTTGAATGACATCCTGTTTTCAGTACATCCTGTACTCTACTGTACTGTAGAAAATATTTGTCCCTATCTCATTTAGTGATTTACCACTGTTCAGTCTGTTGCCTGACTTACTGATATTGAAATAAAGATCAGCACGTCTATGAATAGTTGAATTGATAATATTTACGTTTCAATGAGTGAAAAACTAACATTTCTAGTATATTTCTTGATATTCATAACGAATATGTGTGTTTACAAGCAATCCGAAAGTAGAGAGTGTCACATGATCGATCGGCCCAGTTTCTATTAGACTGGTACCCTAATTATCTTTAGTTTTAGTTTCTACTTTCACTTTGAATTTATCTAGACAAAACGGCAATACAGTACCGTGTGTTGCATTTTAGCCTGGGTTACATGCCCTTACCATTTCATTATCGGTACGTTGGGTACCAGACAAGTTGCATTTAACTATGTGTGACTAATTGACTCAAATCTTATATTGCCTTATAGACCCAAGTCAGAAAAAAAATCCGAGCATGTAGCTTGCACTCGTAGTATTTCGGTTCGTAACTTGTACTCAAAACTTCTTTTGGCAAAAACAAGCGATTTATGGGCTTTGTGCCGAAAATATCAAAGTCAATGTATTAGGAAGTAGTGAATGTTAGTTTATATATTAATATATCGCTAGAGGCTCGCTTACTTACAAATTTCATAAACTCGTTTAATAAAATATTGTATTAAATATATGATTAATATATCATTTCTTTTCATATTGAATATTTTGCATCAAAAGGGGTCAAACATGTATTGTGTTGTTGTTTCTAGGCTGTATACCGCAGACCTACAGGCTTGATCAGCCAATGCATGAAATAATGAACTTTTTTCACATAGTATCGATGTAAACATATTTTCATATACCAATGATCTTCGTTTCCCTTTCTATATCCAATTAATATAGATGAGCAGCTATATGGGTCCCATCTGGGCATTTTCAACCATATGGGTCCTATATGGCCCCATATGGGCTTTTTGCCCAGATTCAGCCCATACGGGACCCATTTAACCTTGCTTGCTGGGGAGTACCGCAATCGAAAACAGATAGATCGACGTTTTGGCATGACATGTTAAAATAGCTATTGTGCCGAGGTTACAAAATGTGACGTATGGTGTTGTGCGGTTTAAAATATTGCAAACTAAAATACCACTTTATTCAAATACGTTTATACGATTGCAACGTGAATGGGAACTTGAACGCAAGCCGACTAATCTTAAATACATATTGGTGAGGAACCGAGGGAATAGATAATTATAAACAATAACGCAGAAAATGGAAATATGCTGCTAAAAGGCCCTGCATTTCCTTACGTACTAAAAATAGAAAAACACGTCCTTATCGGGTGAAAGTGTGACAAACGGGGCAACGGGGGACCGTGACTGTATATGTGCTCAATATTCTACCCGTGATTTCGTCGAGACCATGTTCACTTCGTCTCTATCCTGAACATTCAAGGACGAACTCAAACTTGACACATATAATAAACCTAAGGGCACGCTTTCTTTCGGAACTAGTGTATGTCCTGATAATTACAGGATATGGGACTGTTCAATGCTATTATAAACATAATTTGGAAAGAATGGTACAACTAATGACCAGTACGTACATATAAACTAGTAAAAAAAATCAATACACATGCCTTCAGGCGTCGCTGGTCAGTATCATTCCTGTAAGGTGTTGCACATAGTGTGTCCTTGTACGAGCATCGACATTGATATCGGCTTCCTGTGCATTGATATATGGTTTATGGGCATTGATATTGGGTTACTGGGACGTCAACATTGAAATAGGGTTTCTGGTCATCGACATTGATATAGGGTTTCTTGTCATTAACATTGATAAAGGGTTTCTGGTCATCAACATTGGGATAGGGATTCTGGTCATCAACATTAATATAGGGTTTCTTGTCATCAACATTGATATGGGGGTCACAGGGCGTCCAATCTCATTAAAATCAGATCCCCAATACACGCTTCACGACGTTACGTACATAACGTAATGAAATGAAGTGAACGTCACGATATGATTTTAATGAGATTGCAGGGCTTCGACATTGATATTGGGTTGCAGAGCGTCAACATTGATATGGGGTAACAGAGCGTCGACATTGATATGGGGGTTAGAGAGCGTCAACATTGATATGGGATTACAGGGGACAACATTGATATGGAGTTACAGAGCGTCAACAGTGATATGGGGTTACAGAGTGTCAACATTGATATGGGGTTACAGAGCCTCAACATTGATATGGGGTTACAGAGCGTCGACATTGATATGGAGTAAAGATCGTCGACATTGATATGGAGTTACAGGGCGTCGACATTGATATGGGGTTACAGAGCCTCAACATTGATATGGGGTTACAGAGCGTCGACATTGATATGGAGTAAAGATCGTCGACATTGATATGGGGTTACAGAGCCTCAACATTGATATGGGGTTACAGAGCGTCGACATTGATATGGAGTAAAGATCGTCGACATTGATATGGAGTTACAGGGCGTCAACATTGATATGGGGTTACAGAGCCTCAACATTGATATGGGTTACAGAGCGTCGACATTGATATGGAGTAAAGATCGTCGACATTGATATGGAGTTACAGGGCGTCAACATTGATATGGGGTTACATGGCGTCAACATTGATATGGGGTTACAGGGCGTCAACATTGATTATTATGGGGTAACAGAGCGTCGACATTGATATAGGGTTACATAGCGTCGACATTGATATGGAGTAAAGATCGTCGACATTGATATGGGGTTACAGAGCCTCAACATTGATATGGGGTTACAGAGCGTCGACATTGATATGGAGTAAAGTTCGTCGACATTGATATGGAGTTACAGGGCGTCAACATTGATATGGGGTTACAGAGCCTCAACATTGATATGGATTACAGAGCGTCGACATTGATATGGAGTAAAGATCGTCGACATTGATATGGAGTTACAGGGCGTCAACATTGATATGGGGTTACAGGGCGTCAACATTGATATGGGGTTACAGGGCGTCAACATTGATATGGGGTTACAGAGCGTCGACATTGATATGGGGTTACAGAGCGTCGACATTGATATGGAGTTACAGGGCGTCGACATTGATATAGGGTTACAGAGCGTCGACATTGATATGGAGTTACAGAGCGTCGATACTGATATGGGGTTACAGAGCGTCGACATTGATATGGGGTTACAGAGCGTCGACATTGATATGGAGTTAAAGATCGTCGACATTGATATGGAGTTACAGAGCGTCAACATTGATATGGAGTTACAGATCGTCGACATTGATATGGGGTTACAGAGCGTCGACATTGATATGGGGTTACAGAGCGTCAACATTGATATGGGGTTACAGAGCGTCGACATTGATATGGGGTTACAGAGCGTCAACATTGATATGGGGTTACAGAGCGTCAACATTGATATGGGGTTACAGAGCGTCGACATTGATATGGAGTTAAAGATCATCGACATTGATATGGAGTTAAAGATCGTCGACATTGATATGGGGTTACAGGGCGTCAACATTGATATGGAGTTAAAGATCGTCGACATTGATATGGAGTTACAGAGCGTCAACATTGATATGGGGTTACAGAGTGTCAACATTGATATGGGGTTACAGAGCGTCGACATTGATATAGGGTTAAAGGGCGTCGACATTGATATGGGGTTACAGAGCGTCGACATTGATATAGGGTTACAGAGCGTCGAGATTGATATGGAGTTAAAGATCGTCGACATTGATATGGAGTTACAGAGCGTCGACATTGATATGGGGTTACAGAGCGTCGACATTGATATGGGGTTACAGAGCGTCAACATTGATATGGAGTTAAAGATCGTCGACATTGATATGGAGTTACAGAGCGTCAACATTGATATGGGGTTACAGAGCGTCAACATTGATATGGGGTTACAGAGCGTCGACATTGATATGGGGTTCAGGGCGTCGACATTGATACAGGGTTACAGAGCGTCGACATTGATAAAGGGTTACAGAGCGTCGACATTGATATGGAGTTAAAGATCTTCGACATTGATATGGAGTTACAGAGCGTCGACATTGATATGGGGTTACAGAGCGTCGACATTGATATAGGGTTACAGGGCGTCAACATTGATAATTATGGGGTTACAGAGCGTCAACATTGATATGGAGCTACAGAGCGCCAATATTGATATAGGGTTAAAGAGCGTCAACATTGATAATTTTGGGGTTACAGAGCATTAACATTGATATGGAGCTACAGAGCGTCAATATTGATATGGGGTTACAGAGCGTCAACATTGATATGAGGTAAGAGGGTGTTACCATTGATATTGGGTGGGCACCAACATTGATATAGTTTTACAATGGATCAAATTGATATTGGGTTACAAAGCGTCAAACTTGATATGTGGTTACCGGACTGCAGCGTTGATATAAAATTACCTGTCATCAACATTATTATTGGTTTAAAGGGCGTCAACAATGTAATAGGTTTTACAGGTCGTCTACATTGATATGGGGTTACATGGCGTCAACATTGATATGGGGGATACAGAGCGACTACATTGATATATGGTTACAGAGCGTCAACATTGATTTGGAGTTGCAGGGCGTCAACATTGATATGGGTCAGCAGAGCCTCAACATTGATATGGTGTTACAGGGCGTCGACATTGATATGGGTTTACAGGGCGTCAAATTGATATTGGGTTTACAGGGCGTTAACAGTGATATGGGGTTACAGTGCGTCAACATTGATATGGGGTTACAGAGCGTCAACATTGATATGGAGTTACAAGGCGTCAACATTGATATGGGGTTTACAGGGCATCAACATTGATATGGGTTACAGAGCGTAAACATTGATATGGAGTTACAAGGCGTCAACATTGATATGGGGTTACAGAGCGTCGACATTGATATAGGGTTACAGGGCGTCAACATTGATTATGGAGTTACAAGGCGTCAACATTGATATGGGGTTACAGAGCGTCGACATTGATATAGGGTGACATGGCGTCGACATTGATATAGGGTTACAGAGCGTAAACATTGATATGGAGTTACAAGGCGTCAACATTGATATGGGGTTACAGAGCGTCGACATTGATATAGGGTGACATGGCGTCGACATTGATATAGGGTTCGAGGGCGTCAACATTGATATGGGGTTACATGGCGTCAACATTGATATGGTGTTTACAGGGCATCAACATTTATTATGGAGTTACAGTGCGCCAACATTGATATGGGGTTACAGAGCGTCAACATTGATATGGGATTAAAGAGCGTCAACATTGATATGGAGTTACAAGGCGTCAACATTGATATGGGGTTTACAGGTCATCAACATTGATATGGGTTAAAGAGCATCAACATTGTTATGGAGTTGCATGACGTCAACACTGATATGAGGGATACAGAGCGTCAACATTTATATGGGGCTACAGGGCGTCAACATCGATACGGGGTTAAAGGGCGTCGACATTGATATGGGTTTACAGGGCGTCGACATTGATATTGGATTACAGAGCGTCAACATTGATATGGGACTACAGGGCGTCGACATTGATATGGGGTTAAAGATCGTCGACATTGATATGGGGTTACAGAGCGTCAACATTGATATGGGGTTACAGATCGTCAACATTGATATGGGGTTATAGAGGATCAACATTAATATGCGGTTACAGAGCGTCGACATTGATATAGGGCAACAGAGCCTCAACATTGATATGGGGTACAGAGCGTCAACATTGATATAGGGCAACAGAGCCTCAACATTAATATGGGTTACAGAGCGTCGAATTTGATATGGAGTTACAGATCGTTGACATTGATAAGGAGTTACAGAGCGTCAACATTGATAATTATGGGGTTACAGAGCGTCAACATTGATATGGAGCTACAGAGCGTCAACATTGGTATGGGTTACAGAGCGTCAACATTGATATGAAGTAACAAGGCGTCAACATTGATATAAGGTTACAGAGCGTCAGCATTGATATTGGGTTTACAGTGCATCAACATTGATATTGGGTTTACAGTGCATCAACATTGATTTGGAGTTACAGGGCGTCAACATTGATATGTGGTTACAGAGCGTCAACATTGATTTTGGGTTTACAGTGTATCAACATTGATTTGGAGTAACAGGGCGTCAACATTATATGGGGTTTACAGGGCTTCTAAGATTTTAGAGTATCAACATTTATTTTGGTTACAGGGCTTCAACATTTATATGGGGCTACAGGGATTCAACTTTTAAATGAGGCTACAGGGCGTCAACATTGATATGGGGTTACAGAGCGTCAACATTGATATGGAGTTACAAAGCGTCAACATTGATATGGGGTTTACAGGGCGTCAACATTGATTTGGAGTTACAAGGCGTCATTATTGATATGGGGTTACAGAGCGTCATTATTGATATGGGGTTACAGAGCGTCAATATTGATTTTGGGTTTACAGTGCATCAACATTGATTTGGAGTTACAAGGCTTCAACATTTATATGGGGCTACAGGGATTCAACATTTATATGAGGCTGCAGGGCTTCAACATTTATATGGGGTTACTGGGCGTTAACATTTATATGGGGCTACAGGGCTTTAACATTTATATGGGGTTACAGGGCTTCAACATTTATATCAGGCTACAGGGCGTCAACATTTATATTGCGCTACAAGGCTTTAACATTTAAAAAAAATATGACTATACAGGGCGTCAACATGTTTATGAGGCTACAGGGCTTCAACATTTATTTTGTGCTACATGGCTTCAACATTGATATGGGGTTACAGGGCGCCAACATTTACATGGGGCTACAGGGCTTCAACATTTCCATGTATATGGGGTACAGGGCTTCAACATTTATATTAGGCTACACGGCGTAAACATTTATATGGGGCTACAGGGCTTCAACATTGATATTGGTTACAGGGCGTCAAAATTTTTATGGGGCTACAGGGCTTCAACATTTATATGGGGTTTCAGAACTTCAACATTTATATCAGGCTACAGGGAGTCAACATTTATAACAGGCGCAGGGTGTCAACATTTATATTAGGCTACAGGGCGTCAACATTTATATCAGGCTACAGGGCGTCCACATTTATATGGGGCTAATAGGCTTCAACATTTAAATGGGATTTCAGGGCGTCAACATTTATATGGGGCTACAGGGCGTCAACGTTTATATCAGGCTACAGAGCGTCAACATTTATAACAAAAATATGAGGCTACATGGCGTCAACATCTTTATCTACAGGGCGTCAACGTTGATATGGGGTTTACAGAGCGTCAACATTGATATGGAGTTACAGAGCGTCAACATTGATATGGGGTTACAGTGCGTCAACATTGATATGGGGGTAACAGAGCGTCGACATTTATATGGGGTTACAGGGCTTCAACATTTATATCAGGCTACAGGGCGTCAACATTTATATTGCGCTACAAGGCTTTAACATTTATATCAGGCTACAGAGCGTCAACATTTATAAACAAAATATGACTATACAGGGCGTCAACATGTTTATGAGGCTACAGGGCTTCAACATTTATTTTGTGCTACATGGCTTCAACATTGATATGGGGTTACAGGGCGCCAACATTTACATGGGGCTACAGGGCTTCAACATTTCCATGTATATGGGGTTACAGGGCTTCAACATTTATATTAGGCTACAGAGCGTCAACATTTATATGGGGCTACAGGGCTTCAACAATGATATGGGTTACAGGGCGTCAAAAATTTTATGGGGCTACAGGGCTTCAACATTTATATGGGGTTTCAGAACTTCAACATTTATATCAGGCTACAGGGAGTCAACATTTATAACAGGCGCAGGGTGTCAACATTTATATTAGGCTACAGGGCGTCAACATTTATATCAGGCTACAGGGCGTCCACATTTATATGGGGCTAATAGGCTTCAACATTTAAATGGGATTTCAGGGCGTCAACATTTATATGGGGCTACAGGGCGTCAACGTTTATATCAGGCTACAGAGCGTCAACATTTATAACACAAATATGAGGCTACATGGCGTCAACATCTTTATCTACAGGGCGTCAACATTGATATTGGGTTTACAGAGCGTCAACATTGATATGGAGCTACAGAGCGTCAACATTGATATGGGGTTACAGTGCGTCAACATTGATATGGGGTTACAGTGCGTCAACATTGATATGGGGTTACAGTGCGTCAACATTGATATGGGGGTTACAGAGCGTCGACATTGATATGGGGTTACATGGCGTCGACAATGATATGGGGTTAGAGGGCGTCGACATTGATTTAGGGTTACATGGCGTCAACATTGATATGGGGTTTACAGGGCATCAGCATTTATTATGGAGTTACAGTGCGTCAACATTGATATGGGGTTACAGGGCGTCAACATTGATATGGGGTTACAGAGCGTCAACATTGATATGGGGTTTACAGGGCATCAACATTGATTATGGAGTTACAGTGCGTCAATATTGATATGGTGTTACAGGGCGTCAACATTTATATGGGGCTACAGGGCGTCAACGTTTATATCAGGCTACAGAGCGTCAACATTTATAACACAAATATGAGGCTACATGGCGTCAACATCTTTATCTACAGGGCGTCAACATTGATATGGGGTTTACAGAGCGTCAACATTGATATGGAGTTACAGAGCGTCAACATTGATATGGGGTTACAGTGCGTCAACATTGATATGGGGTTACAGAGCGTCAACATTGATATGGGGGTAACAGAGCGTCGACATTGATATGGGGTTACATGGCGTCGACAATGATATGGGGTTAGAGGGCGTCGACATTGATTTGTGGTTACATGGCGTCAACATTGATATGGGGTTTACAGGGCATCAGCATTGATTATGGAGTTACAGTGCGTCAACATTGATATGGGGTTACAGGGCGTCAACATTGATATGGGGTTACAGAGCGTCAACATTGATATGGGGTTTACAGGGCATCAACATTGATTATGGAGTTACAGTGCGTCAATATTGATATGGTGTTACAGGGCGTCAACATTTATATGGGGCTACAGTGCGTCAACGTTTATATCAGACTACAGAGCGTCAACATTTATAAAAAAATATGAGGCTACATGGCGTCAACATCTTTATCTACAGGGCGTCAACATTGATATGGGGTTTACAGAGCGTCAACATTGATATGGAGTTACAGAGCGTCAACATTGATATGGGGTTACATGGCGTCGACATTGATATGGGGTTACAGGGCGTCGACATTGATATGGGGTTACATGGCGTCAACATTGATATGGGGTTTACAGGGCATCAACATTGATTATGGAGTTACAGTGCGTCAACATTGATATGGGGTTACAGGGCGTCAACATTGATATGGGGTTACAGAGCGTCAACATTGATATGGGGTTTTAAGGGCATCAACATTGATTATGGAGTTACAGTGCGTCAATATTGATATTGTGTTACAGGGCGTCGACATTGATATGGGTTTACATGGTGTCGACATTGATATGGGGTTAGAGGGCGTCGACATTGATATGGTGTTTACAGGGCATCAACATTGATTATGGAGTTACAGTGCGTCAACATTGATATGGGGTTACAGGGCGTCAACACTGATATAGGGTTACGTGGCGTCAGTATTGATATGGGGTTTACAGGGCATTAACATTGATTATGGAGTAACAGGGCGTCATCATTGATATGGGGTTACAGGGCTTCAACATTGATGTGGGGTTACAGGGCGTCGATATTGATATGGGGTTACAGGGCGTCGATATTGATATGGGGTTACATAGCGTCGACATTGATATGGGGTTACAGGGCGTCGATATTGATATGGGGTTACAGGGCGTCGACATTGATATGGGGTTACAGGGCGTCGACATTGATATGGGGTTACAGGGCGTCGATATTGATATGGGGTTACATAGCGTCGACATTGATATGGGGTTACAGAGCGTTATCATTGATATGGGGTTACAGGGCATCAACATTGATGTGGGGTTACAGGGCGTCGATATTGATATGGGGTTACAGGGCGTCGATATTGATATGGGGTTACAGGGCGTCGATATTGATATGGGGTTACATGGCGTCGACATTGATATGGGATTACAGAGCATCAGCATTATTATGGGGTTACAGGGCGTCGACATTGATATGGGGTTACAGGGCGTCGATATTGATATGGGGTTACCTGGCGTCGACATTGATATGGGGTTACAGAGCATCAACATTGATATGGGGTTACAGGGCGTCGACATTGATATGGGGTTACAGGGCGTCGATATTGATATGGGGTTAAATGGCGTCGACATTGATATTGGGGTTACATGGCGTCGACATTGATATGGGGTTACAGAGCATCAACATTGATATGGGGTTACAGGGCGTCGACATTGATATGGGGTTACAGGGCGTCGATATTGATATGGGGTTACACGGCGTCGACATTGATATTGGGTTATAGAGCATCAACATTGTTATGGGGTTACAGAGCATCAACAGTGTGTAACGGTCTGCTGTAGGCGGCGGATGTGCGTTCATAGTGTAACGGTCCGCTGTTGGCGGCGGATGTGCGTTCATAATAATATTCCGTTATAAACGGAAGAACGTTCGTGGTTCGTATGTTAACTTGGTAATATGCAAATTAGTCCGGGATCTGTGTGAATAGAGAAGTTAGTGTATATAAAGACCAGCAGACCCCTTCAGTGTCGATCATGCTTTTCTCTGAAGGGATCTGTTGGTGTTTGTTTGGCTCGCACGTTACAAATGTTATTGGGTTACAGATCATCAACACTGTTATTGGGTTACAGAGCATCAACATTGTTATGGGATTACTGGGCACCAACACATTTATATGGGGTTACAGGGCGTCAACATCGATATGGGGTAAGACGTCGTCAGCATTTTTAAAGATTTATACGGCATCGCATTAAAACCTTAAAGTGTTTTTTTCACATTGTAAACAACAACTGTTTATTTGTCTGCTTAATCAGACTTGTGTGCTATATCGATTGCATTGATTACGGTCCACATTACCTATTCAGCCCTATATCTTTACAGTTAGGCCAAAGAAATAAAACAGTTTATATTTAGATTCTTATCCTCGCCAGACCCTGTTCTAAACACCCAGCCAAACGAGATTTTATAAACAATGATTTGGCTTTTGCGCAAAGCTGTGAACTTTGACTAAATTAAAAACCCGACACAAGGGATTTCTTTTCCTTTTTGTTCGCCTGTCTTCCTTTTTTTCAAAGATTGCATACGACTATAACAAGCATTAAATTTTTGTTCCTGAACTTAGTAATGGTAGGTTGAGGTCGGGGAATACATTTTCCTTCAACTTTCAATACCTAAATGATTATTTGTCAATTAATCACTGATTAAACCGCCAAAGAAAAGTGTAAAACAAAAATCTTATTTGAACATTGATTGCCTACGAATAAAGGATATTTGCTCTTAATGTTGACAATGCCAGCTCTGTAGAACCGGCTCATTTCTTCCATAGTTTAAGAAATATTTTTATTCTAAACGGAACAATATTTTGATACATATATTCAAGTTATATTATGGCCAACTTAAGGTGTATATTTATATTTGGAGTGCTATTTTTGGTTTGTAACAATACAGGTAAAACAATTGATTTTACTCATGAATTTCTTTTATTCTAATTCAAAAATGATATAAAAATCAATAAAATCATTCTCATTTATCTATCATATATTATTCAATTTGCTAAAAACGTCTATTTTTTGAAGTTTTGACCAATTTTAACTGCCAGTAACTTTAATTCGTACACTCTATATTTTTACTTACATCTAAAGCTTAGCTATACGTTTTACTTAGAAACTTTTCGAAAGGCAATCATTTGATCAAAAGACTTATTTGATTTAATATTGTTTTCGTATTAGTGTACCGTACTGAATAATTTTCTTAACATATTATTTTGGTTATTAATGCAAATTATCAAATAAAACTGTAAGATAAATGACTGTTTCAGTAACATGTGACAATGTACCAGAAACCTATAAGGTCTACGAGATCAGAGAAACGGAGACGAAAGGTTGGTGCATAAAACCAAGCGACTTTGCAGTTGCGAAACATAACAACAATTTAAAGATCACGCTGTATTAGTGAGTATGTATAAGAAAAGAAAAGAAACGCGTGTATACAGTTCTAAATTGATATCGACTTGAAAAAACTTCAACCGTTACAGTTACAAGCCATGACAGTAGAATGTTTAGTATTATGAATATGCAGATGAGGCAATTAGGGAAATGGTATGGTCCGCGTTGTGCTCATGTATGGTTGAAAGGTTACGTGGTTGCAAATAATATGGCACTTGGTATACAGATACCTTTATAGCACCTCTGTCGATGGTAATTGGGAAATACGTGTATAGCACCTCTGCCTATCGTAATTGGGAAATACGTGTATAGCACCTCTGCCTATGGTAATTGGGAAATACGTGTATAGCACCTCTGCCTATGGTAATTGGGAAATACGTGTATAGCACCTCTGCCTATGGTAATTGGGAAATACGTGTATAGCACCTTTGCCTATGGTAATTGGGAAATGCATTTGGTACTTTGATATTCATTTAGTGTCTTTTGGTATTCGGCAGTGGTATCTGTTTGTCGTGGAGTGCATATTGTACCCCGTCGAGTGCATATTGTACAAAAGTAATCACATGATTCTGATAGTAGAGCATTTGATAAGTATGTTCGCGATATTGGGGCCTGGCATTTGTATTGCGCATTTGGTAGTTGTATTTTTGACATCTGTAATTCTTTACAAGGACCATTGCTGTAAAGAATCAAATGGCGCTATACATTAGTTTGTAAAGAAACAAATCACTAGTTGTTGGAAATGATAGACAAACGAATTATATATAAAGTGATTTTTTAAATATTCTTTTATCGGTTTTTAAAAATAATACGCCAAAACTGGATAGCGATGTATATTGCGATACGTTGGATCACTATCATGATATTATGAGAATTTCACACACGCACGCATTGCATGTACTGCATGCACACACAAGCTAACACACGCATAACATATATATAAGATAAATTAACAACAACGGGACAAGCTGTTTGTTTGTTATTCATTTGTATTTGATATTCGGATATAATATTTGGTTTTCGGATAGTGTATTTGGTATTCGGAAAGAGCTTCGTGTATTTGGATAGGACAATACATATTGTTAACGGGGTATCACATTTTGTACTGCGGAAATAAGAAGCTGTTGTGGAGACCTTTGCGGCTCTAACGTTATTCTCTTCAGGCGAAAATCATATTAAATACAAACTCACTCATCCACGCAGGATTTCAAGTAGACAACTTCACTGAAAGCAGTAACTGTTCCTTGACGTCTGCTACACCACCGGGAGTAAGGACGTGTTTTCGGTTATCCAAGGTCGGAGAATTGACGCTAACTCAAGAACTTGACCTTGAGGGGTTTTCGGTATACTTTTACTGTTATATATATATTGCTGAAATTACGATACTTAAAAATGTCTTATTTGAGGAAAATATACAGTTCGATGTTCCTTTTATATGCCAGAATGCCTTAAATCATACAGCCATTATTTTAAGACTTAATGTTTACAAGTATTGAGTGGTAACTGCATTTTGCCGTGAGTTTGGCATGATATTCTTTTTGTTTTTTGTCTCATATAGGTTAGCACCACGACTCTACAACTAAATGTGACATGTATCTCCCTGAGATATGTAAGTAAACGTACATTGTATCAAACACCTCCCAAATATTCTAAGTAAACGTACATTGCACCATACACCTCTCAAGGATTTGTGAGTAAACGTATAAAGTACCATGCACCTCAAAATGATATGTGAGCAAACGTGCATTGTATCATGCACCTACCAGACATATGTGAGCAAACTTGCATTGTACCATGCACCTACCAAAGATATGAGAGTAGACGTATATTGTATCATGCACCTACCAGAGATATGTGAGCAAACGTGCATTGTATCATGCACCTACCAGAGATATGTGAGTAAACGTGCATTGTTTCATGCACCTACCAGAGATATGTGAGTAAACGTGCATTGTATCATGCACCTACCAGAGATATGTGAGTAAACGTATATTGTATCATGCACCTACCAGAGATATGTGAGTAAACGTACATTGTATCATGCACCTACCAGAGATATGTGAGCAAACGTGCATTGTATCATGCACCTACCAGAGATATGTGAGCAAACGTATATTGTATCATGCACCTACCAGAGATATGTGAGCAAACGTGCATTGTATCATGCACCTACCAGAGATAAGTGAGCAAACGTGCATTGTATCATGCACCTACCAGAGATATGTGAGCAAACTTGCATTGTACCATGCACCTACCAGAGATATGTGAGCAAACGTGCATTGTACCATGTACCTACCAGAGATATGTGAGCAAACGTATATTGTATCATGCACCTACCAGAGATATGTGAGCAAACGTGCATTGTATCATGCACCTACCAGAGATATGTGAGTAAACGTGCATTGTACCGTGCACCTACCAGAGATATGTGAGCAAACGTGCATTGTATCGTGCACCTACCAGAGATATGTGAGTAAACTTGCATTGTACCATGCACCTACCATAGATATGTGGGCAAACGTGCATTGTATCATGCACCTACCAGAGATATGTGAGTAAACGTACATTGTATCTTGCACTTCTCAAAATTTTGTGAGTAAACGTATAAAGTACCATGCACCTCAAAATGATATGTGAGCAAACGTGCATTGTATCATGCACCTACCAGAGATATGTGAGCAAACTTGCATTGTACCATGCACCTACCAGAGATATGTGAGCAAACGTGCATTGTATCATGCACCTACCAGAGATATGTGAGCAAACGTGCATTGTATCATGCACCTACCAGAGATATGTGAGTAAACGTGCATTGTATCATGCACCTACCAGAGATATGTGAGTAAACGTGCATTGTATCATGCACCTACCAGAGATATGTGAGTAAACGTGCATTGTACCATGAACCTACCAGAGATATGTGAGCAAACGTGCATTGTATCATGCACCTACCAGAGATATGTGAGCAAACGTATATTGTATCATGCACCTACCAAAGATATGTGAGCAAACGTGCATTGTATCATGCACCTACCAGAGATATGTGAGCAAACGTGCATTGTATCATGCACCTACCAGAGATATGTGAGCAAACGTGCATTGTATCATGCACCTACCAGAGATATGTGAGCAAACTTGCATTGTACCATGCACCTACCAGAGATATGTGAGCAAACGTGCATTGTATCATGCACCTACCAGAGATATGTGAGCAAACTTGCATTGTACCATGCACCTACCAGAGATATGTGAGCAAACGTGCATTGTACCATGTACCTACCAGAGATATGTGAGCAAACGTATATTGTATCATGCACCTACCAGAGATATGTGAGCAAACGTGCATTGTATCATGCACCTACCAGAGATATGTGAGCAAACGTGCATTGTATCATGCACCTACCAGAGATATGTGAGTAAACGTGCATTGTACCATGCACCTACCAGAGATATGTGAGCAAACGTGCATTGTATCATGCACCTACCAGAGATATGTGAGCAAACTTGCATTGTACCATGCACCTACCAGAGATATGTGGGCAAACGTGCATTGTATCATGCACCTACCAGAGATATGTGAGTAAACGTATATTGGATGATGCACCTACCAGAGATATGTGAGCAAACGTGCATTGTATCATGCACCTACCAGAGATATGTGAGCAAACGTGCATTGTATCATGCACCTACCAGAGATATGTGAGCAAACGTGCATTGTACCATGCACCTACCAGAGATATGTGAGCAAACGTGCATTGTATCATGCACCTACCAGAGATATGTGAGCAAACGTGCATTGTATCATGCACCTACCACAGATATGTGGGCAAACGTATATTGTATGATGCACCTACCACAGATATGTGAGCAAACGTGCATTGTATCATGCACCTACCAGAGATATGTGAGTAAACGTATATTGTATCATGCACCTACCAGAGATATGTGAGTAAACGTATATTGTATCATGCACCTACCAGAGATATGTGAGCAAACGTGCATTGTATCATGCACCTACCAGAGATATGTGAGCAAACGTGCATTGTATCATGCACCTACCAGAGATATGTGAGCAAACGTATATTGTATCATGCACCTACCACAGATATGTGAGTAAATGTAAATTGTATCATGCACCTACCAGAGATATGTGAGTAAACGTATATTGTATCATGCACCTACCAGAGATATGTGAGCAAACGTGCATTGAATGATGCATCTACCATAGATATGTGAGTAAACGAACAATGTTTGATGCACCTACCAGCGATATGTGAGTAAACGTACATTGTATGATGCAAATACCAGAGATATGTGAGTAAACGTACATTGTATGATGCAAATACCAGAGATATGTGAGTAAACGTACATTGTATGATGCTACCAGAGATATATGAGTAAACGTACATTGTACCATGCACCTACCAACGATATGTGAGTAAACGTACATTGTACGATGCACCTACCAGAGATATGTGAGTAAACGTACATTGTACCATGCACCTACCAGAGATATGTGAGTAAACGTACATTGTACCATGCACTTACCAGAGATATGTGAGTAAACGTACATTGTACCATGCACCTACCAGAGATATGTGAGTAAACGTACACTGTATCATGGTCGTCCCAGAGATATGTGAGCAAACGTGCATTGTACCATGCACCTACCAGAGATATGTGAGTAAACGTACGTTGTACCATGCACCTACCAGAGATATGTGAGTAAACGTACATTGTACCATGCACCTACCAGAGATATGTGAGTAAACGTACACTGTATCATGGTCGTCCCAGAGATATGTGAGCAAACGTGCATGGTACAATGCACCTACCAGAGATATGTGAGTAAACGTACGTTGTACCATGCACCTACCAGAGATATGTGAGTAAACGTACATTGTACCATGCACCTACCAGAGATATGTGAGTAAACGTACATTGTACCATGCACCTACCAGAGATATGTGAGTAAACGTACGTTGTACCATGCACCTACCAGAGATATGTGAGTAAACGTACATTGTACCATGCACCTACCAGAGATATGTGAGTAAACGTACATTGTACCATGCACCTACCAGAGATATGTGAGCAAACGTACGTTGTACCATGCACCTACCAGAGATATGTGAGTAAACGTACATTGTACCATGCACCTGTCAGAGATATGTGAGTAAACATACATTGTACCATGCACCTACCAGAGATATGTGAGTAAACGTACATTGTACCATGCACCTACCAGAGATATGTGAGTAAACGTACATTGTACCATGCACCTACCAGAGATATGTGAGTAAACGTACACTGTATCATGGTTGTCCCGGAGATATGTGAGCAAACGTGCATTGTACCATGCACCTACCAGAGATATGTAAGCAAACGTACATTTTATCATGGACCTATCAGAGATATGTGAGCAAACGTGCATTGTACCATGGACCTACCAGAGATATGTGAGCAAACGTACATTTTATCATGGACCTACCAGAGATATGTGAGTAAACGTACATTGTATCATGGACCTACCAGAGATATGTGAGTAAACGTACATTGTATCATGGACCTACCAGAGATATGTGAGTAAACGTACATTGTACCATGCACCTACCAGAGATATGTGAGTAAACGTACATTGTACCATGCACCTACCAGAGATATGTGAGCAAACGTGCATTGTATCATGGACCTACCAGAGATATGTGAGTAAACGTACATTGTATCATGGACCTACCAGAGGTATGTGAGTAAACGTACAATGTATGATGGACCTACCAGAGGTATGTGAGTAAACGTACATTGTATCATGGACCTACCAGAGGTATGTGAGTAAACGTACATGGTACCATGCACCTACCAGAGATATGTGAGCAAACGTACATTGTACCATGCACCTACCAGAGGTATGTGAGTAAACGTACATTGTATCATGGACCTACCAGAGGTATGTGAGTAAACGTACAATGTATGATGGACGGCTAATAGAGTTGTTAGTAAACGAACATCGTATCATGGACCTACCATAGATATGTGAACAAGCGTATATTTTATCATGGACGTCCTAAATGTATGTGAGTAAACATACCTCTAAGAGATTTGTTAATAGCGTAAACTTTATTTAGCGACGCAAATACGTACAACGGCTGTTTCATCTCCTGGCGGACAAATGTTGTCTTATGTTTAAATGTTGCAATAATGAACTTGTTATATGCATCTGTTTAAAATCAATTTTGGCGGAAAGTACCACTATTTCATAATTTATGGTAGTTCAATGAAATCAAGCGAGAAGATCTCTCGACATCTACTCTCTATAAACTATTAGCGTTGTTACATGAAGTAATTAACGTAGGTAATCCACACATCCATCAATTTAGCCACTAATGTCGTCACCACAGGTGCCAGTATCAGTCTGAGATAGCAATATTTTTTGGTGATTGTTTTTATTTGACAATTCTAAGGCGGTTTTCACCCCATTCAAAATTAACCTGAAATTTCAAGTAATGAAGGAAAATTAATGACCACACATTTCCACTTGTCTTGAAGAGATTTTAAGTACATGCGCATGTATAAGAACGGTTTCATGAAACCCAACTTTGTATCCAATTCTTATCTTTTTTATTATTAACAATTAAGCAGTTCGTTTCTTACCCATCACTTTGGGTTTCACATTGCACTGCGGAAACGTAAAGTTGGCCGCCGATTTTTCACATTCAGCACCCTTTTTATACCGTTTGTCTTGTTGCAGCTGCTCAACATAACGGTTGTTCCAGTGAACGAATTCAAACCAACATTTCTTCATGCCCCGTTTGCTGTGAATGTTACTGAGGTCAGCAGTTGTTGTTTTCCTAGCTTGTATTCAGTTAGTGAATGCAGTTGTCGCTGTTACGCCAGCAAGCGAGAAGAACAGTGACTTGGACTATACTTTAACAATGAAAGAAAACATATAAAAATGCATACGTCCATAACTGTAAACTTGTACCCTACGTCAATTCTGTAGATTTGTACCTATTACGTCCATAACTGTAGTCTTCTACCCTACGTCCATAACTGTAGTTTTGTTACCTACGCCCATTACTGTAGACTTGTACCCTACGTCCATAACTGTAGACTTGTACCCTACGTCCATAACTATAGTTTTGTTCCCTACGTCCATAACTGTAGTTTCGTTCACTACGTCCATTACTGTAGACTTGTACCCTACATCCATAGCTGTAGTTTCGTTCACTACGTCCATTACTTTAGACTTGTACCCTACGTCCATAACTGTAGTTTTGTTCCCTACGTCCATTACCGTAGACTTGTACCCTACGTCCATAACTGTAGTTTCGTTCACTACGTCCATTACTGTAGACTTGTACCCTACGTCCATAACTGTAGTTTCGTTCACTACGTCCATTACTGTAGACTTGTACCCTACGTCCATTACTGCAGACTTGTACCCTACGTCCATAACTGTAGTTTTGTTCCCTACGTCCATTACCGTAGACTTGTACCCTACGTCCATTACTGTAGACTTGTACCCTACGTCCATTACCGTAGACTTGTACCCTACGTCCATAACTGTAGTTTTTTTTCACAACGTCCATTACTGTAGACTTGTACCCTACGTCCATAACTGTAGCTTCGTTCACTACGTCCATTACTGTACACTTGTACCCTACGTCCATAACTGTAGTTTTGTTCCCTACCTCCATTACTGTAGACTTGTACACTACATCCATAGCTGTAGTTTTGTTTCCTACGTCCATTACCGTAGACTTGTACCCTACGTCCATAACTGTAGTTTCGTTCACTACGTCCATTACTGTAGACTTGTACCCTACGTCCATAACTGTAGTTTCGTTCACTACGTCCATTACCGTAGACTTGTACCCTACGTCCATAAAGTAGTTTTGTTCCCTACGTCCATTACCGTAGACTTGTACCCTACATCCATAACTGTAGTTTCGTTCACTACGTCCATTACTGTAGACTTGTACCCTACGTCCATAACTGTAGTTTCGTTCACTACGTCCATTACCGTAGACTTGTACCCTACATCCATAACTGTAGTTTCGTTCACTACGTCCATTACTGTAGACTTGTACCCTACGTCCATAACTGTAGTTTCGTTCACTACGTCCATTACTGTAGACTTGTGCCCTACGTCCATAACTGTAGTTTTGTTCCCTACGTCCATTACTGTAGACTTGTACCCTACGTCCATAACTGTAGTTATGTTTCCTACATCCATTACTGTAGACTTGTACCCTAGCTGTAGTTTCGTTCACTACGTCCATTACTTTAGACTTGTACCCTACGTCCATAACTGTAGTTTCGTTCACTACGTCCATTACTGTAGACTTGTACCCTACGTCCATAACTGTAGTTTCGTTCACTACGTCCATTACCGTAGACTTGTACCCTACATCCATAACTGTAGTTTCGTTCACTACGTCCATTACTGTAGACTTGTACCCTACGTCCATAACTGTAGTTTCGTTCACTACGTCCATTACTGTAGACTTGTACCCTACGTCCATAACTGTAGTTTTGTTCCCTACGTCCATTACTGTAGACTTGTACCCTACGTCCATAACTGTAGTTATGTTTCCTACATCCATTACTGTAGACTTGTACCCTAGCTGTAGTTTCGTTCACTACGTCCATTACTTTAGACTTGTACCCTACGTCCATAACTGTAGTTTTGTTTCCTACGTCCATTACCGTAGACTTGTACCCTACGTCCATAACTGTAGTTTCGTTCACTACGTCCATTACTGTAGACTTGTACACTATGTCCAGCACTGTTGTTTCGTTCACTACGTCCATTACAACAGACTTCTACCCTACATTAATAACTGTAGTTTTTTTCCCTACGTCCATTACCGTAGACTTGTAACCTACGTCCATAACTGTAGTTTCGTTCACTACGTCCATTACTGTAGACTTGTACCCTACGCCCATAACTGTTGTTTTGTTCCCTACGTCCATAACTGTAGTTTTGTGGCCTACGTCCATTACTGTAGAATTGTACCCTACGTCCATTACTGTAGACTTGTACTCTACGTCCATTACTGTAGACTTGTACCCTACGTTCATAACTGTTGGCTTGTACCCTACGTCCATTATTGTTGACTTGTACCCTACGTCCATCAATGTAGTTTTGTTCCCTACGTCCATTACTGTAGAATTGTACCATACGTCCATTACTGTAGACTTGTACCCTACGTCCATTACTGTAGTTTTGTTCCCTACGTCCATTACCGTAGACTTGTACCCTACGTCCATAACTGTAGTTTCGTTCACTACGTCCATTACTGTAGACTTGTACCCTACGTCCATAAATGTAGTTTTGTTCCCTACGTCCATTACCGTAGACTTGTACCCTACATCCATAACTTAGGTTCGTTCACTACGTCCATTACTATAGACTTGTACCCTACGTCCATAACTGTAGTTATGTTCCCTACAACCATTACTGTAGACTTGTACCCTACATCCAGTACTGTAGACTTGTTCCCTACGTCAATTACCGTAGACATGTACCCTTCGTCCATTACGTTAGACTTGTACCCTACGTCCATTACTGTATACTTGTTCCCTACGTCCATTACCGTAGACATGTACCCTACGTCCATTACTGTAGACTTGTACCCTACGTCCATTACTGTAGACTTGTACCCTACGTCCATTACTGTAGACTTGTTCCCTACGTCCATTACCGTAGACATGTACCCTACGTCCATTACCGTAGACATGTACTCTACGTCCATTACTGTAGACATGTACCCTACGTCCATTACCGTAGACATGTACCCTACGTCCATTACTGTAGACTTGTACCCTACGTCCATTACTGTAGACTTGTACCCTACGTCCATTTCTATAGACTTGTTCCCTACGTCCATTACCGTAGACATGTACCCTACGTCCATTACTGTAGACTTTTTCCCTACGTCCATTACCGTAGACATGTACCCTACGTCCATTACCGTAGACATGTACTCTACGTCCATTACTGTTAATATGTACCCTACGTCCATTACCGTAGACATGTACCCTACCTCCATTACAGTAGACTTGTACCCTACGTCCATTTCTGTAGACTTGTTCCCTACGTCCATTACCGTAGACATGTACCCTACGTCCATTACCGTAGACATGTACCCTATGTTTATTACTGTTGACTTGTACCCTACGTCCATTACTGTAGACTTGTTCCCTACGACATTACCGTAGACATGTACCCTACGTCCAATACTGTTGATTTGTACCCTACGTCCATTACTGTAGACTTGTACCATACGTCCATTACTGTAAACTTGTACCCTACGTCCATAACTGTAGTTTTGTTCCCTACGTCCATTAACGTAGACTTGTACCCTACATCCATAACTGTAGTTTCGTTCACTACGTCCATTACTGTAGACTTGTACCCTACGTCCATAAATGTAGTTTTGTTCCCTACGTCCATTACCGTAGACTTGTACCCTACATCCATAACTGTAGGTTCGTTCACTACGTCCATTACTGTAGACTTGTACCCTACGTCCATAACTGTAGTTTTGTTCCCTACAACCATTACTGTAGACTTGTACCCTACATCCATTACTGTAGACTTGTTCCCTACGTCAATTACCGTAGACATGTACCCTTCGTCCATTACTGTATACTTGTACCCTACGTCCATTACTGTATACTTGTTCCCTACGTCCATTACAGTAGACATGTACCCTACGTCCATTACTGTAGACTTGTACACTACTTCCATTACTGTAGACTTGTACCCTACGTCCATTACTGTAGACTTGTTCCCTACGTCCATTACCGTAGACATGTACCCTATGTCCATTACCGTAGACATGTACCCTATGTCCATTACTGTTGACTTGTACCCTAAGTCAATTACTGTAGACTTGTTCCCTACGACATTACCGTAGACATGTACCCTACGTCCAATACTGTTGATATGTACCATACGTTCATTACTGTAGACTTGTACCCTACGTCCATTTCTATAGACTTGTTCCCTACGTCCATTATCGTAGACATGTACCCTACGTCCATTACTGTATACTTTTTCCCTACGTCCATTACCGTAGACATGTACCCCACGTCCATTATTGTAGACATGTACTCTACGTCCATTACTGTAGACATGTACCCTACGTCAATTACCGTAGACATGTACCCTACGTCCATTACTGTAGACTTGTACCCTACTTCTATTTCTATAGACTTGTTCCCTACGTCCATTATCGTAGACATGTACCCTACGTCCATTACTAAAGACTTTTTCCCTACGTCCATTACCGTAGACATGTACCCTACGCCCATTACCGTAGACACGTACTCTACGTCCATTACTGTAGACATGTACCCTACGTCCATTACCGTAAACATGTACCCTACGTCCATTACAGTAGACTTGTACCCTACGTCCATTACTGTAGACTTGTACCCTACGTCCATTACCGTAGACATGTACCCTACGTCCATTACCGTAGACATGTACCCTATGTCCATTACTGTTGACTTGTACCCTACGTCCATTACTGTAGACTTGTTCCCTACGACATTACCGTAGACATGTACCCTACGTCCATACTGTTGATTTGTACCTACGTCCTGATGTAGACTTGTACCCTACGTCCATTTATATAGACTTGCCATACGTCATTACTGTTGACTTGTACCCTACGTCCATTACCGTAGACATGTACCCTACGTCCATTACCGAGACATGTACCCTATGTCCATTACCGTAGACTTGTACCCTACGTCGATTACCGTAACATGCACCTATATCCATTACCGTAGTCATGTTCCCTATGTCCATTACTGTTGACTTGTACCCTGCGTCCATTACTGTTGACTTGTACCCTTCGTCCATAACCGTAGACATGCAACCTACGTCCATAACCGTAGACATGTACCGTATGTCCATTACTGTTGACTTGTACCCTACGTCCATTACCGTAGACATGTACCCTACGTCCATTACTGTAGACATGTACCCTACGTCCATTACCGTAGACATGTACCCTACGTCCATTACCGTAGACATGTACCCTACGTCCATTACTGTTGACTTGTACCCTACGTCCATTATTGTTTACTTGTATCCTACGTCCATTACTGTTGACTTGTACCCTACGTCAATTACTGTTGACTTGTACCATACGTCCATTATTGTTGACTTGTACCCTACGTCCATTATTGTTGACTTGTACCCTACGTCCATTACTGTTGACTTGTACCATACGTCCATTACCGTAGACTTGTACCCTACGTCCATTACTGTTGACTTGTACCCTACGTCCATTATTGTTGACTTGTACCCTAGGTCCATTACTGTTGACTTGTACCATACGTCCATTATTGTTGACTTGTACCCTACGTCCATTATTGTTGACTTGTACCCTACGTCCATTACTGTTGACTTGTACCATACGTCCATTACCGTAGACTTGTACCCTACGTCCATTATTGTTGACTTGTACCCTACGTCCGTTACCGTAGTCATGTACCTCACGTCCATTACTGTTGAATTGTACCCTACGTCCATTACTGTTGACTTATACCCTACGTCCATTACTGTTGACTTGTACCCTACGTCCATTATTGTTGACTTGTACCCTTCGTCCGTTACCGTAGTCATGTACCCTACGTCCATTACTGTTGACTTGTACCCTACGTCCATTACTGTTGATTTGTACAATACGTCCATTACTGTAGACATGTACCCTACATCCATTATTGTTGACTTGTTCCCTACGTCCATTATTGTTGACTTGACCCTACGTCCATTACTGTTGACTTGTACCCTACGTCCATAACT